>NC_060141.1:250605546-250938463 GCF_021461385.2 Schistocerca piceifrons | reverse complement strand
TTGTGGTCAAGTGTCCTGTTTCACACAAAGCCAGCCGCAGCGTTGGCGCTTCTCTGCTGCAAGTCACTGTTATGTCCCAATGTGGTATTAACTAGGTTCCATATGACTAACAGGCCCCTGTGCTACTAATGAGTCACTACCTCTACATTTGTATGCTACATACTCTGTTACCCCACAATTGAATGGTGGTTCCACTTCAGCCTCGTTTTGCTCTATTATTTATTCTTCTATATTTTATTATCTGCCTCTACTACTAAATGGTTTCGTCATATGTTTGCATTAAATCGCAATGTTGAGAGGGCTACCACATTGTTATGAAGGAATATGAAGAAATAAGATCCCACTCTCTGTCGAATCAAACCACCTATTGCTCATCCGCCGTCAAATAAGTGGAGACCAGGATTGCTCCACGTACTCCGCCTCCAAGCGGACACTCGCAACACAATTCAGCTTCTTTACTTACCAGTTCAGTGTGTTTTGTGGACTCCGTTTCTTCTTAGAACACAGTGAAGACAGTGGGGACCATAAACAACAAATTCCATTGTTTCGTGATTAACAGTCGAATTAATGCAGCCTTTTTTCCACCGCATAAGGATCACCTAGTTATACGCCGTCTCATGTTCCATTCTGCTTTCACTTGTGTGCTCCAACAGAAATTTCACTCCCCACACTTACTGAGTAACGCTGAATAAGAGCAGTCTTCTATTCAAAGCATCCCACTGCGATATTCTGGGACCTGAATACCGGTTCTCTGCACGATTCAAAGAACTTTTGAATGCCACTATCGAACCATTGCTGCTATTCATTCTTGAATTTTACGTCTCTCTCAGAACACAGCCTGTCTTATCAGTCACTAACAACAATGCATTACTCATGAATTAGTTGATGGCACAATGGCAGCAACAAACACACTAGATCGAACTGCCGCCCACATTATGAATTCCACCAGCAGATATTTTACTTAACATTCATTTTCCCGCAGTAACTTCCACCCTGCTTGCTATTCTGATACTGAGTACGACTATATAACGCTGTTCCAAACAGAAGCTACGTAGTAGAATGTGTACTGTCCGCGCAAACTAAGTTGACACACGATTCAATGTCTGACGCTAGCCATTATACATGGGAAATGCCTTTACCGTCGCTCCCATAGACCACTGTATGAGATGTCAACTTAGTGTGGACAGTACAACACTCCAGCAGATCACATATCTAGTTCTCGTTCCAGTGGATTATACTAAGGTGAAGTGCCAAATTTAATGACAGCTGACAGAAACTAATTTTTTAAGCTTACCTAGGATTATTTTCTTTATTTATCCCCTCTAATAACGCTAGAAGTAAATTCCATTCTTTATTAATATTAAAAAATGATCGGTTAAGGCGTATCGATTATTTTCACGTTATGTTCTAGCCCTAGCTGAACAAGAGTTTCAGTTGCTTTTACTCATCAGAACTGTGTCTGAAACCAGCTTTGGCTTCCTTTGTAGTGCTGCCGCTGTCAACAGACCTCTGTAACCAATTGTAGCCGTCGCACGGTGATTGAACTACTGTGCTCATCACGGATACTAAAATACACAGTAGGATCACAAGATGTATGCGCAGTAGCAAGACGCGTCACTGACGTTAGGGTGAACCCAACCAGCACCCGAGAGTCGACAACTGTCATAAAGTGTTGTGCTGTAATTGCGTTTATGTGCGAAAACCAGGTTTTGATGACAGTGTGAATTTTTATTAGTGATTGGCGACTAAGTATACAGTAAGCCGTAATTAACAGTGATTTTAGGGATGTTTTTAGAGTACATTTTTAAATGAAAAGTAATGATTTGCTGCGCTCTCGCCAGTTGTACTCAGTGCGGCAGACAAGTAACCAAGTTGGAAATGAAGTCTCAAAATTTCCCAAAAACAATGAGACCAAATGAAAATAAACAAATAATTGTAAACATGCAGATTCGTTTGCATTTGAATACGTTGGTGTCTTCTTAGTACATTTTAGTGATTCAGATAATGTAAGGGATTTGAAAAGATCAACCGTTGAATGTTCCTTCGAAAGGCAAGTTGAAGACTGATGTTATTCTAGTTATAATTCTACCACCCTCCAGAGCTAATTTAGGGCGTAGAATGGGCCTAATAACGAGAGAAATACTCAGGCACAAAAACGAAGCTACCATAAACACGTAGATGATATTTTACAGATAAATATATTACTAACTAATGGAGAAATTACTACTAGACATGCGACAAAGTATGCTTACGCCAACAGTTAGAAATTAAGGAAACAAAAATAAAAGATCTTAGGCAAAAGAATGCAGATATACAGGATCATCTCTCTCGATGTATCGCTGAGTTATTGAAATTAAAACATGTTCGAAATGTGATTCATGTTTATGAAAGGTCGGTGTAGTGACTTCTCGCCAAAAGATAATGCAAAGGCTGCGACTTTACGTTGCCTTTCTTATAAAGCGTTATCTTTCGTCAGTGGTTTATTGAAATTCCCTCTTCCTAACGAAGCCACTATTAAAAGAAGACTAAGGTAAGTTTTTGTTTCAGCAGGTTTTTTGGTGTTAAGCCCTAGGGTTTTGAAAACTCAATCAAAGTTATTAACAAAATTTGAAAATCACGAAATCTTTGCTTAGTTTGCATGACCTGGGTTTGAATCCATATGCAGAACGAGACGATTCGTCGTGTCATTTGCTGTTCATACATATTCTCAAATAGCAGCTCGTGAATAACTTAAATTTTAAATGTCATTTTGTGTTAAATAATATGTATGGTATGTTACTTTGCAGAGGAAATCATCAATACGACGAACTTATCACGTGCAATACCTATCTGACGTAATAATGAGAGTGGTAACATTTCAGGTATGTCATTTACTGTAATAAATGTGAGCTTACAAGCCTTAACGACAGTCTTATCTGTGATAACGTGTTCCCTGATATTTGCAGTATCGTGGTATTACTTTACATCATTAGTTATTGCGAGACAGGGCAGTGTTTTCTAGTGGTGACATGTTGGAACCATTTTCAATAGACAAACGACTGTACCGAGGGGCGATTAGAGGACCTGGTAGACAGCCGCGTTATGCCGGTTGCATGCGAATCAGGCGAAATGCAGTTCTGGTCGTTCGGATACTTTTGAGCATGACTGTACATTCGCTATACCATGGCTTTTGTCATCTAAGAGTAAAGCTGCTTCTCATTTCTCAGTAGGTCTCTTGAATTTTCCTGTAGGCAACATCTATCTTTCCCATAGCTATGCATGCTTCTACAGCCTCGCAAGGCGTTCCTGCTTGCCATTTTGCACTTTTTGTCAATTTCATTCTTTGGAGGTCTTTACTCATTCAAGCATATTTTATATGCTAGACATTTATGTTTTCTCATTTCATGAGTTAAGTTCACTATGTCGTGTGTTTTCCAAGGATTGCTACATGACCTTGGCTCTTTGCGAATGTGGTCCTCATCTTGCATTAACTATTTGACGCTGAAGGCTACCCATTAGTCTTGCATTAATTTCCCCTATTCCAATTAATCGCTGCCCAGTTTCCTTTGGATCTTTCAACAATCTCTACTTCTTTTAAATTATCCAGTATCCACTCCCTAATTCTCTACAAGTCCGTAGTTTTAGTTTCAATCCGTAGTCCATAACCAATATAGTATATAGTCAGGGCCGTAATCTGCACCTTGAAACGTTTTGCAGTTAGAAAATGTAAACATCACACGGAAATGTTGACGGATGTACAACGGGATAGATTCAGCCGCCTTCGTGAAGTGTGTTTTTTCCTCCTTGAACCGTGACCCCTTTCCATGCGTAAATGTGAAATCAATGTGATATGCGTATTTTTAGAGTATACAGGGTGTTACAAAAAGGTACGGCCAAACTTTCAGGAAACATTCCTCACACACAAATAAAGAAAAGATGTTATGTGGACATGTGTCTGGAAACGCTTAATTTCCATGTTAGGGCTCATTTTAGTTTCGTCATTATTTACTGTACTTCCTCGATTCACCGCCAGTTGGCCCAATTGAAGGAAGGTAATATTGACTTCGGTGCTTGTGTTGACATGCGACTCATTGCTCTACAGTACTAGCATCAAGCACATCAGTACGTAGCATCAACAGGTTAGTGTTCATCACGAACGTTGTTTTGCAGTCAGTGCAATGTTTACAAATGCGGAGTTGGCAGATGCTCATTTGATGTATGGATTAGCACGGGGCAATAGCCGTGTGGAGCGGTACGTTTGTATCGAGACAGATTTCCAGAACGAAGGTGTCCCGACAGGAAGACGTTCGAAACAATTGATCGGCATCTTAGGGACCACGAAACATTCCAGCCTATGACTCGCGACTGGGGAAGACCTAAAACGACGAGGACACCTGCAATGGACGAGGCAATTCTTCGTGCAGCTGACGATAACCCTAATGTCAGCGTCAGAGAAGTTGCTGCTGTACAAGGTAACGTTGACCACGTCACTGTATGGAGAGTGCTACGGGAGAACCAGTTGTTTCCGTACCATGTACAGCATGTGCAGCCACTATCAGCAGCTGTTTGGCCTCCAAGGGTACACTTCTGCGAATGGTTCATCCAGCAATGTGTTAATCCTCATTTCAGTGCAAATGTTCTCTTTACGGATGAGGCTTCATTCCAACGTGACCAAATTGTAAATTTTCACAATCAACATGTGTGGGCTGACGAGAATCCACACGCAACTGTGCAATCACGTCATCAACACAGATTTTCTGTGAAGTTTGGGCAGGCATTGTTGGTGATGTCTTGATTGGGCCCCATGTTCTTCCATCTACGCTCAATGGAGCACGTTATCATGATTTCATACGGGATACTCTGCCTGTGCTGCTGGAACATGTGCCTTTACAAGTACGACACAACATGTGGTTCATGGACGATGGAGCTCCTGCACGTTTCATTGTACGCTTCTCAACAACAGATTCGGTGACCGATGGATTGGTAGAGGCGGACCAATTCCATGGCCTCCACGCTCTCCTGACCTCAACCCTCTTGACCTTCATTTATGGGGGCATTTGAAAGCTCTTGTCTACGCAACCCCGGTAGCAAATGTAGAGACTCTTCGTGCTCGTATTGTGGACGGCTGTGATACAATACGCCATTCTCCAGGGCTGCATCAGCGCATCAGGGATTCCATGCGACGGAGGGTGGATGCATGTATCCTCGCTAACGGAGGACATTTTGAACATTTCCTGTAACAAAGTGTTTGGAGTCACGCTGGGTACGTTCTGTTGCTGTGTGTTTCCATTCCATGATTAATGTGATTTGAAGAGAAGTAATAAAATGAGCTCTAACATGGAAACTAAGCGTTTCCGAACACATGTCCACATAACATATTTTCTTTCTTTGTGTGTGAGGAATGTTTCCTGAAAGTTTGGCCGTACCTTTTTGTAACACCCAGTGTATGAGTGTAGTACCAGTATGTATGATGATGAGAGGAGGGCGGTGATAAAACCCGGTGCTGGGGACCGCCAGCTTCTCTCGAATAGCACCAAGGGGATCGCCAAGCTTGACGTCCCCATCCGACGGACGGATCACCATACTCCGTGTCCCATGCCCTCGTTTTATAAGACGCTGTGAAGAGGTTTGGAATTTAAACCGGGACATCGGCGTAAAAATTGGTGATCAGGAGATTTATGCCACCATATTTCGTTCCCTTGAAGCTCAGACATGACAGTGAAAATTTCAGCCACCACCTGGATTCGAACCGGCGCCACCGCACTGGTGTGCGTTATCGACCTCACTGCAGAGGCGGTTTTTGCTATTCCAGTTCTGGTTTCGAATTCTCTGTCTTAACATTGTATAAACTATCTGAAACCTTCTCGTGTCTCTAGATCTCTTCCACGTACACAACCTTCTTTCATTTCCTATACCAGGTGTTAGAAGTGACCAAATTACCCTCAGTCGTATTTCTGAAAGGCGGCTTCTTCTTTCATTCCTTTCCCCTACTCTACGATCTTGTCCTATTTTTCCTCTTTTTCTTTATCCTACTATCGAGTTCAAGTCCCCCATAACGATCAAATTTCCCTTAATAATCAGAATAATTTCCATTAACTATGCATTCTTTCGTGCTTCTCATTGTCTGTTACCTAGTAATCATAAAAACGTAATCCTGTAATAGATGTTTACTAAATCCCTATCTTGGTTACGATAATGTGGTTGCTGAGATATTTATAAAGCGTAAGGTAAATAAAAGTGGCCCGGAGAACGGAGTTGCAGTCTATAAAGAAATACAGCAGAGGAGAGAAAATACATTACAGTACAGCTAGGGCCGCGAATAGACCCACCTCTGCGAACAACTCTTGTCAAGCGTGAAGACTGTGGAAATGCGTTCCAAAATTCTGCCGGCTGTATGGGCAGTTGGACGTAACTGTAGGAATTTTCCTCCTCCGTTAATCCTAAAAAGTCGTATCTACTCGCACGGGCTACTTTTATTTGCCCATTCACTCACATTCCTGTTTTCTAATTCATTGTTAGATCTACTCTCGCATTATTACTATTTGATTTTCTCACAACCTTGTTCTGACCTCGTTACGAATGGGGGACAGTTTTGCTTCTAAAATGTTTTGCTCAAGACAATGCCCTGATCATTAAATCAGATAACAGAGCTGCGTGTTATCGGGAACGATTTTGACTGTAGTTTCCCTTTGTTTTGATTCGTTCACGGTATCGAAGCTGCAGATCCATAGTGGGTAACATGAAAAAACCAGATCCTGCGATCATTCAGACTGTTGCCCTTGCACAAAGTGAAAAGGCTGCCATCCCTCTCCAAAAACCATACGTTAGTCTCAGTTCTCCACAGATACCCGTCAATGATGTTGCACCTACGGTATGGCTACCTGTGTCGTTCAGGCATTTTAAGCCACTCCATTTATAGTTGGTGGGGAAGAGTGCGGCGTATATTTTGGATCTAGACTTCATCTGCAGGCTTTTAGACTTTTTCTTCTTGGACAGTATTTCAATCAATTATTAACGAACTTTCTATTTCTCGCGGTTTTGGTTGGGGTCATATCTTGGGTGGCAGTGTTGCACCTTACGACATTATACAGTCTGTAAGTGTATTGCCATATACCTACACTATATGGTACTCTGTTGGTGGGGAAATAATGTGTGTGTCGGCGAAGAAGCAAAAAATGGTAAGAAGGCTACTCACGTCTAACCCTTAACAGTACAAAATGTGCCAGCATTCTGGTAAACTTGTATTTATTGAAATCTCTCGGAAAACAGTAAAGCCAGAATCAGCAACAGCAGCATATTACCCTACTACAACAACTGATGAAACGATTAAACCGAAGCCAGCCGTTCTGACCGAGAGGTTCTAGGCGCTTCAGCCTGGAACCGCGCAACCGCTACGGTCGCAGGTTCGAATCCTGCCTCGGGCATGGATGTGTGTGCTGTCCTTAAGTTAGTTAGGTTTAAGTAGTTCTAAGTTCTAGGGGACTGATAACTAGTACGCAGAGCAATTTTAACTATTTGATTAAACCGACAACAGTATCTGATGTTAACACAGTTCCTGAAAAAGCGATAATCACGACCAGAGTCAGGTGTTCATCAAATCCCGCAGAGGATGCTTCCATCGTTCCGGGTAGGGCAACTGGACAGCTACACTATGTGATCAAAAGTATCCGGACACCTGGTTGAAAATGACTTACAAGTTCGTGGCGCCCTCCATCGATAGTGCTGGATTTTAATACGGTTTTGGCCCACCCTTAACATTGATGACAGCATCCACTCTTGCAGGCATACGTTCAGTCAGGTGCCGGAAGGTTTCTTGGGGAATAGCAGCCCATTCTTCACGGAGTGGTGCACTGAGGAGACGTATCGATGTCGATGGCTGAGGCCTGGCACGAATCCGGCGTTCCCACATTCCAAAGCTCTTCTATAGGATTCAGATCAGGACTCCGTGCAGGCGAGTCCATTACAGGGATTTTACTGTCGTGTAACCACTCCGCCACAGGTCGTGCATTATGAACAGGTGCTCGATCGTGTTGAAAATTGCAGTCGCCATTCCCGAATTGCTCTTCAACAGTGGGAAGGTCCTTAAAACATCAATGTAGGCCTGTGCTGTGATAGAGCCACGCAAAACAAAAAGGGGTGCAAGCCGCCTCCATGAAAAACACTACCACACCATATAACACCACCGCCTCCGAATTTTACTGTTGGCACTACACACGCTGGCAGATGACGTTCACCGGACATTCGCCATACCTACACCCTACCATCGGATCGCCGCATTGTATACCGTGATTCGTCACTCCACACAACATTTTTCCACTGTTCAATCGTCCAATGTTTACGCTACTTACACCAAGCGAAGTGTCCTTTGGCATTTACTGCCGTGATGTGTGACTTATGAGCAGCCGCTCGACCATGAAATCCAAGTTTTCTCACCATCCGCCTTACTGTCATAGTGCTTGTAGTGCATCCAGATGCAGTTTGGAATTCCTGTGTGATGGTCTGAATAGATGTCTGCCTATTACACATTACGACCCTCTTCAACTGTCAGCGGTCTCTGTCAGTCAACAGACGAGGTCAGCCTGTACGCTTTTGTGCTGTACGTGACCCTTCACGTTTCCACTTCACTATCACATGGGAAACAGTGGATCTAGGGATGTTTAGGAGTGTGGAAATCTCTCGTACAGACGTATGACACAAGTGACACCCGATCACCTGTCCACGTTCGAAGTCCGTGAGTTCCGCGGAGCGCCCCATTCTGCTCTCTCACGATGTCTAACGACTACTGAGGTCGTTGATATGGAGTAACTGGCAGTAGGTGGATTCACAATGCACCTAATATGAAAATCGTATGTTTATGGGGATGTCCGGATACTTTTGATCACACAGTGTACCAGTGTTCGTTGTTCCTTCACTTCCAGGCATGTAATGTGGCTGATCCTGTCAAGCGACGCCCATTTATGTTGTGGTCCAGTAGCAAAATCTATGATCTCCTGCGTAAGCTCATCACTTTCTGCGATCCCAGTCGTTTAATCCACGAACAATTTCACAGTCATTTATCTGTTTCCACGGACTAACGTACGTATCGGGGACTCGGTTAAATTTTTTGCAGCAATACAACCAGTGCACGTAGTGCTTAATTTCGTCATCACAGAGACTACAAGAGAGCAAGTCACTGATATGCTATGAATACTATTTATGACATTGAACGGTTAACTGTAAAAACACGTAGTGCATATAGTTCCCAAAACGGAACTCTTGAAAAATAGAAACTTCCTTGTTTCAAGATGTGCAAACAGTCAGTGAAATCGGCCGTTTTAAATTCTTAGTACTGAGAATATGTGGAAGGCTTTCTTGCCAGTATCAACTTGATCTCGAGCACAAAGTGAATGCAGATATCTTTGCTATAAGAATGATCTCTTTTGCCTGTGATACTGAAACGTGAAAAATTGTTTACTTTGCTTACATTTACTCTATTGTCTCGTACAAATGTATTTTGAGGCAACTCTGTTCTTCACTGAGATCATTGTTAGGCCGAAAAAAAGCAATCAAACTCATATTCTGTCTCTTGAAAATCTATATCTTCCATCTCTGCACATATAGTTCATGGGTTTTGCTCTTGGCAAAGCAGACTCATTCAAAAGAAATTGCAGCTGTCACTAAGTGAAATCTAGGCAGAAAAACGATATGCACTTGGACAACGGTTTCTTAAGCATTCTACAGAAAGTTCCGACCATAAAGCAGATTTTATTTTCAATAGTCAATCAGTAGAAATAAAAAGGTCCAATTTCAAATACAGGTGTTCCGCGCAGTAGGTAAGAACTTTCATCTGTAATGTGTTACTTATCTGTTTATTCCCTCACTGTTTTTTCATATTTCATTAATACATTAATTCTTTTGTTTACAAATTTTCTAATTAGCATTTCGTTCCACAACCCAACTGCTTTGGATCGGAACCTGATATGCAATGAAATAAAACTGAAACAAATAAGTGAACCATAATGGTTTGAAATGAAAGGAAACCTTCGCAGTTCCTTCCTGTCTAATACCAGAGATGAAGGCCACAGCCTCAGCAAAGGTGGACAGAAACCCACTAAATATCTCATGGGACCCATTATTTCCCATTTCTCACTGAGCCGTGTGGCTGGCGTGCCATATCTCGATTTGGACATTTTGTGCTGTCTTTCCGATGCACGCTTGATTTCGCCTGCAGCGTCATCTCCTGGCCATTTCGTGCAGCTGAGAGTAGCAAGAAGCGAGGAAAGGAAACCGATAAGCAGCGGACACTTCCTTCTTCCGGATGACGCCGGGCGTTGATTCTGCACGGCTTGGCGGCGGGGACAAGTAGAGCCGGAGTGGGGCCCTTGCGCGGCTGAGTCGCTTGGGTTGTGCCCCGGATCTCCTGCGTGACCTGTCCGAATGTTTCCTAGGGAGCGGCTAGTGTGTTCCTCTGGTGTGGTATTTTCTTGCCACTGGAATTGCTGATGGCTGGTTCGGAGGCGGTGGTGTTATATGGTGTGGCGTGTTTTTCATGGAGGTGGCTTGCACCCCTTGTTGTTTTGCGTGGCTCTATCACAGCACAGGCCTACATTGATGTTTTAAGGACCTTCCCACTGTTGAAGAGCAATTCGGGAATGGCGACTGCAATTTTCAACACGATCGAGCACCTGTTCATAATCCACGACCTGTGGCGGAGTGGTTACACGACAGTAAAATCCCTGTAGTGGACTCGCCTGCACGGAGTCCTGATCTGAATCCTATAGAAGAGCTTTGGAATGTGGGAACGCCGGATTCGTGCCAGGCCTCAGTCACCGACATCGATACGTCTCCTCAGTGGAGCACTCCGTGAAGAATGGGCTGCTATTCCCCAAGAAACCTTCCGGCACCTGACTGAACGTATGCCTGCAAGAGTGGATGCTGTCATCAATGTTAAGGGTGGGCCAAAACCATATTAAAATCCAGCACTATCGATGGAGGGCGCCACGAACTTGTAAGTCATTTTCAACCAGGTGTCCGGATACTTTTGATCACATAGTGTAGCTGTCCAGTTGCCCTACCCGGAACGATGGAGGCATCCTCTGCGGGATTTGATGAACACCTGACTCTGGTCGTGATTATCGCTTTTTCATGAACTGTGTTAACATCAGATACTGTTGTCGGTTTAATCAAATAGTTAAAATTGCTCTGAGTACTAGGTTATAAGTCCCCTAGAACTTAGAACTACTTAAACCTAACTAACTTAAAGACAGCACACACATCCATGCCCGAGGCAGGATTCGAACCTGCGATCGTAGCGGTGAGAACGTTCATGTTGGTGGTGCAACGCCCGTCTGACGTACTGTGTCATATTGTAAGCACGATTTCACTGTGATTGTTCTTCATTCCTTCGGGCGGCCGTTTGCTGGTTCGATTCCCTAATGTACAGTGAATCAACCACGTTAAGCACTGGTGGTGGTCTAGCTGCCTTCGTTGGCTGAATCTGTTGTTTCCCCGGCCACGCCTCGTTGGTCTGACTGTTTGCTGTCTCGGACTTAAGCGGAAGCGTACTGTAAGGTTACGCCACGCAACACGAGCGAGGCTCTCAAATTTTGCTAATTTCCATTAGTGAAGCTGGTTTTACTGTTCTTTATCACTGGAGATTTGATTGTATTGTGTGGATTTAAGAGCAGTTATTTCTGATTGGTGTTTTAAATATCTGGCTTGCAAGATTAAATTTAATCTGGTTAGTGCCTCATTAATTTGTGTTGCAGTGTTGTCTTGAAGTCAGCCGCTTCCATCTTTCCATCCAGTGCCTAAGGAAAAACCTATCGTAATATACAGCTATCAGCTGGTTTCCTCTTTCAGTTTTTAACTATTTAAAAACTGATTTTGCATAAGTTTTTGACATTAGTAATCTGTGGGGCGAGAACATTAATTATTTGAGCCCTGCTTTTTAAGTATAACTTTGTTATTATTATTGTCCTGGGATAAAAAATTTTAACTATTTAAAAATTGATTTGCATTACCTTTTTACATTATTGTTGTGTGGGGTAAGATCATTTATTATTTGAGACCTGCTGTTTAATTGTAGCTTTGTTGCTATTATTAGTCTGGCTTTTTTCTATTTAAAAACTGGTTTGACTAAGCTTTGATCATTGTTATTCTGTGCAATAAAATTGTAATTATTTGGGCCCTTGCTGTTCAAGTGAAGCTTTATCTTTATTATTGGTCTGGGATGAAAATTTCTAGCTACTTAAAAACTAATTTTACATAAGCTTTTACCATTATTAGTGTATTGGGTTAAATTATTAACTATTTGATTCCCGATGTTTTAGTGCAGCTTATGATTACAGAGTGTTTCAAAAGGAATGTACGTATTACAAAGTATTATTTTGCCCAAACTATCGATCGCTGCGCCTCTGCTCGGCTATTGGAGAAACGAATACATAGTCTAGTTTATATTAATAGTCGCTAGATGTCACTTGTCTTCTGTTTTGCTTGGTAACGGTCATATGTTTAAAATGGCTACTCCGGAGCGGAAATCATTTTGTGTTCTCGAGCTTACGAAGTGCAATTCCGTGATTACAGTGCAAAGACGTCTTAGGTTGAGGTTCAAAATTGATCCTCCGAATGGGTGGAACATTCGCAGATGGTATCGACAGCTTCTACATACAGGATGTGCATGTAAAGGAAAGAGTCGTGTTCGTGAAGAAAATGTTGCACAAATTCAAACTACCTTCCATCGTAGTCCTTCAAAATCAACTCGCTGTGCCAGTAGGGAGTTAAAACTGCCAACAACAACAAATTGGCGTGTTTTGAGACGGCGGTTTGTTACGAAGCCGTACAGGTTACAGCTGTTAAAAGCTCTGCGTCTGATGACAAACGCAAACGTGTGGCATTTTGTAACGAGATTCTTGATGCTATTGACAATGATAACACTTTCGCACGACGCATCGTGTTCAGTGATGAAGCGACTTTCGTTGTTAGTGGTCAGGTAAACAAACACAATGTTCGAATTTGGGACCTACAGAACTCACATGCAGCCATTGAACATGTACGACGTTCGCCCAAAGTCAATGTGTTTTGTGCCATACCCCGATCATCTGTTTACTGCCCATTCTTCTTCGATGGAAACACAGTTAACGGTCAGCAGTATCTCCCTATGTTACAAAACTGGTTGTTTCCGAGGCTGCACGAAGACAGCTTCATTTTTCAATAAGACAGGGCACCCCCTCACTGCGTGAGTATCTGAATGAAACTCTACTGAACCTTTGGATTCGTCGTCAAGGAGCTGGCGACTTAGCATGTCTCAGCTGGACCCCACGGTCACCAGATTTGACACCCACTGACTTCTTGACGTTAAAGACAACGTTTATGTACCACACTCCCACAGAACTTGGAAGAGTTGAAGAACCGGATCCTTACTGCCATAAACGTCAGTGACGAAGGACATGCTTGCCCGAGTATGGGAGGAATTTGAGTATCGATGTGATATTGTTCGTGTCGCTGATGGAGGACATATTGAACATCTGTAATCTGAACTTGAGAGGTTCGTAAATTTGTGTGTAAAGTTTCATATTCGTATCTTTTAATGTTTAATAAATATATGCATTCGAAATACGTATATCTTTTTGAAACACCCTGTATTGTTCTAATGGGGTAAAATTTTTAACGATTTAAAATCTAACGTTCTAAATAAAGTTTGTCATTTATTATAGAATCACTAACTATTTACTGTCTGGCTGTTTAAAAGGTCCGAAGGTCTGAATAACGTTTTATTAATTGTTTTGAGGATCCATGGTTGTAGTAGAAATTTCATTGTCTTGGAGATTAAAAAACATTTTTTACTATTTAAAGCTGCTCTATAATCAACTGGAGAGGTTGTTTGTTAATTGCAATCTGATTTAAAATAAATTCAGCGTGTGTAGCTATGAATGCTGCTGCCCCTGATGTTTCCCTTGTTCAGCCTTCCACTCCACAGCCACTTGCGCCGCACCTTGCTTCGTTTTAACCCAAAGAGAGAAACTACCATTCTTTCGAAGAAAATTGAATTATTGTGAGAAATTCCTCCAGAAAATGGATCAAATAAGTCATCCCTTAAATCAACAAAAGAAGAAAGATGCGAAGTAGGCCTACGTCGTCCACAGACCTCCACGTCAGAAGGCATTCCGAACGCTAAAAGCTCTCCTCGGAACAGAACCTCGCCCTGCCATGTACTCGCCGCGTAACCGCTTAGTGCTGGAAAGAGACGGTCAAAACATGGGATCTGTGTCGTGTTGTCCCACAAATGCAAAATAGGTCAGAGCATCCATTTACCTAGGTTTCAAAATCTCTCAAACGGAGACATGCAGACTACTCACTGAGAAAGAGAGCTCGGGTCAGGGACGCAATTTCTTCTTTTTCCATAATGAAATTCTCGTTTTCATTGCTGAGAAAACAGCCTAACGGATACTCCGATACTGACTCATCATGAACACTCCCAATGGCGTCAGTATAAAATTTGATGCTAACGACACATTATGTTTCAGGCATCTATAACTTACGTTGCAAAGCTCCATTCTATATCTGGGCCGTGTATCGGAACATATTTGCGACTGCAATGAAGGCTTTCTTGCAAACAGAATTCAACACGTCGCTCTCAGAGGAACAAAATCACATATGTAAAGATAATTTCAGGAGTACTCTAAGGAAATGTTATAGAGCCGTTACTGTTGACAGTATATATAAATTACCTAGCAGAAAATGTAGGAAGCTCCATTAGGCTGTTCCAAATGTTGACGTCGTCTGTAAGAATATAGCAACACCAGAACACTGTAGCAAATTGCATAATGATCTACTGAACGTTACAGGAACTGGCAGCTAATACTGAACGTAAATAAATGTAACATATTGAGCATACATAGGAGAAGAAATTCTCTACTGTATAACTTCTTCATTGATGACCAATATGCAAGAAACAGTACCTGCCGTGAAATATCTGTGAGTAACCATCTGGAGCGCCTTAAGCTGAATGACCACATCAAATAAATATTACGATTAGCAGATGCCAAACTGAGATTCATTGGATAAATCTTAAGGAAATGTAACTCATCAACGAAAGAAGAGGCACTTGTTCGATTCATTTTTGAATATTGTTCATCACTTACCAGCTAGAACTAATGGAAGAGACAGAAGACCCAACGAAGACAGGTGCACCTTTTCACAAGGTTGTTTAGTTAACGCGAGAGCATCACAGACATGCTCAAAAATGTGTGTGAAATCTTATGGGACTTAACTGCTAAGGTCATCAGTCCCTAAGCTTACACACTACTTAACCTGAATTATCCTAAGGACAAACACACACACCCATGCCCGAGGGAGGACTCGAACCTCCGCCGGGACCAGCCGCACAGTCCATGACTGCTGCGCCGCAGACCGCTCGGCTAAACCCGCGCGGCCACAGACATGCTCAACAAACTGCAGTGGAAAATGCTACACATGACGCGTAGTACATCACGGGAAGCTTGCTATTGAAATTCCAAGAAAGTGCACAGTGGGGGCCGATACTAAATGGATTTATTAGTATAAAGTTTGATTTTTATTTTTTCATTTGATGTTCGTCAGTGCCTTCTGCCTGGCGGTAAGTTGCAGCGTCTCAGTCACGTTGTCCAGAACCGGATAGAACCATCCTGAAACTCACGTGTTGAACCATCAGCAGCTAAACTCATGTGTTGCTGACACGGTAATGCTACCGTACTACGCGTCTTACGATCTGACCGACCAATAGGGAGGCTTGGAGGTGGTCAAGTGGGGGGTGGAACCGCTGCCGGCTGCCGGGAGCGGACACACCGCTCGCTCTCTTCTACTGCCAGCTTCCAAACCGATCAGATGCTCTCCTCACCTGCTCTCTTGGGCGGCTGCCCATTCAGTCTCGGCAGCTACTCCAGGCGTCCCTTTCTTTACGCATTAAAACTTCACACAGTTTAAACTATATTTTTATCTTCACCTCACCGGGTGCCTACTGCTTTCCCCTCCTGGCCAATCCTGACGCATTAACAAAAGTAAGTTCCAGGAAGAGTTGGACAGCATATTACATCCTCCCACATACGTCCCGCGAAATGGCAACAATAAGGAAATTCGAGAATTTAGTGCTAATACAGATTTTACCAACCGTCGTTCTTCCGACGCACCACTCACGAATGTAGGGATGGGGGAAACAGAAGTATCCACCTCAACACCCCGTCAGGTAGCTTGCAGATTATTGATGTAGATGCAATACTTTATGCACAGACCCTTCGCTCTGGTGAGCGTTCATGTATGTAAAACGGGAGTAACCTCAGCACTTTCCAGCTAGCAATCCACTGGTACTTCAAACTTACTTCTCAACTAGACATCGGCTCAGCATTGATAGCCCCGAAACGCAAAACTGCAGAGAAGTCATTCCCAGCTTCCTCCACCTGTTACATCCGTTCCACTTGGGTGTGCCAGGAATGAAGTCACTTACCATGTGCCACGTCTACTAGCCAGGTGTCAATGCCAATATCAAACGATCGTTCATTGTCTGCACCACCTGCTGACCGAATGAGGCAACATCCCAGCAGCGTTTCTATCCACGGTCAATTCCAGACGAAACATTGGAGCACATCCACATCTGGTTTGAAAGACCAACCACGTAGTCCACATAGGTACTACTGGTGGCCAAGTTACACAGAACTTAACAGCACCTGTTCCAGGTATCTCCTCTGACTACGCCACTATTTCGCACTGTGGTCGCACCAGCAGAAGGTACTGAGGAGTAACTGGGCGCCTTTGTATGTTATGCCTCCCACCACCTACCACCCACCAAAGGCCAAGAGACAAGCAAGGCAGAGAAAAGCCAACTTTACACAACAACAGAGCATACGAATCACTAACATGGATCCATTGGTAGGGCTGCCTTTAACAGTTTCTCTCCCGCTTCACCGATCCGTACTAGTTAGACATTATTTCGAACGATATGAGCCTGTTAAATAGAGAAGACACTTGGTGTACTCATCTCATGCTTTGCCCTGACGAAGGAGAAGACACTCCAGCGACTGATACCAATGCTTGCCTCATGTACTATTAGTGATAAGTCAATATAATCAACTGTTTTTGCTTTGTTCATAACTTATCGAACTAAACACCATTTTACGATGACTTGATGTGACCAGTAATTCCACTGTGGTGTACTACGTCCCATGACTTTCTGTTGTTTGTAAAGTGTGTATCCCATGACTGTCTGTTGTTTGTAAAGTGTCTGCCAGCAGCAACACAAGCTTCATACAGAATATCGAATCGATAACAGTATAACATTGTAACACAGTATTGCCGGGTTCTTTCTTTCTTTCTTTTGATATCTTACATACGAAATGTATGACTTCTTACTCGCCCTGTATAAGAGCACTTTCATTATTGGTTAATAAAACAGATGAGCCAGTGGTAGAATGAAGGAAGGGAAGAAACATGAAACAAGTCAGAACAAGTCACATTGAGCGAAACTTTATTCCAGATACAAACCCTTACCACTTTCACTATCCATGGCACGTGATTCTTCGATATTCGCTGGACTTGGTCAAAATGCTCCAACAGTTTCTCGTGGATACTCCTTTCCAGAGGCACAGCAATTTTTCTATGTAATTCTGTTTTGTTCCTCTTCCTTCAAGGATGGTTTCTTTTTCCTGAGGTACTCCTTTCTACTACTTGTACCTGGCTGTTCGCTAACTGTATACACAAATTCGAAGCCGTAGGTCAATTTTGAGATGTAGGTGGATCTACATACAGTTTACCTTCCTTCTCTCTCTTGTTAAGAAAGTTCTATCTGACAACGTTACACAAAAGACCTGCCGCTTTGAAACTTCCCGTAGTACCGTCTTCTGCCTTCATGTCCCCACAGAAGATAGAATGCAAGTACTTAATTTACAGACCTGATTCACTGACTTTCCATTTACTAAGATGCTGTACGTCTCCTTTAATTTGTTTATTTATCATGGGTTTTGTTTCTCCAACATTTACATCTTTTTTAATTTCTACACATAACCAAATAACAAGACAGTTCTTTAACGTGCGTAAGTGCTATTTATTGGCCTATACATCCCTGCTCATAGTGTCAAAATGTATTCTGATGCTGACATAACCAACAACTGCTCGTTGCCTGTGAATGCAGTTCTTCACTCAATTTCCAGGGAAAGCAGTTCGTCGCGGGCTGCAGCGTATTCGCTGTAGATGTCTGGGTTAGTGTACTGCTGGAACAGATCGTCGTAGCTCTGTTGGAGGTTGTAAGCCTTCACCATGGCGGCCGCCACGTCGGGGTACAGGTACTGCACAGAAAGAGATAAAATGTTAGTGGCTACTGTGATTTGGTGTGTCCCTGTTATTCAATGTTATACAAGACAAAAGCAAAAGTCAACTAGACGAGAATCTAAACGTTGAGCTCATCCAGTAAATGAGAGCAAACTTCCTGAATAGAATGTTAGAGCCTTAGAGAAAGGAAAACTTTTAACATTGATGGCCTTAAGAGAAGAATAGAAAGACTCTGAAATAAAAGATACAAATTAAAAGAAAATAAAAAGTAATAAAATTGAAAAAGCTATTCTATAATAAAACATTTTTTAGTTAATCAATCTTTGTCTGATTTACTGTGCCACCAACAAATTCCTCTGCAGTGGTTATCTCTTCATCTCAGAGTAATATCCTCAAATATATTCTGTAAATGATGAACCAAACTTCGTCCACTCGGATGCCACAGCACAGTTCCTTGCATACCAACAGTACAAAAATGTCGCCAACAAAATCTCGTCCCGCACTTATTTTCGGTAGAAAATGGACACCAAAGATATGCAGGTCGGCAACACTGTGATCTCAGTATAATCACTGTCTTCATTCAACTGTCTGGAGGTGGGTTGTCATTTTAGTGCAGTCAATAGATTTGCCTATAGTGTATCCGCGTTGCAACTCCTATTCCGGGTCCAGGTGCACTTTTTTATTTTTTTAACTTTTTAAATTGTGGACTTCGTGATATGGCAGCTTGCTTCTTAATTGTTGCACAACAATGACAGTACGTCTTATACAAGGGCTATTTTCTTTTCAACGATCGAGCGATCGCGAAGTGTAAACCACAGTGAAAATGAAAATGTTTTATCTTCCATCTATATAATCCCCGCTGTCGTAGTGTGGTACTAGCTTTCCAATACTCTCGTCATAGAAGGCAGTCGCCTGTGCTTTCAGAAAATTCTCTACACTGGTCTGTGCCGGAATAGTGTCCTCCTAGCCAGCATTTCATGTAAACAAAGAGATGAAAATCAGAAGGAGCCAATTCCGGGATGTATGGTTGGTGAGCAAACACTTCCCATCGTAAACGCTCCAAGATCGTCTTTGCTGCAGCTCCTGTGTGAGGCGGAGCATTAACATGAAGAAGGACAATGTCGAAGACAGCATTCCTTTTCGCTTATTCTAAATTGCCTTTCGTACACGTTGAAGAGTCACGCTGTGTAAGGCTGCAGTGATGGTCGTGGCACGTTCCGTGGATTCCTCCATTGAAACACCTTTTCGGTCTCAGAATATAATAGCCATACGTTTTCGGATGGAGAAGGTTAGCTCGCACTTTTCGGTTTACTCGGGAAACGAGAATGTACCACTGTTTGGATTGCTCTTTTTTTTATCCATGGTCTAAATGGACCGATGTCTCGTCCCCTGTTCCAGTTTTGTTCAAAAAATTTCTTTGTCTTGGTGATAGCGCTGGAGAAACACTATCGCTATGTTTTGTAATGGTCGAACAGCATCTTTGGAACCCAATTTGCACAGAGTTTGCGGCACTGAAGTCTCTCACTCGCGATCTTATACAGAGCTGGCCTCAAATTTCATTAACCACTCAACACAAAAATTGTGAACCAATGACTTTTCCGAATCGCCTGATCCACTGGCTGAACAGGATCATCGGTTGACATTCACCTCGTGACCTCCTACATCATGAACGTCTGTAAGACATGCTTCAAAATTTCTGCACCATTGCCGTACCTTGCTGTCACTCGTGAAAGTTTCATTGCACATGTTACTCATTTTCAATGATTTTCGGCTGCATTGCACCCCTCAGCATGAATAAATCGAACTTTTACGTTCTCACTGCGCGCTCAGAACTAATAAGTGCGACGTGATGCGATCGATGGGCGTACTAGAGACATCGCACAACACATCTGCGCAAAGATTTATCGGATTGTCACTGTTATTTTAATTTCGCAACAAACAGGATCTCGAGAAAAAAATATCCGTTGTACAAAAACGCCTGTAATTATTTAAATAATTAGAATTAGAGAAAACAGTTTTTATTATTCTACTTTTCAAGATGTCTTTTTCCTTTAAATTTTTACATAATTGTTTTGCACGCGCAAGGCCCCTCATACTTTCCAGCCCACTGCCACATTTTCTTCATTTATATCCTTTCTCCCAAAGTAAAAGAGAAAGAGACCCTACTCCTCTCTCACTTGGTCTATCGCAATTGGGTAACGATTAAAAATCAGATAACGTATCACACGTAACGATTAAAAATCAGATAACATATCACACAGACTAAAGCCCTCCGTGTGCGAATGCACAAACTGCTCACTATACCGGTATATAAGGTGGACGGCAGCGCATTACCATCTTTTCGTTGTAGTGCACTCTGAAGATGGTTCATTGATTTACAGCCCAAACATTAGCAGAGGACAAAGTCAATTTATGGCTGAATTCTGTAATTTTATAATTCAAGAAGGAGGAACTTGTTACTGGACGGCCTGAAGAACCAAACATTGACCATAAAACAATGCCATGATGAATTGGGTTCATAGGACATGGGGCTCGCACGCATCAACACTGTAGACCCAACACCGTAATGGTGGAAACAACATAAGAAAATCATGCGCTTGTCAGACCCATAAATCACTGGATGCGTGAAATCATGAAATACCTACAACGGCTCTGGATTGAATCGAAATCACTCCAAAGGTCTCGAGTGCTCCGTCACTGGAGACAGATTGTACTGTCAGCACATAACCTACAAGATCGATAAACACTGTATGACTAAATAAACATTTTCCTCATTCTCTCCACAACAACTAATGTCCAGACTCGATCATAGAAATGGACCTGCTTCCATCAGACAACATCAGCAACCATGACCAACTTCTGCTGACTCAAAATCACAATGGTTAATTCGCCATCGACACGTGACAGGGCTGTGGGTGCAACTTTATACAGTAAACAGAATATCGTACAGAAGGTAAAACTGTTCAGGTAATCACACAATCGAAGATCTGCAATACAGCTGCAGCTGTCAGTCGGAACTGTCCGTACAACACAATACCCAACCATAAAAGAATTCTGCTCGGGCTACACAATAACTAATCCTTCAGACACAATATAGCACAAGTCTGTCCAAATGTAACCGTCACCAGTGTCGCTCCAGAAGTCCTCACCTGCACTCGAAGGTCCTCCATGACAGCCGGAAGCTCGGCGGTGGCGTTTGAGATGCCGATGTACGCAAAGTCGACGATCCAGTCGTGCAGTTTCTGTAGCTCTGGTGCCACTGTCTCTGGCAGATGGACGAACGCCTCATCCAGATTCCAAATGCGGATGTCCCTCTGCTGTCTAGCACCTGTTCTCAAGTTACCCTGTGAAACACACCGACGTGTAAGGTTGTCGAGACCACTAGAATATGCTGTGAGAATCTGACCGAAATATGATGAGAGTATACAACAATACATGGGAAGACTCTCTTACCTGTGAACTGAAGTGCTTCGTGGATCTGAGCCCATTCTTCACAGCAGCAGAGAAGTTGCGGTAGCAGACGGCCAGCCCTGACAGAGGGGCGTCGAATGTTACGTTAGCCCCAGTCTGGATCTCGTAGACGTTGTGTTCCACACCCTGCTCCATGTGACGCATTGAGTTGTAGGTCGCCCGGACTGAGTTGGCTGTCTGGAAGCCCAACCCTTCCGTCATGGTGGCGATGTAAGATGAGACAGCAGCGATCATCATATCCCTGGTGGCTGTCCCGTTCACAACGTAGTACGTCACATCGGGACCAGGGATGATCCGTGTCGCATTCACGAAAGCTCCCTCCATTGATGCTGCGTCCCCTGTGGGCACGACCATAGTCTCCGTACATAGTGTAAGATTCCACTCCCTCTCGCCTCGCTTGTATTTTAGATAGTATTAGCGGTCGCAAACTAAATTCAAGTGGAAATTATTTAAAACATGGCTCTGAGCACTATGCGACTTAACTTCTGAGGTCATCAGTCGCCTAGAACTTAGAACTAATTAAACCTAACTAACCTAAGGACATCACACACATCCATGCCCGAGGCAGGATTCGAACCTGCGACCGTAGCGGTCACGCGGTTCCAGACTGAAGCGCCTTTAACCGCACGGCCACACCGGCCGGCGGAAATTATTTATTTGGGGGTGAAGTATTCACATACAGATAAACAAGGGACGGTTAAAAAATGTGACCGTGTGCCTAGTCCCTTTTTCGATTTTAATACAGCTTCATTATTGTTCTTTGTGTATTTATGGATGTTAGGTTACCAGCTCGTCGTTCAGGGCCTGACGGTTCATTCATTGGTGACTGGCTACAGTGTCATCCTCTGCGTTGTGACATCATTTGGATGTGGTATGTGGAGTACGGGGTCGACACACAGCTCTCCCGGATGACTAATAAGTTCCGGAGACGGGCGAGAGTAGGTTACACATGGTTTATGTTCAGTAGTTAGGAAGAAGCAAAATATGTAAATATAATCACTGTTTATTAGACAAACTCTCAACGTTTACAAGATTCAGTCAGCACTCGTACTTGTTACTGCTTTTACAATGCAACTTTATTTAAATTACTACCATTCTGTGAAACATACCGACGTGTATGGTGGTCGAGGCCACTTCCATGGCGCAGTGGTTAGACACTGGACTCGCATTCGGAAGGACGACGGTTCAATCCCGCGTCCGGCCATCCTGATTTAGGTTTTCCGTGATTCCCCTAAATCACTCCAGGCAAATGCCGGGATGGTTCCTCTGAAAGGGCACCGCCGACTTCCTTCCCCATCCTTCTCTAATCCGATGAGACCGATGACCACGCTGTCTGGTCTGCTTCCCCAAACCAACCAACCAACCAACCACTTCCATGTATGGAAGTGAAACATGGACGATAAATAGTTTGGACAAGAAGAGAATAGAAGCTTTTGAAATGTGGTGCTACAGAAGAATGCTTAAGATTAGATGGGTAGATCACATAACTAATGAGGAAGTATTGTATAGCATTGGGGAGAAGAGAAGTTTGTAGCATAACTTGACTAGAAGAAGGGATCGGTTGGTAGGACATGTTCTGAGGCATCAAGGGATCACCAATTTAGTTTTGGAGGGCAGCGTGGAGGGTAAAAATCGTAGAGGGAGACCAAGAGATGAATACACTAAGCAGATTCATAAGGATGTAGGTTGCGGTAGGTACTGGGAGATGAAGAGGCTTGCACGAGATAGAGTAGCATGGAGAGCTGCATCAAACCAGTCTCAGGACTGAAGACCACAACAACAACAACCATTCTGGAAAATTCCCCGTAAAATTTACTTAGATTTGGATGCAACTTCGTACAGGACAATAGCTTCTTAAAAGAGTAAACTGCCATTTTACTGTGTATTATTATATTTATCTTCTATACTATCCAGATTTGAACTTTCATCACTTTATCATGTACGATTCTAAAAGTGTTTATACTATTATCAAGTAATATCTGTTAAAGCAGTCGCTGGCCGTAGTGGCCGAGCCGTTCTAGGCGCTAAAGTCTGGAACCTCGCGACCGTTGCGGTCGCAGGTTCGAATCCTGCCTCGGGCGTGGCTGTGTGTGATGTCCTTAGGTTAGTTAGGTTTAAGTAGTTCTAAGTTCTAGGGGACTGATGACCGCAGAAGTTGAGTCCCGTAGTGCTCAGAGCCATTTCAACCATTTGTTAAAACAGTCCAAATCAGGTAAACATTGCTAACACATGTCTTTAAGACGTAACTGTTTCTCATCATGGGCACACAGTTGTTAACTTTTAGCGCTTTAACTCCACAAACCCAAATGCAGCATCCTTAATAATCTCGAATTCCCACCTTTCCAAATGAATTCTCTAATCGACATTCTTCATCACACTGCATTTCCATAACTTGCCTATCGTTGACATTTATTTCATCTTTAATATTCGTTAATATTGAAAATGATCGGAGATTTTCTCCACTCGGGTGGCCATATGTTAGTATCATCGTTATTGACATTTCACTGTTAAAATTGCTGTATGGCCACGTATCGGAAGCCGACACAAGAAATGAAACAAAAAAAATTTCGAAACAACCCTGTTCCACTCAAGATTCCGCCTTCCTCCACTCTCGACGCATCCTACTGATTGACTCCGAGGCACGCTTGAAAGAAACATGGTACTGCATTATTTGTGTTGTCTGGATAACAGGTTTCAATGGATGTCCCTCTCCTAAAGAACTTGGCATCTTATTGTTATACCTACAGTAGATGGAGCAGACTTGGTGAGGTAGCGTATTGAGCCATCGACCGCAGATACATACAAAAAAAATCTGGGATAGTTCAGACGGGCTGCCTGTGGAGTAGCAGCACCTGACGTGGACACAATCAAAGAGTATCCATGCGTACTTTCCTTCAAAGTGAACTATTGTCAGAAAAAACTCTGGAAATTTCCCGAGTTCGAGTCCATATCTGGCACACGGTTCAATGTGCCAGGAAGTTTCGTGTCAGTGCACACTCCGCTGCAGAGTGAGAATTCGTTTAGATGAGCTGATGTGTGGTCGATGCGCCATCATAAGTAGACATAACAGTCACACGTGGGGAGCTCCTGATTCCTACGATGATGTTGTTAGTAGACATCAAAACCAATTTGGAGTAATGAGTAATCGCCTGATTCCATACCTTGTCAGTCAACCTAATTTTCGACATTCTTCTTTTGCGTAACATCTCGAACGCTTCGGTTTTCCTGTTTTTCGGCTTTCGCAATGTCCATAATTCGCTACCATATAATGCCGTGCTCCCAACGTACATTCTGAGAAATTATTTCTTCAAATTAAGGCCTACGTTTGGTACAAGTAAACTAATTTTGGCCAGATATGTCCTCTTTCCCTGTTACAATCTGCTTTCTATGTCCTCCTTGCTTCTTCCGTCATTAGCTATTTTGCTTCCAAGGCAGCAGTAGTCTCTAACATCTACTTCGTCGTCACCAATTTAGATGTTAAGTTTCTCGCTATTCTCATTTCTGCTACTTTTCATTACATCAAGTTTTTTCCAGATTATTCTCAACGCATATTCTGTACTCATTAGACTGTTCATCACATTCAACAGCTTCTGTAACTGTACTTCGCTTCCAATGAGGATAGTAATGTCATGAGCAAATCTTATCATTGACATCTTTTCTCCCTGAATTTAAGTCTCACCTTTATTTTCTTTCCAGCATTGCATCTTCAAATGTTCAAATTATGTGAATTCCTAAGGGACCAAACTGCTGAGGTCATCGGTCCCTAGACTTACACACTACTTAAATTAACTTATGATAAGAACAAGACACACACCCATGCCCGAGGGAGGACTCTAACCTCCGTCGGGAGAGGCCTCGCAATCAGTGACATAGCGCCTCAAACCGCGCGGCCACTCCGCGCGGCATTGCTTATTGTATGTATAGATTGAACAGTAGGGGTGAAAGGCTGCATGTCTGTCTTGCACAGTTTTTAATATGAGTACTCCGTACGTTGTCTTTCAGTCTTACTGTTCCCTCTTGGTTCTTGCAAGTATTGTGTATTACCCGTCTTTCCCTATAGTTTACTGATAATTTGCTCAGAATTCCGAACATCTTGCTCCATTTTACATTGTCGAACGCTTTTTCTTGATCGACAAATCCTATGAGCCAGTTCTGAACTTCTGTCTCGCTTCCATTATCAAGCGCAACGTCGGAGATGTCCGTCTGTTGCCTTTATCTTGGCTAGTACTAAACTGATCATCGTCTAACAGATCCCCAATTTTATTCCCCATCCTTCCGTACATTATATTTGTCAGCAGCTTGGAGGCATGGGCTGTTACGCTGACTGTGTGATGGTTCTCGCACTTACCTGACCTTGCTATCTTCGTAGCTGTGTGGATTTTAGAAACGCTGACGGAATGTTGTCTAACCCTCCTGCCTTACTTGGTTTCAGGTCTTCTTGAGCCTTTTTAGATTCTGGCTCTCGTAATTGATCCCCTATGTCTTCCTCATCGACTTCAGCTTCATCTGTCTCGTCACCGAACAAGTCCTGCGCCTCAAAGACGCCTTCAGTGTACTCTTTCCAGCTATCCACTCGCTCCTCTACATTTAACAGTGGAATCCCCATTGCAGTCTTTAACGTTGCCACTCTGGCTTTTAATTGCACCGAAGGTTGTTTTGACTTTTCTGTATGCTGAGACAGCCCTCTAGATGATCATTTCCTTTTGCGAATTTTTCGCATCTTTTCTTACTTGGCTGTCCTGTAATTCCTATTTATTTATTTTCATTACTGTATTCCTGCCTTGTCCTAAATGTTTTTGCACTTATTTCTTTCGTTGAGCAGTTGTAGTAGTTCTATTACGCAAGGTTTCTTCGCAGCTACCTTCCTTATTCATAATTACAAAATTGTGGTCTGAGTCTATATCTGCTCCAGGATACGCCTTAAAATCCAATATCTGATTTCTGAATCTCGGCCTGATCATGAATTAATCTAAAAGGAATCTTCCCATATCTCCCTGCCATTGCCTAAGTATGCCCTCTCCTCGTACGATTCTTGAACAGAATATACGCTACTACTAGCTGGAATTTATTGTAGAACTCAATTTATCTTTCTCCTCTCTCCACCCAACTTCCAAGCTCATATTTTTACATAACCGTTTCTTCTTCTCTTTACCCTGCAACCCCATTCCAATACCCCGTGACTAATAGACTTTCATCTCCTTTACATATTGCATTACAGGTTCAGTATCATCATATGCTTTCCCTATCTGTCATCTTCTGCTTGCGACGTTGGCATCCATATGTAAACTGTTGTTGTCGGTATTAGTTTGCTGTCGATTCTGATGAGAACAAAACTACCACAGAACTGTTCACTGTTATTCACTCTCTGTCCTACCTTCCTATTCATACCGAATATTACTTTGTGCTGCTTTTGATATTCCTTTGAACTAAAATCTTCCTCTTCTTTCCATTTCACTTCACTGACTCCCACTGTATCAAGACTGAATCTTTGCATTTTCCTTTTTCAGGTTTTCAAGTTTAGCAGTTATTTTCAAACTTGCGACATTTCAAGCTCCCCCCTGTCGAATGCTATCCCGTCGTTGAAAAATGGTTCAAATGGCTCTAAGCACTATGGAACTTAACATCTGAGGTAATCAGTCCCCTAGACTTAGAACTACTTAAACCTAACTAACCTGAGTACACCACACAGATCCATGACCGAGGCAGGATTCGAACCTACGACCATAACAACAGCGCGGTTCCGGACTGAAGCACCTAGAACCGCTCAGCTCCCGTCGTTGATTATTCCATCTTTTTCTCATGGTGAGCTCCCCACTTGGCAGTCCCCTCCTGGAGATCCGAATGGGAGACGAATTCGGAATCATTTGCTAATGGAGACATCACCATGACACTTTTTCAGTTACAACCCACGTGTCCTGTGGATTCGCTTTATGTGTCTTTAATGTAGTGGTTTACATTGGCTTCTTCATTTTCATGCCGTTGATCATTGCTGATTCTTTCGCCTTTTACGGGCAGTAAGCCACCCCAACGACAAGTGAGTGCCCTGAACCTGTTTCTCCCCATCCAACCTCTTCGACAAGGCCATTGGCTTAACGGGAGTGGCTTCTTATTCTCGAAGTTTACGGGCGCCATTGCTTATCATTTTTGTTCAGAATTGGTGTAGTGGTTAGATTCGAACGTGGGAACCAGAACTTTTTTTTTTAATTATTACTAGTCAAAGACGCTACCCACAGACCATGATGCCAGAAATGCTGGAAAACGTGCGCCAGCAGTTGACGGTGCCATGTGGCTCGTGCACAATGCAACCCCAAGACACTTCAGTTTGGATGTCCACCTGTTTGTCAAATACACCGTTCCAAAACAGCAAAGTGCAGTTTAATTCTGCATGTAACTTACCTGGGGAGACGGTGAGGCAGATGGCTGCGACGAGGACAGAAAATGTGGTCTTCATGTTGAGGATGTAGGCCTCCAACTGTCCCGCTTTCTAATCCTTATCTTCTATATATAGCAGCTGACAATTCCACAATGTGAGACAACCAACGTCACATATTTTCCCATCAAAGCAGCGAAAACACAGACCCCGTGATTTTCAAAGTTATCTGTGCCATCTATCTCGGAGAATGAAGTGGCTCTTGAGTAAAAGCATTTGTCGTCAGTTTTTTATCAGCACTTTTAGATGAGTTTATGATTGCCACTCAGATACAGATGTTTTCTTGAGAACGGAAGTGTCAATACATGTGTGAACAATAATAAATCCCATCTGATAAGCCAAATAGAAATATAATGTACGTATTATCTGACTCGCATTTCCATACGCATATACTGGATAAGATCCATGTACCGACTTTTTGACGCAAAACCGTGACTTACATGCGCAAAGTGTCGTCAGTCGGCTGGTTTGATCATCATGAGAGAGTTATCGGCTTGGTCTGAGACGAAACGATCGATTTAGCAGCTGCAAGTCAGCACAAATATAGAAATTTTGCTGATGGGTTACCTTGATCAAGATTTGTTCTTCGAAAAGTATGTGTCGTTACTGACTAATAGGAATTCACATATCTGTAAACGAAGTCGTATACAGTCCCCTCATATAGATCGGCCATAATGCTTACATGATCTCACACTCCATGTTTTTGCTTTCCATTAGTCACAGCAATTAAACGTTTAATAAATATCTGAGTGCCGCCTCATGATGTAACGCTTGATCAGATAGCCAGTTTCAAAAGTTGTAGCATATGTAGTTGCAGCTTTATTCGACTGTGGGACATAACTTTCATATATGGAGGCATGTAACAACTTAAAGGCCTAGTTTGACAAGGATGAGACAAGTAGTTAGTCGTGGCTTTATAGTAGTAACTATCCAAACATTTACCTCAAGTAATTTACGGAAATCACGGAAAATATAAGTCAAGATTGTCGGATGGAGATTAGGGCCTCCATCGTCGCGAATACAAGACCAGTCCCATTAAAACAGTGCAATCCCATTTGGGTTATTCCTAGTATACAATACTATTTTATGTATATATTCTTGCAGAGCAGTTGTTTCATACTATAAGAAGTCATTGCTACACTCCTCATTCGCTTCAAAACAAAAATCACTCTGTATTCCAGACGCAAACATTATTGCGTAATGGAAAAGAAAACCTGCTGCTACACTTTTCATTCGTGTCTGAACATCAGTAACCTTTCGAAAAAAGTTTTTTTGCTGAACTCTTTAACATTTCTAATCATTCACTTTTCCGGTGTTTCCTTGTTAGTAAATGCTCTTTTATGTCTTATGTTTATTCTTTCTTGGTATATGTAAGATATGTTTGTTCCATGGTCGCAGAGAGAGCTATTTCTGTAGAAATTGTCAAGATTATTGTTTATATTTGTAACTGATTGGAAAACACATTCACATGCTGTGATTAAAATCCCTAATGTTTTGAACAGATCGTTGCAGTAATCCCAATTGCTCTTTTTAGTAATTTTTCTCATGTCCCTTCTTTGTAGTTTGAAAACTGCATTCAGATTTGGTTTACTTGTTCCAAAAATTAATTCCATAACTAAGAACTGAGTGTACCTACGAGCAGTATGTAACTAAGAGGTTATATCTGTTAGACAATAGTGACGCGACTTATGGACTTGAAGTATTGATGTCATTCTGACTGGAGTGTGTGTTAGCACCTCCCCAACTAAGAATCAGTGATCATTAATAGAAAATTTGTCTTTATTATGAAACATATATATGGAAATATCATCTACATCTAAAATAAAGAAGTGTCGTTTTCGCTCTTGAAAGTAAAACAGACGCCATTTGTTTTCCTTATGTTCCATGTAACTTTATTGCATGTATACTAATTGCAAACTTCCTCGAGGGTTCCTTTCGCTTATTCTGCAAGACGTTTCAGTGGCTATATGGTTTCGTGGTAGCCGCAGTGCCTTTTCTTTGAAAACCTCATAATAAAAACCGTCTACTGGTTTTATACTATTTATCAGAAATAGTACTGTTCTTAAAATAGTACTATGGGGAAATCCCATTTTAGTTAATTTTGATGTTGATTAGAGTTTCTTTAAATGTTTGCCCATATCTGACGTTTTTTGCACCCCTACTCTTTATGCCGTATTTGCCAGGTATGACTGGAACTAGTCGTTAGCTGCAAATCTTTTTACTGATCATATAGTTTATTTAATACCACCCTATGACCAACGCTATCAAAAGCGTCAGACAGATCTGAGAATATGCCTGTGGTACAGTTATCTTTGTTAAGAAAATCGAGTACCACTTTCGTAAATTCTACCATCGTCGGTTGGTCCTGAGTTTGCATATACTCTGCACGTGAACTTGTGGCCATATTGCTGCAACATTACAGCAATATTTGTAGTTGTCTGGATACGACACATTTTATCTCTTTTCTTATCATAGAACATCACGAAACTGTCTGTCTGAAGTAAAAGGACAGTGAAGTGGTACGATGGAAGAAGCCAAATTTGTAGAGAGAAGACGGCAAGGGGTACGGCATGTTTTTGGAAAGCATCGGACCAAGTACGCCTACGTCTGAACACACAGGTGAAATATTTGGCAAAATGGCTTTGTGTAAATCCAGCTGCAGAAGCGCATCGACTCGAGATTGTAACGAAACCATGAACACTGTCGCCGAAGGAGGAGACCAATTATAAATAAATATGACGTGAGATCTCATTAATCCTGGTGGCGGCTATCAACTTGGCAAGCTGTGACATCCGGATATTTCTTTAATAAGTTCAGAAAGGAAAAATGTACGCCTGACGACATGTCTATCGACGACTAATTTTATTAGTTTATCTACTGAATTTTAATTCCGCGGTGCCGAAATTCGACAGAGAGGATGCACGGAACCTCAACGTTACCCACGTGCCTACTTGCCCCAGATGGAGCAGTATTCGACTGAGGATACTAATCTCGACAGAAAGTGTTCATGTAGCAGTATTCCATGCAAATGCGCTTCTGCATCAATTTTTGGTATGAGCTTAACGAATTGCGCAAGCAGTCTCTATTGTAAAGCACTCACCTGTAGATGGCTGAATGATTGTCAACCGAAATGTTGTTGTTGTTGTGGTCTTCAGTCCTGAGACTGGTTTGATGCAGCTCTCCGTGCAAGCTTCTTCATCTCCCAGTACCTACTGCAACCTACATCCTTCTGAAGCTGCTTAGTGTATTTACTTCCATACATGGCTACACTCCATACAAATACTTTCAGAAACGACTTACTGACACTTAAACCTATACTCGATGTTAACAAATTTCTCTTCTTAAGAAATGCTTTCCTTGTCATTGCCAGTCTACATTTTATATCCTCTCTACTTCGACCATCATCAGTTATTTTGCTCCACAAATAGCAAAACTCCTTTACTACTTTAAGTGTCTCATTTCCTAATCTAATTCCCGCAGCATCACCCGATTTAATTCCATTATCTTTGTTTTGCTTTTGTTGATGTTCATCTTATACCCTCCTTTCAAGACACTGTCCATTCCGTTCAACTGCTCTTCCAAGTCCTTTGCTGTCTCTGACAGAACTACAATGTCATCGGCGAACCTTAAAGTTTTTATTTCTTCTCCCTGGATTTTAATACCTACTCCGAATTTTCTTTTGCTTCCTTTACTGCTTGCTCAATATACAGGTTGAACAACATCGGGGAGAGGCTACAACCCTGTCTCACTCCCTTCCCAACCGCTGCTTCCTTTTGATGTCCCTCGACTCTTATAACTGCCATCTGGTTTCTGTACAAATTGTAAATAGCTTTTCGCTCCCTGTATTTTACCGCTGCCACCTTCAGAATTTGAAAGAGAGTATTCCAGTCAACATTGTCAAAAGCTTTCTCTAAGTTTACAAATGCTAGGAACGTAGGTTTGCCTTTCCTTAATCTAGCTTCGAAGATAAGTCGTAGGGTCAGTATTGCCTCACGTGTTCCAATATTTCTACGGAATCCAAACTGATCTTCCCCCTAGGTCAGCTTCTACTAGTTTTTCCATTCGCCTGTATAGAATTCGTGTTAGTATTTTGCAGCCGTGACTTATTAAACTGATAGTTCGGTAATATTCACATCTGTCAACACCTGCTTTCTGAGGGTATTTCGCATGTCTCATACATCTTGCTCACCATATGGTAGAGTTTTGTCAGGACTGGCTCTCCCAAGACTGTCAGTAGCTCTAATGGAACGTTGTCTACTCCCGGAGCTTTGTTGCGACTCAGGTCTTTCAGTGCTCTGTCAAACTCTTCACGCAGTATCATATCTCCCATTTCATCTTCATCTACATCCTCTTCCATTTCCATAATATTGTCCTCAAGAATACCGCCCTTGTATAGACCCTCTATATACTGCTTCCACCTTTCTGCTTTCCCTTCTTTGCTTAGAACTGGGTTTCCATCTGAGCTCTTGATATTCATACAAGTGGCTCTCTTTTCTCCAAAGGTCTCTTTAATTTTCCTGTAGGCAGTATCTATCTTACCCCTAGTGAGATAACCCTCTACATCCTTACATTTGTCCTCTAGCCATCCCTGCTCAGCCATTTTGCACTTCCTGTCGATCTCATTTCTGAGACGTTTGTATTCCTTTTTGCCTGCTTCATTTACTGCATTTTTATATTTTCTCCTTTCATCAATTAAATTCAATATTTCTTCTGTTACCCAAGGATTTCTACTAGCCCTCGTCTTTTTACGTACTTGATCCTCTGCTTCCTTCACCACTTCATCCCTCAAAGCTACCCATTCTTCTTCTACTGTATTTCTTTCCCCCATTCTTGTCAATTGTTCCCTTATACTCTCCCTGAAACTCTGTACAACCTCTGGTTTAGTCAGTTTATCCAGGTCCCATCTCCTTAAATTCCCACCTTTTTGCAGATTCTTCAGTTTTAATCTACAGTTCATAACCAATAGATTGTGGTCAGAGTCCACATCTGCCCCTTGAAATGTCTTACGATTTAAAACCTGGTTTCTAAATCTCTGTCTTACCATTATATAATCTATCTGAAACCTGTCAGTATCTCCAGGCTACTTCCATGTATACAATATTCTTTTATGATTCTTGAACCAAGTGTTAGCTACAATTAGGTTGTGCTCGGTGCAAAATTCTACCAGGCGGCTTCCTCTTTCGTTTCTTACCCCGAATCCATATTCACCTGCTACGTTTCCTTCTCTCCCTTTTCCTACTGACGAATTCCAGTCACCCATGACTATTAAATTTTCATCTCCCTTCACTATCTGAATAATTTCTTTTATTTCATCATACATTTCTTCAATTTCTTCGTCATCTGCAGAGCTAGTTGGCATATAAACTTGTACTACTGTGGTAGGCGTGGGTTTCGTATCTATCTTGGCCACAATAATGCGTTCACTATGCTGTTTGTAGTAGCTTACCCGCATTCCTATTTTCCTATTCATTATTAAACCTACTCCTGCATTACCCCTATTTGATTTTGTGTTTATCACCCTGTAGTCACCTGACCAGAAGTCTTGTTCCTCCTGCCACCGAACTTCACTAATTCCCACTATATCTAACTTTAACCTATCCATTTCTCTTTTTAAATTTTCTAACCTACCTGCCCGATTAAGGGATCTGACATTCCACGCTCCGATCCGTAGAACGCCAGTTTTCTTTCTCCTGATAACGACATCCTCTCGAGTAGTCCCCGCCCGGAGATCCGAATGGGGGACTATTTTACCTCCGGAATGTTTTACCCAAGAGGACGCCATCATCATTTAACCGTACAGTAAAGCTGCATGCTCACGGGAAAATTTACGGCCGTAGTTTCCCCTTGCTTTCAGCCGTTCGCAGTACCAGCACAGCAAGGCCGTTTTGGTTAGTGTTACAAGGCCAGATCAGTCAATCATCCAGACTGGTGCCCCTGCAACTACTGAAAAGGCTGCTGCCCCTCTTCAGGAACCACACGTTTGTCTGGCCTCTCAACAGATACCCCTCCGATGTGGTTGCACCTACGGTACGGCTATCTGTATCGCAGAGGCACGCAAGCCTCCCCACCAACGGCAAGGTCCATGGTTCATGGGGGGTCAACCGAAATAACGTGACTATATGTCGACATCATCCGCCTGCAAACCTGAAATGCACGAAATTTGTAGTCCCCTGTCAATAAAGCACATAATAATTGATTAATGATTTCTGATGGTCAGAACATAACAGTATTTAATTATCTCTAATTATTTAAGTACTGGTACTGCCTTGTCGTAACGCCCTACTAATATAGATTGATTCGTAGTTTTGGTATTTGGCACTGACTGTTTGGGTGACCATGACAGTAGTGGTGACTATAGAGTTCCTCACTTAAAATAACTCTTGCCTGAAGAACTCAACAGTTAATGAAAGCTGGCCGGAGTGGCCGCGCGGATCTAGGCGCTACAGTCTGGAACCGCCTCGGGCATGGATGTTTGTGATGTCCTTAGGTTAGTTAGGTTTAATTAGTTCTAAGTTCTAGGCGACTGATGACCTCAGAAGTTAAGTCGCATAGTGCTCAGAGCCATTTGAATTTGAGTTAATGGAAATCACGTAATTGCAATTTTCCTTTACGAAGCTTTCATATACAGCAAACAAACAAGGGGGGATGGGCTTGTGTACACGCCTCTTTTCCCACAGAATTGTTGTTCGTCTTGCCTCTCTACAAACAACACAATAAGCAAGCCTAGTTTCTCACTGTTTTGTCGTTTTATCCATGTGCAGAATTTTGCCTGAATCTTCAGTAAGTAGAGCTTACTTCAATCTATCGTAACTCAGCAGCTGTAAAGAACGAAACCCTTAAACTGAGTGCTGAAGAGGAGATCCGTCACGAACTGCGAATGAATGCAATAGTTTCTCCGGCCACCGTGCCCTAATCTCGTCTGCTCTGCCATTGTGCTCTTAAATAGTCCTGAGCTAGAGTGTAGAGAAAGGTGGCGCATTGCTCAACACAAGACTCTCATCGGGAAGAACGGCCATCCAGTTTTTTTTTTTTTTTTTTTCCGAGGTTATCCCAAACCAAGTAAGGCGACTACAGCGACACTTCCTACGAAGTGGACACGGCCAATGCCGTTCGCCATCCCCCCATCCCTCCCTGTGTCGGCCTTGTGCTTCGTCGTCAATGAATCGTCAAACTTTCACGTTTCTTCTTTTTATTATTTGCTGGGGTATAACTGCTCATATGTTTCACTTTCCTGTAAGATATTACACGATACTTTTCTGAGACTAGCTGTACTTGTAGTTAATTATAGGAATTAATTCAGGACAACTGTGAAATTCGCTACAAGAAATATAGAAGAAAAAATAATTTCCTTGTAGATTACACGTCTCAGTCGAAGGTTCAGAGAGGATTTTTTTATTCTTGCGCTAAAGTTTTTCACAAGTTTCCGGAAAACATCAGGCAGTTAACGAGAATACTTAAATATTTAAAAGAAAACAGGAGATTTTCATTATTAATTCAAAATATGTGTATTCAGGGGTGTGAATTCTGGTTAGTACTAATCTTCATATAAGCCGGCTTTAACTGTACCAGTGTGTATGGTCCTTGTGTGTTGCAGACTGTGTGATAGATGCGGCATACTGCAAACAGCAGAACAGTCAGCTATTCATGTCGGGAACAAGTTGAGATGTACGGTCAAGCAGATGGATACAGCTGAGAGGCAGCACAGATATAGTAAAAGAAGTACACTCAGAAACTCCAACTACATCACACATCATTTCAAGCCCTTTTGTGTGATTAACGATCCTTTCAGACAGACGAACACGCAAGGAGATGATGAACTATGCATACACCAGAATTGGAGGACTTGTTCTGTCTCTCGACTGTTTCATCTGCTGCTTGTCCATACAGAAACACCATCTCTGCTTGTTGCCGACACAAAAATTGGATCATACTTCTGCTTACAATACACTGCATCAATCATACGGCCTGAAACATGCAAGGAACACACTACAGATGGTCAGAGGAATTTCCATTCGGCAGCCCCAGCTAGCGTGCCAATGATGCATTTCCGGATACATCTTCACAGGATCTTCTCCCTATCAGAAACCTGTCCCTACACTTTGTCGGTTTTATTAATATTCACCCTGCCTATATATCCTTTTAAAATTAAGAGGAAGATCTGTAATATTTTTCGTTCATCGCAGCTGCTTTTCTGCTGAAGTAATCTAGTAGTAGTTCCCATAATTATCAATATGATTCAGTTAGTGCTAATTAGAATTTACTGTGTACATGTTTCACAGAATTAGCCTGTAGTAGCTGCTTCTCATGGTTAATGTAAATAGTGGGTCACTGGCGTTTCTGGGCAGAAAAATGCTGACATCAGCATCAGCGCTTTCTTATCACGAAGGTCATCCCCAGACTTCCAACGTCATTACTTCCAGCCATGTGCCAAGGCTATTTGCATGATTCTCACATCATCATGTCATTGCCCTGTGAAGACCAGCCGCACCTCCACACCCCATTTTGCCACTCTCCGCACCCCTGCTCCCCACACACCCTTCTCTCCCATCCCCCCACCCTGCGCAAGCTGCCCTCTGCCCACAGTGCCACTGCTCACCATGCTGTCAGCCACTTTCATGCAAGTCCAGCTTCCCTCCCACCGAGCAATCGAAATTTGTATGAAGCGCAGTTTTCCCACTGCTGTATTGTAGAGAAGCTTTGAGCTAGTGAAGCCTGTGATTGAGACCTTACAAGATAATTTAATGTGCATGATGTCTCTAAAAATCATAATACTAATGTGAATGTCATCATTTCTGCACTCACCATACGAGGTGCGGCTAGAAGAAAACCGGACTGATGCTGGAAAAAACATTTATTTACAATTATTTACAATTTCATGTTATCTCCTTCAATGTACTCTCCTCCTCGGTCTCTACACCGCTCCATACGAATTTTCCACTGTTCATAGCAATGCTGCAGATCATTTTCGGTAAGTCCATACATTACTTCCGTCGCTTTTTCTTTTACTGCTTACAGTCTCAAATCTAGTTCCTTTCAAAGCTGACTTGACTTTAGGGAAAAGGAAAAAGTCACAGAGGGCCAAATCAGGTGAGTAGGGTGGATGGTCTAAGATGGGAATGTTGTGTTTTGCCAAAAACGTCTTCACTGACAACGCACTGTGAGCTGGGGCATTGTCTTGGTGAAGGATCCATGACTTTTTTCTCCACAAATCGTTCCGTTTTCTCCGTACTCGCTCACGTAGGGTAGCCAGGACGCTAATGTAGTAATGCTGATTCACTGTTTGTCCCTCTGGTACCCAATCAATGAGCACAATCCCTTTGATGTAAAAAAAAACAATCATCATTGCCTTGAATTTCGATTTTGACATTCGTGTTTTTTTTTGTCGTGGAGAACCAGGAGTTTTCCAATGCGTCGATTGGCGTTTAGTTTCGGGATCGTAAGTAAAAAACCACGATTCATCGCGAGTAATAACATTTTGTAAGAAGGTGGGATCACTTTCAATGTTTTCCAGGATGTCAGAACAAATCATTCTTCGGCGTTCCGTCTGCTCAATTGTGAGACACTTTGGAACCATTTTTGAACACACTTTGTTCATGTTGAAACTTTCATGAAGAATCTGCCTAACACTTTCCTTGTCAACTCCTGTTAACTCAGACACTGCTCTGATTGTTAAACGGCGATCTTGTCGAACAAGTTTACCGATTTTTTCAATGTTTGCATCAGTTTTTGCTGACAATGGTCTGCCAGTGCGAGTGTCATCACTGGTCTCTTCGCGGCCATCTTTAAATCGTTTAAACCACTCAAACACTTGTGTTCGCGATAAACAATCATCGCCGTACACTTGTTGTAACATTACAAACGTTTCACTTGCAGATTTTCCTAGTTTGAAACAAAATTTGATGTTAATACGCTGTTCTTTCTGTACACTCAACATTTTCCGACGCACAGACAAAACGTCAACTACTTAAAACAGACGCCACGGGCAGACTGAGTGCAGGAGGCAGATGAAACTCGAGCAGTAGGCGGAGCGAGAATCAATTCACAGGCCACGCGACTTTCAGCCTTATTGCATTCGTTTTATTGTTTCAGCAGTACTAGTCCGGTTTTTTTCTAGCCACACCTCGTATGTACATCTAGATCTCATGTCTTCAAATGACGAAATGCTCGCATTGAGCAAAGAAGAATTTAACAACTCTGTTTGTTGTAAATACCGAGCAGGGAAATGTACTCAACTTTATGCATCAAGAACGGTAAATCATCATAAGTATATGATTGTAGACAGGAGGAATATTATTCAACAAATACAGGGTGCACATAAAGTCCGAGAACACTTTCAATTATTTATTGTACGAGAACCAAACATTGTACTGAAGTCATACATATTGCTTTTCATTTTGAGGAGAAAATCTGAAAGTTTTTTTTTTCAAACATTTCTAGTTCACGGGATACACGACGCACTGATTTCTTTGGACTCCTTATGAATGTCTCTCGTACGCGCTCCACATTCACTTCACTCACACTGGGACGTCCGCTTCTCTTTGCTGGGCACAAGCAACCCGTCGTAACGAATTTGTTGTGCCAGTGGTAAATGGCCTTCCTTGTTGGTGGCTTCTTACCGTACTTGATTCTAAACATCCGTTGAACAGCGGTAGCACGTTTGTTTTTGTCGAACTCCAACACACACTTCTAGATAAGCTCAAGTACTGTGGTATGAATGGGACAGTGCTTAAATGGTTTAAATCATATCTAACTGGAAAAGTGCAGAAAGTTGAAATAAGCAGTTCACATAATATGCAAAAAACTGGTGATTTCTCAAACTGGAGAACAATCAAGAATGGGCTGCCGCAAGGTTCGGTCTTGGGTCCTCTGCTGTTCTTAATATATATTAATGACTTGCCATTCTATATTCATGAAGATGCCAAGCTGGTACTTTTTGCTGATGATACAAGTATAGCTATCACACCCAACAGACAAGAATTAACTGGTGAAATTGTAAACGATGTTTTTCAGAAAATCATTAAGTGGTTCTCTGCAAATGGGCTCTCATTAAACTTTGACAAAACACAGTATATACAGTTCCACACAGTAAATGGAATGACACCATTAATAAATATAGACTTCGATCAGAAATCGGTAGCTAATGTAGAATATTCAAAATTTCTAGGTGTATGCATTGATGAGGGGTTGAACTGAAAAAAAAAACGCACTTAGGATCTGCTGAAACGTTTGAGTTCAGCCACATATGCTATTAGGGTCATTGCAAATTTTGGAGATAAACGTCTGAGTAAATTAGCTTACCACTCCTATTTTCATTCTCTGCTTTCGTATGGCATCATATTCTGGGGTAACTCATCATTGAGTAAAAGAGTATTCATTGCACAAAAGCTTGTAATCAGAATAATTGCTGGAGCTCATCCAAGATCATCCTGCAGACGCTTATTTAAAGAGCTAGAGATCTTCCCTGTAGCCTCACAATATATATATTCACTTATGAAATTTGTTATTAACAATCCGAACGAATTCAAAAGTAATAGCAGTGTACATGGCTACAACACTAGGAGCAAGGATGATCTTCACTACTCAAGGTTAAATCTAACTTTGGCTCAGAAGGGGGTAAATTACGCTGCCACAAAAGTCTTTGGTCACTTACCTAATACCATCAAAAGTCTGACAGATAGCCATATAGCATTTAAAAGGAAATTAAAAGAATTTCTTAATGGCAACTCCTTCTACCCATTAGATGAATTTTTGGATATAGTAAGTGGGTAATTTCCCGAACCTCCACAAAAAAAATTAAAAATATTGAGTGTAATGTAGTTTTTGTGTAATGTAACATCTTGTATAGACACCTTCTATTAACCTGACACGTTCCACATCATTACGAAGTGTCGTATTCATGATCTATGGAACAAGTACTAGTCTAATCTAATAGCTCCGCACCTGAACTCACTATGTTTGCGACTAGCGCTGACTATCGACAAAATATCAAAGTACGCTGTGGCGGTATACATGAAAAAAAAACTTTCAGGGTTTCTCTTCAAAATGACATATGTATGATATCTGTACAATGTTTGGTTCTTGTGCAATAAATAATTGAAAGTGTTACTGGACTTTATGTACACCCTGTAATTGTGATGTAACAGAATTGTGGTGTCAGCGACAGACACCACACTTGCTAGGTGGTAGCCTTTAAATCGGCCGCGGTCCGGTAGTATACGTCGGACCCGCGTGTCGCCACTGTCAGTGATTGCAGACCGAGCGCCGCCACACGGCAGGTCTAGAGACACTTCCTAGCACTCGCCCCAGTTGTACAGCCGACTTTGCTAGCGATGGTTCACTGACAAATTACGCTCTCATTTGCCGAGACGATAGTTAGCATAGCCTTCAGCTACGTCATTTGCTACGACCTAGCAAGGCGCCATTATCAATTGCTATTTATCTTGTGATGCATGTACCGTCAGACCGATGTATGGATTAAAGTTAAGTATTCCAGAAGCTACGTACTATTTTTGCTACTATAAAGACCTTGTCCTGTTCCAGACCTCACGCCATCCTGCGTGAGCTTAAACGCGTGCCTTTTGGCTACCTGTCATAGTGGATTGGCTGTCTTGCCAGTCCATAACAAGAATGGCAAGAAGATGCATTATGTTACTGGGTCCACCAACACAATGTTCTGTAAGCTGGAATTGTATAGTCTTTTTAAAATGCCTATCCAGTCTCCCACCATCCAACAAGTGTTATCAATTGCATTAAGTATTCATCCATCTATAATAATAATTATTATTATCATTATATTTTTATGATATAATGCTTAGGGTTTTTGTGATTGTTATTTCATTACTAGCTGAGCTACCGCTACACCAAGAAATGAAGGTGTTCACATTAGCAGCAGAAACAGTCTGCATGTAAATAAATGTAGCCTACCAAATATATTTTTTATTTTCAGCCCCGATAGTCAATAACAGCGCATACAAGCGCAGTTTATAAAGAGGACATGTTCACTGATAGACAGGTGCAGACTGCCATGCTTGTGATAATGTAGTAATACTAAAAGGAACGTTAAATGTGGGACACTGTTCATATGGTGTACAAACTGTGTGAACGCGTCGACCCTGATTCTGAGGTGCTTATCAGCCACACCGCACAATATTCAGTTCTCAGAATACGGCGGCATAGCCACATGTATTTCAGCACGCTGCTTCACAGCATACACAAAGCACATGAATAGTTTCTCGTCCTTAAAACATGTTTTAACAACTCATGCGTAGACATGGGTAATTAGCTCTGACTGTATTTAAAGATTTATAAGTTAACAATGGATACCTTCACTCAAAATTTAATATCAAAGATAATAATATCGATGTTGAACAGGTAGTAGAGGTCAGTGTATTCACAGCAGAAGATAAGCAGTTCACCCAAGAGTAGAGATGTCGAGATGTATACTGCAAGGCAGTGTAGGTATTAACGCTGATGGTGATGTATAGGAATGTAGGCGAAAAAAAAACATATGCATAACTAATAATTCCTTTTTCTTGCAGATGAGGTGAAGTAATTCCATAAAAAGCCACCTCATATGGAATAATGCTGTTTAGTCAACTACTATTTATACACCAGCGCCTTTTAGCATGCCAGTGTAAGTATGATATCGAATCAGGAGTTCTGTCCTGTGGTATTATTTGTAAACCCCCAGTTTGGTGGCTGCACAGTAATATTATGCCTGGATGAATGGTATCAGTTCTGTGATGTGTCAATCCAGATTTCAGCCTTGTCCTATAGAAATGCTCGCTCTTTGTCAGTGATACTGGATGATCATACAAACTCTGCAAGGGACTTCCCTTGAACAGTAAAGATGTGTGACAACAGAGAGAGTGTTATATCTAAAGGAGGGGATTTTTAAGAATTTAATGTGATCAAGCTCTGTTATACAGTGTGAACTAGGGTCCTAACTAAGGTGGCAGCCATGTCTACTGGTTCTGTGAGACGTTGGCGAGCAATATGTTACATCGCAAAACTCCCCACCCATCAGAAGAAAATATAGCTCAACTCTACATTCATGCTGTGCATTGCTGAATGTGGAAATGCATGTATCAGCTTTACCAGATGTTGGCACAGACCTATGATCTTATTTAAATATGTTTGTATACCTTTATATATGTGTTTATAAACTGAGCTATATGTGAGTGTGCATTAATGTCCAGAATCTAAATGGGAAGGATATACGAGTATATTGCTTCACATAGTCGCTTCTGGCTTGTGATAGAAATTACTCAAAAGATGCCCATTTCACAGATACATACAAGACGTCCAACCTCTGCAGACATTATAACTTCGAAGGCATCTCATTCTCCATCATAATCCCAGACCTGCAAGAATTCGAGAGGCAGAACCCTAATTATGGTACTGTGTAGATCAGAAATAAAACAAGCTAGGAGATGTGAAGCATAAGGCACTTAGACCCCTCTACTTTTCCAAACTAGTTGGTCAGAAACCTAGACATGTAGATTTACTGTTGTCCTATAACGGCAAAAAGTGTCACTTCATCTGGACCAAGAATATGTCCCACCTCCTTTCCATATTATTGAGTCGAAATGAGCATAAACAGCATTTTTTATGCTTCTACTAAGCATGATTATTTAGAAAGACAGCTAACAGGTTGCTCTAGCTGGGAACTGGAATGTGTGAAAATGCGAGGATAAAAAGTTCTTCAAGTTTGAGAACTCCCACCACTAGGAGCTCTGTCCATTTGTTGTATACTGTGACTTTGAGTGATTTCTAGTTCCTGTGGCACATTGTGAAGCTGATCTCAATGCTCTTCACACCACTTTCATAGAATGACACATAGAACATGGCAGCATATCAAGTTATTTGCCTATATGATGCCAGTAACAACTAATTTCTATTGCCAGAGATAAGCTTGTGAAATGGTTGCTCTCTGAGCTCGAAAAACTTGCCCAGGATAATGTTCCTTACGGCAACAGCAATCCAATGAGCAACTCAAAAGAGAATGATGCCTTATACAAGCAGGCGGTTAAATGTCATATTTGTGAGTTGTGTTTGAACTGAAAAACATAGATTCCAAGTAGAGACTACTGTCAACTAAAGGAGAAGTTCCGTGATACATACTCACAATGCATGCGACTTGACTCACAATGCATGCGATTTGAAGTACAAACCGTCTTCTTGCACAATTTGAGTGGGTATCATACTCCCTTTCTTGTTGATCGCTTGGATGATTTCGGTTTGGAGACATTGACAGTGTCATGCCTAACAGTGTAGAAAAATTCATTTAATTCTCCAAACGAATCACGCTAAGGATAACACTTCTTTAAAACTCATGCACCCACTATTCGGAAATTTGCTGAGACAGTGCATCTAGAGGATATGCGTATCACCAGAGTCGCATATTCCGACAGTACCAAGTTTCAGCTTGTAACGAAGAAGGGGGTCTGCCCATACAAATCCCACGATTCGATGGGAAGACTCCATAAAAGAAGGTTGTCCAGTATAACTGCATTCACCAGTAAACTCAACGGCATTGCTGTTATGTATGCCGACCATAAGCATAAGGTGAATGTTTGGTAGAAGCCCATCGTCTCTAATTTAGAGGGATGTGCTGAATTGGGCAAGGAGAGAGATGTGTGCTTATTTCTTAACATTTTTGAGAAATTTTGGAGTGTATTCCTGGACACATACACTCATCTTGCCTTCTATTATACTGTGCCAGTGCTTTTGTAGGATGCAATGTTAAGAAACACATGTATCAACATCGAACTGTTGACTGATGTTGATATGCTGCTTTTTTTCGAATGCGGGACTTATAGAGGACTTTGACAGGGCGTCCACAGGTATGCCAAGGTGAATAACCTATGACTGAGTGAGGAGAACTACAGGCCATCCAACAATTTGCACTGCATCCTTTTCTTGGATGTAAACAATCTCTATGGACATTTCACGTAAAAACTGTGCTATTTGGAGAGTTCTGAAAGCTGGCCAAAAATTAGACTATCAGACTGAAGAATGAGATCCAAGCTATGGCTGCTGATATTGCTTGGGTATATGTCCTGGAGTCAGAACTGGACTATCTTAACCAATTTCCATGACAAGCACAGCTACTTGCCGTTTTGTATGGAGTTTCTAGTCCCACGAAATGATTTCATTCCCAAGCTCATGACAACGCTGGGGAGTAACTGAGATACAGTCTACATTAATGAAAATTCTACCAGTATCTCACATTCAGGGTGTGACTCCATAGAATTCCTGGTGTAAGTAGTACTTTTATGTTAATATAAAAAAGAGGGCTCTAATGACTGGTGATTTTGAAGAACAATTTTATAAATTAGTGAATAATTCAGTTTTTGGAAAAATAATGGAAAAACAATCTGCTGCAAAGTTCATTTAGTTTATGATTGGGATTGTCCTTATGCCGAAAGGGATATATCACCAGGCCAAATATCACATGGACCACAATCACTATGGAGATGGCTAACCTTTCAGTGGAGTTCATGAAGCCTGTCTGTATTATCATACGTGTTCTAGAACCTCTCTACACTCCACATGTACCGATTCAACTATGACTTTACAAAACCAGGCTTTGCTGATATCAAATTACTTTACATGGATAAAGATATTTTCATCTACTGGGGTAAAGGCTGCAGTCCATAAGAAGTAACTACATACAATACCGAGGAATTCGACATTTTGGATGTGTAGCCAATAATCCTTACAGCATAACACCTCAGAAGAAGAAGGTTAGCACTCAGGCGAAAGACGAAATGAACAGCACACAGACTGTGGAGTTTGTAGGGCTCAAATCATAGATATATGTAAAATATACAGAAGCAGGTGCTACTAAGAGATGGGCTAAGAGTGTACATCATACACCTTATGATCTTATGTCTGTTTGGTGATGTGCATCTCCACATATGGTGTTTCAGTCACAAGGCTATTAAGCGCATATTACACTGCGACTGTCAGTCAGTCCACCACGCCATGATGACAAACATTTCATTTATGCTGATGGGATCGAGACCCTCCCAGTCTCACACTATTCGTTTGAGTGTTTGTGTGTGTGTGTGTGTGTGTGTGTGTGTGTGTGTGTGTGTGTGTGTGTGTGTGTGTGTGTATGTGGGTGGGTGGGTGGGTGGGTGTGTGGGTGGGTGGGTGGGTGGATTGGTGGATGGGTATGTGTCTGCGTGCACAGGTGGGAGTGTGGGTGGGTGTAAATGACTGCATACTTTGTGTGGCTACAAATTATATATTATTATATGTGCTATGTAAACCACATGTGCTTGTAAAGACATGTGTATGTATGGTTTTTCATCTGCTGCTACTGCTAGTCCCTATACACTTTAAATATTGTATATAAAAGATTCTACAGTAGTTGGTCAGTTGCTAATGTGTAAAAATTGTGTATAAAATTATACTCCTCCTCTTCCGCTCTTAGTAGATTCAAGAAAAATTTGAAAATGTGTTATTACTGATAATAAACTGAAAGTTAATTGTTACATCAGTGTTGTTATTCATAAAAGACCCTGATCCTTTCACCGCTAAAGATGTTGTGGGGTGGAAGCAAATATGAACAATTTTTATTTACTCTTATGAATGCACACAAACACTTAGTTTTAACAGCGCTGTCCAAGTATTCTCTTTCTGTATGACCTGAATTCATAGTGGATTGTATTCAAGCTTTTAGGTGTAGTTACATAAATGGGCATTTCTTCAGTAAATTCAGCCTCCTCAGATTTTATAGTTACAAACTCAAAGCATATACACTTTATTAGAAGGAGAATACAGTCACTGATGTGTTGTTCCACTTGGTCTATATTTATGCTATTGTTGTGTAAACATGCAACAAATTCATAATACACCATCTTACATAAGGACACCAGTGTCACAATCTATCAGTTGCAGTCTATAATGTGCAGGACAGATCTTTTAGTTTAACAAACTTGCTTGTTTTAAATGTCCCATTATGTTAATTCTAGCAACATTTCACCATATATATCTACAACAGACACTTTACGTTCAACCATGTGAATGTCAGTCAGAGTATGAGATGGATCTTATTCATCTTTAACACCAACATGTTGCGTGTTTTTTACCTCTACAACTACTTCAAAATTTTTGTCAGGTGTTAGACCTACAATCACGTGTTCAAAACGACTAGCAGTCACATTATATGTGTTGGCAAATAACAGTTCTTCTGTGGGGTTTGACAGACGAATAACAGCAGGTTGGGGAGATATGCTGTGGGCAGTGACTGCTGCTGTGGTTCATGTAGGAACGTCTGAGTGTCCTCATCCAGCGTTGGATCAGGTACTCATGCCTCTGATGTATCGTGCTACTGGATAGTTAAATGACACAAAGTCAGGAAGACGTCAAGTGAGCAGTGTCTGCTACTGTCAAGTGTTTAATGCCTGTGTGTCCTCTTCAGTAACAACAATAAAAAAGCCATAAATATGACATACACAGGTAATAATAATAAGAAGAATAACAACAACAACAATAATGTAGATAGATTGACAAAATACATACCGATAGTCTTCCTCTTCCCAGGTGATCGCTGCCAGTGGCAGCGCTTCATGCTCGATAGCTAATGGTGGCACATATTCAATCGAATTATTATACAAAAAAATTTCTCAGTGGAAGGGGAGATGAACTTGTATTGAACTGTCTGACAGCATGACAAGAGGGGTGCCCAGGGTGGTGGTCATCAGGTGGGAGAATGAAGGACAGTGTGTAGGGCATTGGTGCACAGGGGGCAGGAGTGTGGATGGGGACTGGTTCAGGGTGGTCTTCACAGGGCAATGATGTGATGATGTTGGGATTCAGGTGACTATGCCACCTGAGCAGATGCAATGATGGCGAAATTCCAGGAACGACTTTCATGATAATAAAGAGCTTATTTTGATAAGAAAGTGTCAATGCTGATGTCAGCACTTGCAGCCACGAAACAGCAGTGACCCACTACTAGTGTATAATTTTAAACATATTTTCAAGTATAATTTGACATCTTCCACATGCCTGTGGGATCTCACTCATCATGAGGTTTAAGGAACATAGTGTGAGAGTTAATGAATGAGTATAAAAGATTCTTGAGGCCATGAGCAACTGCCTGACTAGTTTGAATCCCTTAAACTGTCTTTAACATTACATCAGAGAGGGCAACGTTTGAAGGATAGGCCTAGAGACATGGTGTTCATATCATTAGAATCAAACAACGTTATTTTAAACACCCTGCATGTCTAAATTCATCATCATCATTTATCGGTCAATAGGTGATTCGCCCCAGCAGTGGATGGTGATGAGAGTGTTGATATCAGGGGGGCAAAACCCATCTCCCAATGTCTGGCTGGTGGCAGTGGGTACTAAATGGGTCAGTGCCTAGAATATCCTAGTTCCTCGTCCCATCAGAGCTGATGCTGACACATACAATGGGTCGTCCCAGATGATTACGAGGAATTGTGGTTGCACCAGTGGAGAGCATTAGGGTGATGATGCTTCTCTGGGTTACATGGCAGTTTTATATTCCACAGCGATTGCTGATTCAACGCCTTTTGAGAACAGGGTGCCAGGTAAGCTATGTTGACTTCTTGATACCCAAGGCATCACGTAGCTTCCCTGCTGCAGTGCTTAGTGAAATCCTGAATTTCGGTAACATCGACGGTTATGGACCAGGTGGTGGTACTAAATACCTACGGCCACAGCGATCGCAAAATGTTGTGCCAGCCGCTTACTGCAGTCAGTGTGATTTCGACATAAGTCCCTTGCGTTCACAGTCCTTTTCAAAGAATTAGAACCTCTCAATTCCATGCTACTGTTGAAAGTGTATACGTCCAGACAATGACTGTTTACATTAACACTTCTATATTGCACACACTTTTACTCGTTACTTAACTCCCTGGCCATAATCTCACATTATAATCTGTTTACGTAATTAAGTCCCCTAAGCTTGTGAATACAGGTGAATTAGTTATCATATATACACTGGTCAAAATATTAAAGATTTACGCTCACCTACTGGCTTTGTCCAGTTTTTATGTCATTTTTCCACAAGGGCAGGATCAAGATGGCTTTATACTTGCTCTAACAACAGATTGCGTCTATCATGATCAAGACTGAGCGGGTGGCTGAAGTAGAAATTACAAATGTAAGGAAACGATGTGGTATTCTGTGTTGTATTGCCCTACATGCTTCAATAGCTTTTATAGTGAAAATCAATTATTCTGAGTCACTGTCATTTATTGTAAGAAGGCAAGAAATGTTGAGTCCGAGATGGTAATTACTTATGTTAGGCTTCCACGGGATAGGGTGACAATAGGAAGATTGGGTAGGTAAAGTAGTGAACAGTTGGTTTTCAACGTTTTGGTGCCCACTTTGGCCGAAAATTACAGTCAGTGTCTTCCGAAATCAGTGACGGCCTACCCATAATCTCAAGGTTCCTGTAGAGGCATATGTTGATGCAGGTGGGATTTGCACATCTTGGTATTTACCTTTATCTCCTATCATCTTCCTTCCGCGCTTCAAGGAAGCTGCTGGCAACTATGGCAAAACTTCAAGGTCACATTCCAATGGACAAACTCGTTGCACATGCACTTCAGTGTTGTGTGTCACGAACTTGTAATTGCATACTGACAGGGAACCTCATCTTGACCATCTGATGGGGCCATAAACACTGTGTAGTGAAATTCGTTGTTTTACCTTAGGTACGTCAGGGTTGGTTAGCATCACTCGTTATCCAATATAGAATTTAGGCTGTTTGATTTTCCTTTTTTGTGCGCTTTCTTGCCACTCTAGAGCTTTGTTGTTTGCCTCTTGTACCTGAGAACACAGATCGCTTAACCTTTTGTGAAGAACTACAGACGGTTGATACATCTCCCACGGAGTGGATGACATACATAATTTGAAAGGGGGAAGTATTTTCCACGCATAGACAATCTCGTAGAGACAGTGCTGTACTCTCATGAACTTCTTTGTTGCTTCTTAGTATTATGGTATCAAAGCAACCCTCAAGTCACTATGGTGATTGTTCACATAGTATCTCAACATTTTACTTACCGTGTTTCGTGTCCACTCCGTTGTTCCATTAGTTTACAAATAATGTATATTTGTCCATAACTTCCGAATTTGCGGGACCTGGCATAATTCCTTCGTCAGCTATGAAATGAAATTCTTCCATCATTAGTTTGCAGGATTTCTAGCATCTTAAACTTCAAGTTCCAATAATTAACCATTTCCTGATCTACGACCTCTGCTTATTGATTTGATATGCCAGATATACAGTGTGAGAAGTGATCAATGATGGTTAAAACATATTAATTCCCCACTGGTGTTTGCGATATGGTTCCAAGCATATCCATACAATGTTTTGGAATGGTTGGACGGCCACTAATCATCGCAGTGGTACTCACTGATGTCTAAGCTCCACTCTCAGTAGAACACGCCGTTCTGCATGTATTTGTGTTGCTCCACGCCAGAATTGCATGTCCACCACCCAAAGTTGTCTGCAATACACCATTCGGTATTCTGTCATCCTCCATGCCCTACCAAGACAGAATCATAGACCTGCCTCAGTACGTTGTCACATAAACTTGCTGGTGTGACTACACGTTCCTTATGCTTCGTCTTTTTATACAGTTTCCTATTGTCAGCACACAGCAATTTTTGTGTTGTGAACCACTGACAGCCTCTGTCATCATGCTCAGCTTTCCACCATTCGTCTGCAGAAGTACCAACGTGCTCTATTGCATGCCCCTTCTTAGTGAGGTCATCAGCAGTACCATGTGTTTTCCCTCGGTAGTGTGTAGCTTTTAAGTGAAATTCACTAAGACATACCACCTGTCAAGTGGCTAATGAGATCCTTCAGACCCAAAAGCCATAATAATGCTGTGTGATCCATTACTACTTTGAAATGTCTGCCATGCTAGTAGCAACAGAAATATGTGATGCTATAAATGAGGCTCAAAATTTCTTTTTCTGTTGTGGTTTAATTCTTCCCACCACATTTGCCTGGAATTATAAGCTGTCATGTGCCTTGCTCCATCTACTTCTTGAGTTGATGAGTACCCTAAAGCATGTCTGCTAGCATCACTGCATCTGGTAATCCAAAAATGCAAAGACAAGACCACTGGTCAATCAGTCACAAAAAGGCTTCTTCATAATCAGTTGTTGAGTGAAACTTTACACCTTTTCCAAATGATGTGTGAAAGACCTCGCTACTTTCACAAATTTGGGTCAGAATTTCCAGTAAAACTCGTATTTAGTCAAACATGAAAAGGAATACAGTTCCGTTCCTGTATTAAGAGTAGAAATTTCCCGCATGGCTTGTATGACCTAGAGATCTGTTCATACACCATCCTAGTCGATAGTGTGGCCTAAATAAAAAACTCTCTTTAGGCAAAAACGCCATTTCTCTAAACTCACTTTTAGCTATCCTGCTCGTAAACGACTTATCAATCCAATAACCGAACTATATGCTCCAGAATTTCTTTGGAAAACGCTATATCATCATCGAAGTACAACATACACTGCCTTGGTTTCAAGCCTCAAACAACCCATTTAACAGGTGCTGCACTCTTCAATTAAAAAGTCGTTTGGTGGTAATAGTTATGATTGAATGGAATTAGAAACGCAGTCTTATGGCTGTCTTCCACAGTAACTTCCAACTGATGGAATTCTAGTTGTAAAATATTAGCATTGCTCCAAGTTATCCAAAGTTTCCACTCTGTCTGGCATTTGTTACACACCCACTCATTGATTTAAATACCCCTTGGTAACATTGGGTGTAAGAGGAATCTGGTGCACATTTTTGTTATCTACATATATGTTTGGAGGGTTTAACCCCTCCCTGAACCCTCCACTATCTATTTCCCACACTGCACCACCCCAAGAACTACCCCCCTACCCCCCCTCTTCCATCTGCCATCGATTTTGCCCTCTCCTGTATATGCACCAGTTGTGAGATACACTCTTTACGTTTTATTTATATAGCTTTTTACAGAGTTCTGTTCTGCCTTAAACACTTTTGCGGCGTTGTTACTTTGCCATAAACAATTTTGGAGTGCTGGATCTGTGCTACATATTACTATTGTTCTTTTTTCTTTCATTTCGGCCATATATGGACCAAGTGAAGTAACTTCATCATCATTTATTCTTCTTTCAAAATTTTCGGTCTTTCCAGTATTTCTTCATTCTTCTTTTTTCTTTCATCTGTCCATACAGTTATCATTATCATTATTATTGTTATTGTTTATTTTAAAAAATTCGCATGAGTGATGGAGCAGATTCTGCTCACAAAGCATATGCTTCAAGAGCTGTTGGTGTATTGCAGCTCGAGGTGATCTGCAGCTAGAGAGGAGGAACTGGGGCAGAAGAGCCCCTGCATTTACCCACCTGCGTCCACACTTTTGTGTTTGGACCAGTCCATGCCTCATAGATGATGGGAAATACGTCTGCCCTTTCTCACATACGTAATGTTGCTTTCACTAGCTGTGAATTAGATGCAGGTGGGGCACCATATCAGGAAGGCTATCTACAGTAGTTTGTGGCTCCTAGGGAGTGAAACACGCTACCTTTTTCCTCGCACATGTCAAGAAGTAAGCTACCTACCTTGTCAGCTGGATGGAATAATTTTATCCCTGTGGCTGGAAATATTGTCTGTAGCATGTGGAGCTGTGTGGAAGGGAACAACAAACGCTTTTCTCATGCATGCCAAGAGATACTAGCAATGAGAACGTCATTGTGTGTGTGTGTGTGTGTGTGTGTGTGTGTGTGTGTGTTTAAGATCATAAGTCTCTGTTGTAGTTGTTACAGGTCATATCTTCGACTATTCTCTAAAGAAACCGCAGCTTAAACCCTCAGTGGCAAAATTTTCACTATTTAATCCAAGCAATATTAGCAGCACGCTGGCACACTCCTCCAGTCCTTAGCCAGCAACAGAGGATATACCGCAGCGCTTCCCGTGCCCCTTCCCATTGACTGAGAGCATGCATGTGTGCTCTATGTCCCTGAGATGGAGTTTGATCTGCATTGTGGGCTTGCATAGTAGCACTATATATTTTATTCTTCATCGAGAACACGCAGTCCTGCCGAAATGTACAAATTTCTAAATTAAAAATTTTGAGGCAGTTTCATGTATATGTTTTTTAGAAAATGAAATTTGGATTTTGATTAAAAAAGCAGTTCATATTTCAAAAATTGTAGCTTAATTGAGTCATAATCAAATCAAAGTTAATATACATCCTACATTTTCAAAAACTCACACATAAAATAAGTGTCATGTATTTATGGCAATAGTGAAAACAATTTGTTACGCATAACACTGGCATATCTGTGCAGATAGGCCGATAATAGGAAGCTTCATACCTTTTCTTTTTGTCCAGACAAACTCAGCACCTCCTTCTGTTCCCTTCAGCCCTCCGAAATTCTGTGGAGAAATGATCAGAGAGTCCTTTGATCCCAGTACTTTTTAAAGGTTGAGAGAGGATAAGTTACTCTCTCATCTATTTTTCGTATACGGAAAATTATTAAAGATTTTGTTACAACCTTACACACCTTAACAGCCTCAGCAGATGTTGTTGGAATCTGGTAGGGGTTTAAAAGTATGAGGTATTTTTATGGTTCTTAGTTCATAGAAATGGCATGTTGGAAGTTGAAGGCCAGTCGCACAGAGCCCATCCCACAGTAAATCTTGCCAGATATGTCCACAGCCGTACGGGGCAGACAGAGCAGCCCATTGTCAAGACAGGTCTCCAGCAGAACAATGCCACTATACCTGCATTGGCGCCAGCGAAGGCCGGGCTGTGGGTGACGGACTGAAAGGAAATGGTTCAAATGGCTCTGAGCACTATGGGACTTAACAGCTGTGGTCATCAGTCCCCTAGAACTTAGAACTACTTAAACCTAACTAACCTAAGGACATCACACACATCCATGCCCGAGGCAGGATTCGAACCTGCGACCGTAGCAGTCGCGCGGTTCCGGACTGAAAGGAGACGTCAACACAGTGGAGTAATAAACTAGGAATCGTGAGCAGAAGTCACGCTTGATAAAAATTCACAAGTTTTCGTGTTATTCGATACTGCAAATAGGCCTGTGACCCACTTCCATCGGCCGCCTCAGTTGTATAAGAAACTCCAGCGTCTGAGAAACGTAAGAGATAGAATCTTTATTACACCTCATAGCTAGGACTAACATGCTCCAAGGCACAGGCGACTTAGATGAAGATCATTAAGATTGTATCTGTTCGCTTGTTGACACGGTAAGCAACGTGACTTCGGAGAAAAACATCTGTGCGAAAACTTAAAAATGCCAGTAATTGGTGGTTTCTTTTTTTTCCACACATGCAGGTTTCTTAACTCTTACGCTGTTTCGACATGAGTTTGTGCTGTCTTGTGTGAGAGAAGATTTAGCGCCTCTAAAGCCCTGCGATTGGCTCAAGACGGAGTGAAAGCGGTGTCGTTTGTGAACTTTGCGGGAAAACAGAATTTTTTTATCCGGAGAGGTGCGAGGCACTCGGGTTATGGACTTCGGTCTGGAAGTATCTTCTGGTCGATGCTCTGGCATGTGTGGTTGGTACTTGGGACCTGTCCTGAGACTGACTTCACTTGCAAGTAGTTAGACTGGAGAGCCTGTGGTGAAGTCCTTACTGTACCGACTGTGTGACTTCAAACATCTCGGACTACTCGTTTGCCGAGGGCACACTTATTCACTTTTGGTTACCAGTCTCAACATTTGGTATCCTTGTGCGCTCTGTCGTATAAGTAAGCCAAATTGGCCCTTGGTACGACCAGCGAACGGGTGCGTCACACACTGAAATCTACCGTGATTTCAGGGCTCTGGTAGAGAGTAAATTGCGATCCGTCTGCCTGATCGCTAGACCATGAGATTCTGCATTTCTTTCATGGCCGCGATCGATTCACAGGTGCCGCGTTACGCCTCCCCTCCGCTGCACACATCTCGCCAGCTGCAAGTTACATTGCTGCACGAAGCAAACAGGCTAACGTACTGCTACTTCGGCCTTGTCAGGGTGTACAGATCTCAATCGCCACTTGCACTCAGCTGCACCTATATAGACTTCTGTAGATTTTCAATCAAAGTCCGCTCAGCGTCAGATAAGTTCAGATTGCGTTATCCTCATTGTTGCGGCCAGAATACTTGACTCACTTCTGCCACCTATGATCCTTGTCCGTTGTCCTCATAACCCAGCTGTTAGTTATTTACTGAATTCAATCAATAACGATAATTCATGTCTGTTTTTCTTTAAAATAATAAATGTTGTTAGTAAATTTTACTACATTCTCAATCATTATATACAGGGTGTTACAAAAAGGTACGGCCAAACTTTCAGGAAACATTCCTCACACACAAGGAAAGAAAATATGTTATGTGGACATGTGTCCGAAAACGCTTACTTTCCATGTTAGAGCTCATTTTATTACTTCTCTCCAAATCACATTAATCATGGAATGGAAACACACAGCAACAGAACGTACTAGCGTGACTTCAAACACTTTTTTACAGGATACGTTCAAAATGTTCTCCGTTAGCGAGGATACATGCATCCACCCTCCGTCGCATGGAATCCCTGATGAGCTGATGCAGCCCTGGAGAATGGGGTATTGTATCACAGCCGTCCACAATACGAGCACGAAGAGTCGCTACATTTGGTACCGGGGTTGCGTAGACAAGACCTTTCAAATGCCCCCATAAATGAAAGTCAAGAGGGTTGAGGCTCAGGAGAGCGTGGAGGCCATGGAATTGGTCCGCCTCTACCGATCCATCGGTCACCGAATCTGTTGTTGAGAAGCGTACGAACACTTCGACTGAAATGTGCAGAAGCTGCATCGTGCATGAACCTCATGTTGTGTCGTACTTGTAAAGGCACATGTTCTAGCAGCACAGGTAGAGTATCCCATATGAAATCATGATAACGTGCTCCATTGAGCGTAGGTGGAAGAACATGGGGTCCAATCAAGACGTCACCAACAATGCCTGCCCAAACGTTCACAGAAAATCTATGTTGATGACGTGATTGCACAATTGCGTGCGGATTCTCGGCAGCCCACACATGTTGATTGTGAAAATTTACAATGTGATCACGTTGGAATGAAGCCTCATCCGCAAAGAGAACATTTGCACTGAAATGAGGATTGACACATTGCTGGATGAACCATTCGCAGAAGTGTACCCGTGGAGGCCAATCAGCTGCTGATAGTGCCTGCACACGCTGTACATGGTACGGAAACAACTGGTTCTCCCGTAGCACTCTCCATATAGTGACGTGGTCAACGTTACCTTGTACAGCAGCAACTTCTTTGACGCTGACATTAGGGTTATCGTCAACTGCACGAAGAATTGCCTCGTCCATTGCAGGTGTCCTCGTCGTTCTAAGTCTTCCCCAGTCGCGAGTCATAGGCTGGAATGTTCCGTGCTCCCTAAGACGCCGATCAATTGCTTCGAACGTCTTCCTGTCGGGACACTTTCGTTCTGGAAATCTGTCTCGTTACAAACGTACCGCGCCACGGCTATTGCCCCGTGCTAATCCATACATCAAATGGGCATCTACCAACTCCGCATTTGTAAACATTGCACTGACTGCAAAACCACGTTCGTGATGAACACTAACCTGTTGATGCTACGTACTGATGTGCTTGGTGCTAGTACTGTAGAGCAATGAGTCGCATGTCAACACAAGCACCGAAGTCAACATTACCTTCCTTCAATTGGGCTAACTGGCGGTGAATCGAGGAAGTACAGTACATACCGACGAAACTAAAATGAGCTCTAACATGGAAATTCACATAACACCTTTTCTTTATTTGTGTATGAGGAATGTTTCCTGAAAGTTTGGCCGTACCTTTATGTAATACCCTGTGTAGTGAGCACCTTGGGTTAACTTTCATCGTGGCGTCACATGCCGGGTTATTTTTCATTGTGGCTTCCCCTGCCAGGATCTCAGATTGATAGCAGTCTCATCGCGTTGCCTAGCTCAGTCATTCAATTCGACGTCCCTTGCGCAGAATTTTGAATTGATGGCATCTTCTGTGACCGTTAGATTGTAGATAGCGTTGCATAGTGAAGTTTCTGTTCCCCATGTTTAATGTGGTGCACTGGGTAGAATAGATTCGCGCTGCTGGCATCTAGGCATAGTACTAATCTGCATAGATGGAGTCAATAAAGAGATCATAAGAATCCAAGAAGAGCTAGAGGATGTCAAGAAAACGTCAGTAGAAACGCCTGAGGTCACGGATCAGGCGAAGCGCGATACCATAACAGCACGATTGGTAGCGCAAATAGCACGAAAGGACGCATCAGTGGCCAAAGAACAAGTTAAGCTGACAAGAATTGAGGTGTGCAGGACAAAAGAAATAGAAATCAAACAGGCCGAAAGCCCTGAAGTTAAAGATCAGCAGGCCTGAGTGGCTGCGCAACAAAACAAGTTGGCTAAGGACGTTCTGCAGGCACATGAGCAAGCCGCGCAATTGCAAACACAAACTCGTCCAGTAGAGCGCCATCGAGAGGATCGCAGATGTGAAGATAATGTTTTGCGACTCTCCGAATCGCTATATTAGGACACACCCCCAGCACATGGGCGAATACAGCAGGAATGTGCTCCTGCCGCGGCGGAACCCGTAATAGAAAATGCTCCGTCGGTAACACGCAGCATGTCAGAGACCGAGCTCGAAAACAATTGCACACGTCTACGTAGGTCAGAAACGTTATTACGTGAATGTGACAACACGAGGGACACCATAACGGTGCACGGGGATTGTTTTGGCACGGATATGTGGAATCACGCGCTGCAGACGAGAGGGAAAATTCGTACGGTGGATACGTCGAACCTATCGACCACAAACTTCTCTTGACCATCCAGAATTTTCAAGTCTACAAGGAGGCAAACAACGCATTACATCCAAAGGCCTGGATGGCACAGTACGATCACGTGCTACGAGAATCTTGGCCACTGAAGTACGAGCTCCTGCTCATCTGTGGTTTGTTAGAAGGGTCAATTGCAGAACATATGCGTGAAGTTGCGGAGAGTTGTCGCTCCTACCAAGAATTTAAGAACGTCTTCCTTAGCGCATATTGGTCGCAAGACACAAAGGAGAGGATAAAACAGGAGATCATGTGCTCTTGCTGGCTTGCAACTTCATGGGAGTGAATGACCACTGGGATGAGTGAGTTCAAGCTAGGATGTGCTTTAGCCATGGGCAATCCTGATTCGCAAAGTTACTTTTTTCACACATATATATATATATATATATATATATATATATATATATATATATATATATATATATATCGGTTACAAGGATGAGATTCTCCTAATTTTCAATGATTTTCTCTGGTTTGTGTCACACTAACCAATATTGAAGTGAGACATTACCCAAGCAGAAATCAATGGCAGGTAGAGGGCAGTGACAGAGGACAAGTTACTCTCTTACCTATTTTTCATATACAGAAAATTATTAAAGATTTTGTTACAACCTTGCGCACTTTGAGCGAGACACTAGTAAGTTAATGGCCTAATCAGACATTGATGGAGCCTGGTAGGGCGCTAAAAGCATGACGTGTTTTTATGGTTCTTAGTTTGTAGAAATGGCGTGTTGGAAGTTGAAAGCAATTGGTGGAGAGCCCATCCCTCAGTAAATCTTGCTGGACAGGCCAACAGCCATACAGGGCAGACAGAGCAACCTGTAGTTGAGACAGGTCTCCAACAGGACAAGGCCACTATACCTGCATTGGCGCTACCGAGGGCTGGGCTGGGGGTGACGGACTAAAGGGGCGCGTCAACACAGTGGAGTAGTAAACTGGGCATTGTGAGCAGAAGTCACACATAATAAAAATTAACAAGTCTTAGTGTTCACTGATACTGCAAATAGGCCTGTAACCCACTTCTATCTTCCACCTCGGCTGTATGAGAAACTCCGGCGTCTGAGAAAAGTCAGAGGTAGAATCTTTATTACAACTCTTAGCCAGGACTAAAATGCTCCAAGGCACAGGCGATTTAGATAAAGATCTTTAAGACTGTTTGTATCTGTTCGCTTGTTGTTGCAGGAAACAACGTGACTTTGGAGAAAAATATCCTCTCCCACCGCGAAAACTTAAAAAAGTTTTGGCGGTTTCTTCTTTTCCACGGACGCAGGTTTCTTAACTCTTGCGCTGGTTCGACATGAGTTTGTGCTGTTGTGTAGGAGGAGAGATTTAGCACCTCTAAAGCCCTGTGACTGGCACAAGACGGGTTAAAGTCGGTGTCGTTCGTGCACGTTGAGGGAAAACAGAATTTTTTTATCTGGAGAGGTGCGAGGCACCGGGTTCTGGACTTCAGTCTCGAAGCATCTTCTGGTCGAAGCTCTGGGATATGTGGTTGGTTCTTGGGTCCTGTCCTGAGACTGACTTCTCTTGCAAGTAGTTAGACTGGAGAGCCTGTGGTGAAGTTCTTACTGTACCGACAGTGCGACTACTCGTTTGCTGAGGGCACACTTATCCGCTTTCGGTTTACCAAGCTTGACGTTTGGTATCTTTGTGCGCTCTGTCATATAAGTGAGCCAAATTGCTCCTTGGTATGACCAACGAACGTGTGTGTCACACACTGAAATCTTCCATAATTTCGTGGCCGCGATCGATTCACAGGTGCCGCCTTATGCCTCGCCTCCGCCGCACTTATTTTGCCACCTACAAGTTACATCACTGCACGAAGCAAACAGGGTAACGTACTGCTGCTCTGGCCTTATCAGGGCGTACAGATCACAATCGCCACTTACTCTCGTCTGCACCTGTATAGACATCTGTAAGTTATCAACTAAAGTCTCCTCAGCTTCAGATCAATTCAGATAGTGTTATCCACATTTTTAGGGCCGGAGTACTTGACCCACTTCTGCCACCCCGGATCCTTGTCCATTGTTCTCTTAACACAACTGTTAGTTGTTTACTGTATTCAGTCAATAACGATAATTTATGTCTGTTTTTCTTTAAAAGATTGTTAGTAAATTTTACTACATTCTCAATCATTTTATATAGTCAGCACCATGGATTAACTTTCATTGTGGCATCCCATGCCGGGTTAACTTTCAAGGTCACTCATTTTTGGCCTCTTTGTAACAGAGGTAAGAAGGGATCTTACTATTGAAATACGAATGTTGTAAAGGCTTTTTTTTTTTGCTACATTTTTTGTATACTGTATACGCATTAAATAAGCATCATTGGAGAAAATATGTTCCTATTTTTTTCGTCCATTTAAGATTCTGTCCCTGAATTAGATAATGCGCCATCTTTTGATCCTAATGGTCAACACTGGCCCAATTTTTTTCTCCATCCTTCCAAACATTAGTTGCTGATCTTGAAGACATGAGCTGTTAAGCTGATTGTGTGGTGGTTCTCGCACTTACCTGCCTTGCTATCTTCGTAGCTGTGTGGATGATATTTTTTTAATGTGTGATAGTACATCGCCAGTCTCATAGATTGCACACACCATATTGAATAGGCGTTTGGTTGCCACTCTCCTCAATGATTTTAAAACTACTGATAGAATTTCTATCTCTTCTGCCTTACTTAGCTTCAGGTCTTTCTGAGACCTTTTAAATTCTGAATCTAGTAATGCCGCCCCCCTCTCCGTTGTTTCATTATACTTCGTAATCATCTCAAGTTTCTGATTTACAACGCCTCCGCTAGTCGTGGTATCAACCGTTTCCTCAGAAAACTTTGAGCTGATCGTCAGCATTTTTCTTTTGTCTTTCTATTTGAGTACACAAATTATCTCTTCATTATAAACATCCACTACTTCTCCTGTTTTTTTTTATGAAGTAATCAGCTCTAATTGGTTTTTCCTGAGGCTTCCTGTAACGTTCGCATTCCTCTGAAAAAGTTATTTGATGAGGTCGACCCTATTTTATAAATTATACATAAATAATTAATGTTGAGTCCCCAATCTATCAGCCATTAATTTATGGGCAATGGAACTATCCTCTCCTCATCCACAAACCTCTTGATCAGAGACATCCGTACGTATAATAACCCCCAGGACTAACCTGTGTAACTCATTCAAGTTTAATTCCTTAAGGTTGAGCTTCATTTTTTATATATTGCCGGGTCGTGAGTCTACCACTCCACGGAACCATGGATTCATCTGCTGTCAACTTTTTGGTCGGTGATGCCCTCGTTCGTGCCGTTTGCTATCAACCGTACGGGCATTCTCATCCCTGCAGCCCTGACCCCGTAAATCTTACAATCTGGCCGTGCTACTCTTACCTGTCGCACACCTTGCGTTTCTTTTCTGTCATTGTTCCTTTCGTTATTCTTGCGGCGTTGCTGATTATACCGTTCGTTGGCCCTCCTTCTTTTCTTTGCATTTTGTTTGTCAAAGACAACTTCCAGATCGGACATCAAACATTTAAACGATTCACTGTCGTCTTCCAGCATTTCGTTAAATTTAATGCCTCATATGTTTCTTCCCATTTCCTCATTTTAGCTGCATCCTGGTTTTGTAGGAGCTTATATCAATTTTGACTTTGATCTCCTGAAAGAATCTATAGTACAATACCTCAGTCTCTTCGTTTTACTCTGGGATGTATTCCGTGTAATAACCCAAGGGAACACATCGTTTTGGAGCTGATATTACTATCAACAAAAGCAAAAGAGGATAATGGAATGTAGTCGAATTAAGTCGGGTGATGCTGAGGGAATTAGATTAGGAAATGAGACACTTAAAGTAGTAAATGAGTTTTGCTATTTGGGGAGCAAAATAACTGATGATGGTCGAAGTAGAAAGGATATAAAATGTAGACTGGCAATGGCAAGGAAAGCGTTTCTGAAGAAGAGAAATTTGTTAACATCGAGTGTAGATTTAAGTGTCAGGAAGTCATTTCTGAAAGTAGTTGTATGGAGTGTAGCCCTGTATGGAAGTGAAACATGGACGATAAATAATTTGGACAAGAAGAGAATAAAATCTTTTGAAATGTGGTGCTACAGAAGAATGCTGAAGATTAGATGGGTAGATCGCATAACTAATGAGGAGGTATTGAATAGAATTGGGGAGATTAGTTTATGGCACAACTCGACTAGAAGAAGGGATCGGTTGGTAGGACGTGTTCTGAGGCATCAAGGGCTCACCAATTTAGTATTGGAGGGCAGCGTGGAGGGTAAAAATCGTAGAGGGAAACCAAGAGATGAATACACTAAGCAGATTCAGAAGGATGTAGGTTGCGGTAGGTACTGGGAGATGAAGAAGCTTGCACAGGATACAGTAGCATGGATAGCTGCATCAAACCAGTCTCAGGACTGAAGACCACAACAACAACAATATTACTATCTTCACAAATTTACTATAGTAATACTACCTTGTAGAAACTCATGACTAGATTTGGTCAATGTCATTATAAAATTTCCCACTTTTCTTTTTGTAGGTTCCACCTGGGTCCTGGGAAGGATCAGATAAGACAGATGTACGTTCCAATTTCCATAAGAATGTGGCGGTGTTCCTTATGTATGGGGATATTATCTGAGTGTTAATTCGGGATAGCAAAGTTCAGATCAGGGTTCATTTCTGTCTCGTGGGCTACAGAGTGGAAGGAGGCTTTATCTTTTGTGTCAAAGACCAGATATGGGTGGTTTTCTTTCACCCAGTTTGATAACGTTTCTCCATTTTCATTGGCTGTACGAATTTCAAGTTGTCGTGGTGACTATTGAAATTCCCAGTGTACATTGTAAGGTGGAGTGAGTATCTATAATGGTCTGTGCCCATCCTCCTTCTGGGGACTTGTACATGTTTACCACTATTAGTTCACTAATTTTCGTGACTGCTTGTTGGAAGCAGTCCGCTGAGAATGTGACCAGGGATGCATTTTCGATATTTCTTCTCACATTGGTTGTGATTCCATACTGTCAGTGACACACAGATCCCAACAGGACCCTGCCTCTGGACTTCCGTTGCTCTTCATTTTCTAAGTGCGTGTCCTGAGGAACTTGACTTTCCATTAAAAATTTTGAAAGAAACTGACTGTTATAACTATTAAGCCCCAAAGCCCCTCTGCATCCAGTTGTGAAAACCAGGGAAATCCACGAGCAATTTGACTGCCTTGACTTCTGGCTCTACGTTTGTGCCGCAGAGTGACTGTTCTTTATCATCATCTGGGAGAACAACAGCTTAAGGAATATTATAGCTGAAAACAGTCACCGCCCAGTTCTGCACGCCCTAAGTCAAAGTTGCCTAAACAGACATCTCGGACGTTACAACGCAGAGCTCTTGTCTTACCAGATTACCAATATTCCATTTATTCTCACACGTCAGTTTGCACAGAAGTGTCGGCGTGCTGTCAAGAATCCATGTAAGCCTAGATAAGGAATATTGTAAATAAAGGACTATTTGTTTACACACTGATTAAAACAGCCATCAGATGAGTGTCCCATAACTTACAGAGGCATCGCAGCAACCACACACTAGGATCCACTCTTGAGACAGGTTTGCCAGTATGTACAAATAAGCTGACTGCATGTCCTTCAGTAGCATCCAGGAAACTCAGTGTTCCCTCCTTCATCCCTGCTACCCAACACGCCATGGCCTTCACATTTTCAAAGGAGCCCTATTGTTGCATCAGGATGAGCACGAGTGTCAAATAGCGATTCCGGAGGTTCTGTACTCATGTATATTGCAACCCTTGCATTAGTCACAATTGGGCACTTCCAGAATGAAGAATCTTGCCAAACGGTATGTATATTGCCCGCATGTGGATGAAGATCCAAAATATCAGGCTTGTCAGCTGCAGCAACAGGCACCACCCAAAATCTATGAGCTGTGGCCTATGTCTACACAGTTGTGAGATCAACTGCTTGCAGATTTTGTGAACCCATTCCATTGGGCCATATGATTGATTGTCATAGATGTATTTTGTCGTTTCCTACACATAATGAGAATGCTATAGATTACTGTTGAAAGAGCCTCATAAACTTTTGTTACAGAATATGTTCCACAGTTTACTACCAAAGGTTTCCAGTGGTTTTGCACTACAGTCATGTAGATGTAGATGTAGATTAATACTCCTCAAACCATCCGACAGCGCGTGGTGGAGAAAACTACTAGTACAACTGAGTGATCCTCTCTTGCCTGTTCCATTTGCGAATGGTGTTTGGGAAAAATAGTTCTCGGTAAGCCTCTTTATTACCTCTAATTTCTCCAATTTTCCCGTTGCGATTATTTCACGAGACTTATTTGTGAGGAAGTAATATCTTGTCCGAAACTTCCCGGAAAGAACTCTCTCGAAATTTCGACGATCCCGTGACGAAGCGCACCACTCTTCCTTGTATCTTCTCTATCTCTTCTATCAATCGTAGTTGGTAATGGTCCCAGATTGATAAACAATGCTCAAGACTCGGTCGAACAAGCATCTTGTAAGCCACTTCTTTAGTGAATGAATTATATTTTCTTAAGACTCTTCCTGTGAATGTCTGTCTCGCATCTGCTTTTCACATGTAGTCTGGTCCTTTCGAATTGCCCAAGGGAGTCGTCAAGCTTAGCGTCCCCACCCGACACTTTGCGTTCAACATTGCCACATGACCTCACGTCACTACTTAAAATTGTCCATCAGCGGTAAAACGAATTTTTAAAGAAACCGCATCGTGACCTACTAATATTTTTGTCTCCATATTTTTAGTTTGATCCGATTTAACATTTTAGAACATTACAAACTCTTCTTTAGGTGAGTAATACAGTCGTTGTTTTATGTAATCATTCCACTTAAGGTCGCTCTGGATAGTGCTCCTAGATATTTTACGGTAGATACTTTCCAGCAGTTTTTCACCAACGGTGTAGTTGTACAGCAGTGACTTCTGTTCCTTTTTATGTGCAGTGTGTTAAGTTCACTTACAGCCTCCCTGCACCGTTCATCAATCTTCTTAGGTCCTTCTGCAAACCGTTTACGTCTTCTGGCGGTGCTACCTTCTTATAGACAACCACATCATCTGCGAACAGCCTTTAAGAGCTTCCGACGCATTCTACTACACTGACACGCATTCTATTACACTGTAAACGGCAACGGTCCTTCCACTTCCCTGGGATACCTCTGAAATTAATTTCACATCCGTCCATTTTGTTCCGTTAAGAACTACGTATTGTATTCTATCTGCAAGAAAGTCTTGAATCCAGTCGTAAATCTGGTACGATGCTCGGTAAGTTCGTATTTTTTTAATAAATGGTAGTAAGGGACAGTGCCAGATACCTTCCTGAAGTTAAGGAACATGGTGACAACCTGAGCGCCGATGTCTACGTCGTCGTGTCTCTCATGGAGGAACAGAACGAGTTGAGTGTCGAAAGATCTCTGTTTGCGGAATCCGTGTTGTCTTTATAGAGGCCGCGCGGGGTAGCCCCGACGGAGGTTCGAGTCCTCCCTCGGGCATGGCTGTGTGTGTGTTGTCCTTAGCGTAAGTTAGTTTAAATTAGATTAAGTAGTGTGTATGCCTAGGGACCGATGACCTCAGCAGTTTAGTCCCATAGGAACTTACCACAAATTTCCAAAATTTTTGTAAAGGATATTTCCATTCTCCAAAAAGTCGCGATATATGAGTATGAAACGTGTTCTATAATTCTACAACAGATAAACATCAACGATATAGGCCTATAATTGGGTCTACATGTCCTACGAACTTTCTTTAGAACGGGAATAACCAGCGCTTTTTTCCAGTTGCTAAGTAACTTTCGTTGATCCAGGGATCTACGATGAACTGCTAATAGAAAGGAGGCAAGTTCTTTTGCGTAATCTGTGTAGAATCTTACAGGTATCTTGTTTTGTCCTGATGCCTCTCCAATACTAAACAATTCTAGTTGCTTTCCCATTCTGCGATCAGTTATCTAAATATCTGCCATTTATAAGTTCGTAAGATGACTACAGGAGCGACCGTGTGAAACAATTGCGGAAGATCGAATTCAGTTTTTCGACCTTCTCTCCGTCATTTGCCGTTCCGCTGCATAATAGTCCCTGAGTGACTCGGTATATGATTTAGAACCGCTTATCGATTTTACGTAAGATCAGAACCTCATACCTCATAGTGTTTTTAGTGAGATAGATTGGGAAAATTTTTGCATTCAAAGTAACTGAACGCCTGTCTACTTAAGCTCATTTTCTCTTTGTTCAGTTTTTTTGTCAGCTATGTTTTGACTTCTCTCGAATCTATGATGAAACGCTCTTTGTTAGCTCAGCAGTTTTCTAACACGTCTATTAAACCACTGTGGGTCTTTCTCTTCCCTTGAGACCTTGCTGGGAACATATTTGTCTAAGGCATATTTAACGACGTTTTTGAATTTCCTCCATTTGTACTCCACACTTGGACCTCAGCACTGAATACTTGATGCTGACTACTCAGACACTCTGCAATTTCTAACCTGTCACTTTTGCCAAGCAAAACTATTTTCCTGCCTTTTTTGACATTCCTTGTAATTCCCAGAGTCATAGACGTCATCACAGTCTTATTACCATTAATCAAAGGCCTATAATTATGTCTGTGTGTTCTAGGACCTTTCTTTGAAAACGGGAATAACCAGCGCGTTTTTGTAATTGCTAGGTATCCTCCGTTGCTCGGCGCGACCTACCGTGAACTGCTACTAGAAGTGGACAAGTTCAAATCTGTTTGTTGCTAGGACGTATAAGACGTTATATTCACTCCAGTTACCTGCTCGAAGCAATTTTCCGTCAAGACGCTTAGAATAATGATGCACGAATCCCAGTCTCTGGAACCAGTGTTGATAGCACTACTCTCCCAATCTATACCTCGCAAACTGAAATCCAGTGGTTTTGCCTACTACAGCAGTATGATCGTGAAACTTACACATGATATTCTGCAAGTTCTCTCTGAAGCGCACCACAGTGCAGCTCCTAAAACAGTATGTCTGTAAATGTATTGTGTTACCATTTTTGTGATCGACTTTTGATGCTTAACTTCACCCAGATTAATTCGCATCCGGAATCCGTGATAACCCCTAGATATTATCGAATTCTTTGCTGCAATAAACACGCCGCCAATGTTGACGACTGACCTTTCCTTACGATAAATATTCTATTCTAAATTTAAGATTTCGGTGGTATTCATTTCCGGTTTCAACCAACTTCTTGTTGCCAATACTATCTCGACATCACAACCTTCAATAAGCGCTATAAATTCTGGACTCTCCTGCAGTTTAGTAACACCATATTAATCTTTTCTATTCCCGATCTGCGAGGAAGAGCATTCTCTGAGAATAATTTGGCTGATGTATCTGCGACTTCGGCAAGCAATTCATCTTTGATCCCAAGGGGGTGCGGTTCCTCTAATTCCAACTTTGAAAAAAAACATGTGAACGCCACACGTACTCTGCTACTCTAAAGTGCGCGTCATATATCTTGGCGGCCGAGTTTAGGTTCGTTCTGCGCATCTGACGTTACAAAACACAGTCAGCCAATGAACAGAGAACGACGTTGCCACATCTCGACTGCAGTGCAGAGCATGGACGAGTGTCTTCAGTTTTAGAAACGTTCAGTCATAAATAAAGTAATAGAACAAAAGCAATGTCTTGATAGCATTCTTTTATAGAAAGTTTGGAAAAAGCATTCTTTATACCAATTGCTTCATATTCTATTAATTAATTAAACCAAACAAGCAATAAGACTCCTAATTCAGGCGATAGCAAGGAAAGGTGTTTGTTTCAATCTCACGAACTGCTTTTTCGCAATAAAGAACAGCGGTAATTGTTTATTTCCTATTGTACTTCGACGAAGCGTGAGTAATTCATAGTCATACCAACAGTGTTTATAAGTAGTTGCGTGAGCTGTTAGAGTCCTTATGGAGTTACACTGTTCGCTGAGGTGAGGTAGCGGAACGGTTAAGGTGTCAGTCGGCTCGCAGCCGTGCTAGCGTGCGGAGCTGCTCCGCGCGCCGTGTGGCGCTCCGCTCTTGGCGGTGTTTACTTCCGCGTCGCGGTGTTTGTGTCTATCGAGTCCCGTCCTAACGTACACCATGGCGCACTCGTACCGCCGTGCAACGATCAAAGTAACGTTTCAGGCCGAATATCCACGACCCAGAGCTTTCGAAGTCGAACAGTTCATACGTGAGGATCTACGTTTGAACCCCCAGGACGTAATCGGCATACATTTTTCTATCACTGGAAGTGTTGTCTACATCAAGATGTCGACGGAGGAAATTTGCAATGACATAATTCACCGTCATGCCACCGGACTGCAATTTAAACACTCTGATGGACATATGGGTGCTGTGACAGTCGCCAAAGCTGGATTCGGTCTCCGGACATTGCGGGTGTTTGAACTCCCGTTCGAGGTGCCTCAGGATGTGGTCATTGCCGCTTTCCAACCATATGGCACCGTCTTGGGTCACGTCGCGGAGAAGTGGCAAACATTTACGACCTACCCCGTATTAAATGGCGTCAGGCAAATAAAAATTGAGCTGATGAAACATGTCCCATCGTACCTGCTGATTGGCGGTGTGAGGGCCATCGTCATGTATGATGGACAGCCACGAACGTGCGCAGGATGTGGCCAGGAGGGACATGTACGTTCCGAATGCTTACACCGCCGTTTAATACAGACGCCGTTACGTGAAGAGACCCAGGCTTCGACGGTCACGTCCTTACCCATCACCTACGCCAAGGTTGCACAGGACCCCGTCGTACCAATCTCGATTGCGCCAGCAGCATCGTCAACGCCACCCGCCGCAGCACAACGCGCCGAGGACACAAGCACGGCGTCACCTCTAGTGCTCGCTTCAGGACCGTCCGGTTTGCAGACCGAAACCGATGTTCCTGTTGGAACCATGGACGTCGACCTCGGTGTCGTGCCGACGTCTGCCTTTGTCCAGACGGGTTCGGCGTCAGACGACGGGCGACCACATTCTGATTCAGAAGGCCACATCAGAAAACAGCGGTCGCCTCGCAAACACAGGAAACGACGACGAACGCCTTCCGATGACGCCCTTTCTCAGACGGCCCCACGAGATGTCAACCTGATGTCTGACGGTGATCTCCCACATTGCGTCCAGTCACGCGATGTGGCAGCAACAGGAGCCCCTCCTGTGACGCCTACTCTCCCAGCCAGGGACGTGTCCTCGCCGTTGTCAACGAATGATGACAGCGGTCCCCCTCCCACTCATGTTGCGGAATCCACAACACCCGTTCCGGAACTACGTGACCGTCACATGTCCACGTCGTCAGCTTCCTGGGCCGATGACGTTGAAGAAGAAGAGGAACAGACTGCCAGCGTGTCTGCACAGGAGTCCACCTCGGCGACACTGGGGCTGGCGCCCCGCCAGTAATTATCACCACTGCGGGACCACCGGCGGGTCTCCACCTGCCGGCTACTTCTACCGCACGTTCTGCAAATACTGAGGATGGCCGCACACAGCAATATCGTATCGCCACGATGAATCTTGCCACCATTCGTGCCCCCCATAAACTGGCCATGTTCAGAGACACTATTTACTCTGCGGATGTGGATATAGCACTCTTACAAGAGGTGTTTGTGCCTGACTTCGTAGTTCCCACCGGATACAACGCCCATGTTTTCCCCGCATCCGATACCGGTAGCGGCGTCGCCATCCTGCTACGCGACGGACTCCCTGCAGAGGACGTCATCTACCTCCCCACTGCGCGAGGTATGGCCCTCACACTGTTCGGCGTGCGTATTATTAATATCTGCGCTCCGTCCGGCACTGGCCGCCGTCATGGCCGACAAACTTTTTTTGCCGAAAGCGTCACACCCCTCTTCACCGGTCCGCAGTACAATTTGGTACTCGGTGGGGATTTTAACTCGACACAAGAGCCCGCGGACCAACTCCCGCGACATTCCCCTTGTGCATCTCTCTCAGTGGTCATCGACCGTCTCCGACTTGTTGACACATGGAAGAAGCTCCACGGAATTCAACCGGGCTATACATTCTACACCTCTCACTCGTCAAGCCGCATAGATCGCATCTACGTTACCCGCTCCCTTGCTGATGGCACACGTCATGCGGAAGTCTGGCCCTTGGCCTTTTCAGACCATGATGCATACCTCTGTGACGTCACTCTCGCCCGACAGCAAGTGTGGCATAGTCGTGGTCTGTGGAAACTCAATGTCGCTCACCTGACCTCCTCAGACTGTCGCCGTATGGTCGAAGAAGCGTGGGCACGCTGCCACCATCGTCGAGCAGCCTATGACTCCACCTTATCATGGTGGCTCTCCTGTGCAAAGCCGACCCTCAGGAAGACTCTGATGAGTTTTGGGAAGGAATTAAAGGCGTGGCAAACTAATACCCTGCACTTCTACTACACCATTCTACGTGACTGTGGGACGATGCCTTTCTCGCCAGCCCGGCAGTCGATGGTCCATCGCACGAAGGCGCAGATCTCCTTGATAATGCGGCGTAACTTGGAAGGCACTGTAGTCCGTTCTCGAGCTTCTAATCGAATCCCTCAAGAACGTCCGTCGATGTACCACCTCCTTCAGGAAAGACAACGACGACGACTAGCTCTGATCCAAGTCCTCACTGATGTGGAAGGGCGCCGGCACAACACCCAACAAAGCATCGGTCGTGCTCTCCATGCTCATTTTGCCGGGCTATACGCAGCCGTACCGCATTCTGCAGCACTGATCACAGAAGTCGCTCAGCTCACTACGAACACTCTTCCGGAGGATACAGTGCATGACCTCCAAGACGACGTAACCACAGATGAAGTGGTAGATGCTATCAAGGCGGGTTCCGATAACAGGTCTCCTGGACCTGACGGTATACCCATCGAATTTTATAAAAGTTTTCAGTATTTGTTGGCTTCCACGTGGACTGCAATCGCACAAGAGCTGATGTCACCGAGGACAGTGGTCCCGAGCGCCTTTCTAGAAGGAATTATTATCCCCGTACATAAACCGCGCGGGTTATCGAGGGTCCAGGACTATCGACCAATTACTTTGCTCAACAGCGACATGAAAATATTCACACGGCTACTGGCATCGCGACTCAAGAAGGTCGCACGTTACGGCACATCCTGCGACCAGACTTCCCTAGGAGGCGACAACAACATCCGTACGGCCCTTTGCCGTTACAGAGACATGATAGCATTAGCGCATCATCAGCGTCTCCCTGGCGCCTTGGCTTCACTGGACTTTAGCCAGGATTTCGACCGTGTTGACCACTTCTATTTACGGACAGTTCTTCAGCATATGGGTTTTCCTGGCGGTATTGTAACAGTGGTTATGCGCCTGTTGAGTAGTGCAACCTCTAAAATCATGTACAATGGTCGCCTTACACCGTCCCTGGTCATCGCACGATCTGTACGGCAAGGATGCCCTCTTTCCACGATTTTGTATGCTTTCGCCTTGGAACCCCTGCTCCAGGGCATGCGCCAACGTTTGGAAGGCATGGTTGTGCAAGGCCACCGTTTTTGTTGTACAGCCTACGCAGACGACATAGTACTATATCTGCGCAGTGAAGATGAAGTACGAGCAGCACTGACATGGGTGGCGACTTACGGCGAAGCGTCGGGGAGCTGCCTCAACGTGTCAAAATCCAAGGTCCTGCTCATTGGTGAGGGCTTGCCGGAGAGATGCGCTGCCCCCCTTAGTGTCGCCGCCACCATACGGTGTCTTGGACTTGATTTCACAGCAGACCTGCGCCGCTCAGCGGCTATCAATGGTAGACGCTTGCTACAGACAATCAGAGCAAATCTCGCAGATCACCAGCTACGAGCTCTCGACGTTATCCAACGCGCGCAATACGTGAACATGTATCATGCTTCCCGTATACACCACGTGGCTCAAGTACTACCAGTCCCAAATCTCCTGGCGCGACGACTGTTGATGGCTTTCGGCTCCTTCATCAGCTCGGGGATGTTATTCAAGGTGCAGTATGAATCCCTTGCACTGCCACGAGATCGTGGCGGGGTGGGACTCATCCACGTGCCGACTCGTGTCGAGGCACTATACGTCAGCTCCCAACTCACACTTTGGCATCGTTGCCCGCAGAGCCTTACTAGCCTCCTGCTTCACAACTTTGCACCGGCCTCCTTGTCCGCCCCAGTACTGATATCGACCATTCCAACCCCCTTTTATTACATCCAACGATTTTTCCTGGAGTTCAGTTATATCTACCGGTCCTTACCACTTACACGATTGTACCTCACGAAAACAGTCTCCGAATTGTTACAACAGTGCCGCCCGTCCAACCCCATCGAACGTAAGTATCCACAGTACGTGTGGCGACACATATGGAAGGCGATCCATGCGCGTTTTCTCGAATCAGACGTTCAATCAGCATGGTACATCACCGTGAATGGCAAACAAGTTAACCGAGATCGTCTGCACCGCATCCATCTCGCCGATTCATCCCTCTGCACCCACTGTGGCGTGGATGACACGGATGTCCACCGGTTCCACTGTGGCACAGCGCTAGACGTCTGGACACTTGCGCGGCGAATTTTGGCGTTTCTTACTCGCCAGACACCGGCTCAGATCGACGTCCACATGCTTTTGTACCCCGATAAGACTTTCTACCCCTCCGCCAAAACTCACTCTGTGAGTTGGATCTGTGGCCACACGATCCGCTATCTTTTTACTTCAGGCGACAAGTCTACGCTAGGATATGGGACTTATCTCAACGAACGACACTGCGTCCTGATACGCAACCGACGCTATAAACAATATTTTTCTAATTTCTTACGGAGCACTTTCGATGACCCACCTCGTAGCTGGAACGTCCAAGCCCTGAGAAGCTGAAAACTGTATTAACCGATCCGAACTGAATAGATCTGCTACCCAGAACTCACGCCTACGCCATGAGAAGACACGTTTGGACGAGCTGGCATGCTGTAGGCGGATACACTTCAGGAGCTCCTGTAAGAACTGCACTTTAACTACAAGTCGCATGACGACTTAAAAAGCTTTTCCTTATTTCTTCCTCATAGTTTGTTCTTAAAGGAAAAAGAAATTTGATTTTGACTTTGAGAAACTTTTTTTGTTCCAAAGGATTGCTTCTTCGCCAACAAGACGGAGACTCATTTTTTCATTTTTGTTTACTGGAAGGAGAAACCAGTATATAATCGGAGTCTTTGTTTTCTTTCGATAAAAAAAACTTTTCCTTATTATTCCTCACAATTTGTTCTTAAAGGAAAAAGAAATTTGAGTTTAGCGTAAAAAAAAAAAGAAAAAGAAAAAAAGAAAGGTAAAGTGCAAAAAAAAAAAAAAAAAAAAAAAAAAAAAAAAAAAAAAAAAAAGGTGTTGGGATGTCAAGTGAAAGGTTATGAGCTCAAACCTTGTGCGGTGCTTAATATTTTCTTTATTTAAAAACAATATTGGAGTGCCTTACTTCACGAATTTTATTCGTTTGAATTAAATTTCTTTCTAGTGCTTTGCCTCTTCATTAACTTTTTCGCTGCTGCAGACACGTGCTTCCCGCATTTTGTCATCACTGCACTTCTCGCCTGTGCAGACACGTGGTGTTCCCACTGCTTTGAAACACTTATCATTCGATTTCACAAAAACTATTTGGCCAAAAAATTTGATTTTTACACGTCTTCTTGCCTGATACCTTCCCCCCATAAATGACTTAAATTTGTTTTGATGTGCAGCATTAAATGTAGTAAACCACTGCACGAAATTTTGAAGAGTTTGCAGAGGTAAAAGTCCATAGCGTATACTTTCCCTATGGTCGATTTTAGTTGCCACAATGTTGAGAATGAAATGTGGACAAGATACCTAAATTTCATATAAAATTTACTGTATAACAATATCTCATTTAATTTAAGTACCACATAGGTGTCGTATGTAATATTGAGAAATATTCCGTCTTTCGCGACTGTAATAAGTTTTATATACACATGGCGCGTTTGGCTTTATTTTAAAGCACTTCCATCGGTGAAAGGTATGGCACATACACAATGGTATTCATGTTCTATTTCTTGTTTTTGTTCCACAGTCGCAGTTTTACCAATGGTATTGAAATATATCCCTCTTCTGCAACTGTAATAAGCGACTTATTTAGACCAGACGCGTTTCTCTCTTTTGAAGCATCATAAGAGGACTGTATTTTGTGTCCTCCATTGCCAAGTCACCTTTCGTAGTTTTGTGCTGCGGTAGCACAATATTCAACGTTTGTGTTGGCTCATCAGTGTTTTAGTAAATAAATGCTGTTTGTGTGTGCCACACACGAAATTATATTTGACATAGCTCTGAGCACTTCACTGACAGACGGTATATTCAAGTCCTAATGTTTTTGTAAGTCCACAGTTTTGTTTAATGTATTTTGTCTACTTCCTTTTGATTGATTGAAGTGCTTTAAAATAAAGCCAAACGTGCCCAGTGTAAGTAAAACTTTTGTTACAGTCGCGAAAGGTGGAATATTTCTCAATATTACATACGACACTTATGTGGTACTTAAATTAAATGAAATATATAGGTATCTTGTCCACATTTCATTCTCAACATTGTGGCAACTAAAATCGACCATACGGAAAGTATACTCTATGGACTTTTACCTCTGCAAACTCTTCAAAATTTCGTGCAAAGGTTTACTATATTTAATGCTGCATAATAACTGCGTTGAACATAGAAACAAAATTAAGTCATTTATGGGGGGAAGGTATCAGTCAAGAAGATAGGTAAAAATCTAATTTTTGAGCCAAATAGTTTTTGTGGAATCGAATGATAAAGAGTGTCAAAGCAGTCGGAACACAATGTGTCTGCACAGGCGAGCAGTGCAGTGACAAAATCGCCCACAGCGCGGAATGCAGGGAGCACGTCTTCGTAGCAGCGAAAGGGTTAATGTGGCCGTGGTGGCTTTACTTCATGAACTGCGCGCTCCCCCTTACACGTAAGCTTGCGAACTATGCTATACTATGGCGCTGCTTCTATTGGCGCGTGCGTCGTGTGCAACTGGCAACGCAGCAATCTCCCGCGTCTGGGCGGGCATGCGCGAGCCGCCAAGATAAAAGAATTGAACTATAGTAGCCGCTTCCTGTGTGTAGTGCACATGTGACCTGTGAAGGGGTATCCTAAAAGTCTCCACCCCATGGAGCAGATCGAGAAACTAGAATCTGATACCGCTGCAGAATCGTCTGACAAGTGAGCCTCTATGTTAGACTTTTCATTCTGCTCAGAACCAGAGGACTGTGATTGATCCTCGATCAGATGCTAAAAATAGTGAGCTTAGCCTGCATCGCACATGCGACGCTAGCTAGCTGTCTTCACCTGTCATCTGTGTAAACTGAGGATGACCTCAGAACCCAAGCGGCAGGCGCCGTTCCTGCTGACTTGAGCCACAATTTGCAGCCGTATGCACCCTGTACGCTCAATAGCCACCACTACAGCCTCCTCCATATCTCGAATGAAACCCCTGGCAAACATACCAAGCGCATTGCGGCATTCTCCCCTGACCTGCCTCCTTTTTACCCGAGGGGCTTCAGCATTTGCCTAACGTTGGAGCTCCGAATTACTAGAATAACCCACGCTCTCCACTTGACCGGACTGGGTAATAAAATCGGCCACTAGCTCTTGCCGGCTCAGAAGTGTATGACCACTGGGTAACACCTCTTACCTGTTGTTAAGGCCTAAGAATTTAAACTAAAACACTTACGTTAAATGAAAATAATTGGCTGCTTTTCAGAAGCTCGTTACAACACACAAACTAGACGCTTTACGCTGATGTCGTGCTGCAGAGACATATCCTGCCTCCCAGATTACAATTACGAATGATGTGTACTGGTTTCGGAAGTAAAAACTACCAGGCAGTTTGTAATTTAGTCATATCAACACACAATGTATTTGTCTCCGCGGGATGACAAGTGTTTGACACTTCTGGGTAAGTTAAATAAAATGGGTAGGAACCATTATTACAAAAAAAATTACCATGGTTCATTTTACTGTAAATACCTGTAAAAAAATGTCTGATTTGCTGAACAACCATAAATGAAGATCATATTGATAAGACTCAGAAATCTGCTTCAGTTTTAGATGATTTTTATTAGCACGACTAGTTTTGGAAACTACTGTTGCACCATTTGGTCCTACACACTATAAAATGAAATTACAGCGACTGGTCAATGTACCTTTAAGCACACAGAACTATGAAAAAGAACTTCAAAGCGTTAATTCATTGCGCATACTTATGTTTATTCCATACGGGTCGTCGAACCTCTCAACTGACAAATGCAACATAAGAGGCACATGAATATTAATCAGATGATTACCCTCAAACACACTGGTCATAGTAATACCCAGAAGAACTATTATAAAATCCCATGTCATGGGAACATATCCGAAATGTTAGGTAAATGGTTAAAGGAGGTTGATATCATCCATCGATCCACACATTCAAACAAGTCAGCCCCGAATTCACACACCATGAACCTCGCAGCAAAAAACCGTACGTGCAGTCGTGTATTTACGAAATCATATGTGGTGATTGTCACTTTCGGTATGTCAGCCAAACCAGACACACTTTTCCACTAGAATCAAGGAACACCAGCACGTGGGAAATATTCTAAATCTGCCTTAACAGGTTGTCATAAAGCCTTCAACGAATCGCTCTGTGGTATTAGCAATAAACTTCGTATTTGCTCCCTTCAACCCAAAGGATGAGTCCTGGATCTTCTGGAAGAAATTCTCGAAAATCTGCATCACAACCCAGATTGTACCTGAGCTCCTAAAGCAACACAATGCTGAGCCTATGACCATGTTCCTCAAGCTTCCACAATCTGGTGTACGATAACACAGAGTATAATATGGCAATAGTAGACCTAATAGTGCACAAATCTGTACATTAACACGTTGTGTCGTGGTTATAGGATATTACTGGTGTACATGAGTGGCACATAGCCATGCCCTATACTTACGTTAAATATTTTTTAACGTCTGCATTGTCATATTTGATTTGTGTCCGGCTATCGACACCTTAGCGCACACTAATTTTTAACACAGCCCTACAGTATAACATGTACTGAAGCGCCAAAGAAACTGGTGTAGGCATCCGTATTCAAATACAGATATACACTCCTGGAAATGGAAAAAAGAACACATTGACACCGGTGTGTCAGACCCACCATACTTGCTCCGGACACTGCGAGAGGGCTGTACAAGCAATTATCACACGCATGGCACAGCGGACACACCAGGAACCGCGGTGTTGGCCGTCGAATGGCGCTAGCTGCGCAGCATTTGTGCACCGCCGCCGTCAGTGTCAGCCAGTTTGCCGTGGCATACGGAGCTCCATCGCAGTCTTTAACACTGGTAGCATGCCGCGACAGCGTGGACGTGAACCGTATGTGCAGTTGACGGACTTTGAGCGAGGGCGTATAGTGGGCATGCGGGAGGCCGGGTGGACGTACCGCCGAATTGCTCAATACGTGGGGCGTGAGGTCTCCACAGTACATCGATGTTGTCGCCAGTGGTCGGCGGAAGGTGCACGTGCCCGTTGACCTGGGACCGGACCGCAGCGACGCACGGATGCACGCCAAGACCGTAGGATCCTACGCAGTGCCGTAGGGGACCGCACCGCCACTTCCCAGCAAATTAGGGACACTGTTGCTCCTGGGGTATCGGCGAGGACCATTCGCAACCGTCTCCATGAAGCTGGGCTACGGTCCCGCACACCGTTAGGCCGTCTTCCGCTCACGCCCCAACATCGTGCAGCCCGCCTCCAGTGGCGTCGCGACAGGCGTGAATGGAGGGACGAATGGAGACGTGTCGTCGTCAGCGATGAGAGTCGCTTCTGCCTTGGTGCCAATGATGGTCGTATGCGTGTTTGGCGCCGTGCAGGTGAGCGCCACAATCAGGACTGCATACGACCGAGGCACACAGGGCCAACACCCGGCATCATGGTGTGGGGAGCGATCTCCTACACTGGCCGTACACCACTGGTGATCGTCGAGGGGACACTGAATAGTGCACGGTACATCCAAACCGTCATCGAACCCATCGTTCTACCATTCCTAGGCCGGCAAGGGAACTTGCTGTTCCAACAGGACAATGCACGTCCGCATGTATCCCGTGCCACCCAACGTGCTCTAGAAGGTGTAAGTCAACTACCCTGGCCAGCAAGATCTCCGGATCTGTCCCCCATTGAGCATGTTTGGGACTGGATGAAGCGTCGTCTCACGCGGTCTGCACGTCCAGCACGAACGCTGGTCCAACTGAGGCGCCAGGTGGAAATGGCATGGCAAGCCGTTCCACAGGACTACATCCAGCATCTCTACGATCGTCTCCATGGGAGAATAGCAGCCTGCATTGCTACGAAAGGTGGATATACACTGTACTAGTGCCGACATTGTGCATGCTCTGTTGCCTGTGTCTATGTGCCTGTGGTTCTGTCAGTGTGATCATGTGATGTATCTGACCCCAGGAATGTGTCAATAAAGTTTCCCCTTCCTGGGACAATGAATTCACGGTGTTCTTATTTCAATTTCCAGGAGTGTATGTAAACAGACAGAAGACGACACTGCAGTCGGCAACGACTATGTAAAACATCAAGTGTCTGGCACAGTTGTTAGATCGGTTACTGCTGCTACACTGTCATGTTGTCAAGATTTAAGTGAGTTTGGACGTCGTGTCATAGTCAGCGCACGAGTGAACAGGCATAGCATCTCCGAGGTAGCCATGAAGTGTGGATTTTCCTATACGACCATTTCACGAGTGTACCGTGAATATCAGGAATCTGGTAAAACATAAAATCTCCGACATCGTTGCGGCCGTGAAAAGATCCTGCAAGAACTGGATCAACGACGACTGAAGACAATCGTTAAACGTGACGGAAGTGCAACCCTTCCGCAAGCTGCTGCAGATTTCAATGCTGGGCCATCAACAAATGTCATCGTGTGAACCATTCAACTGGACATCAAAGATATAAGCTTTCAGAGCCGAAGGCGCACTCGTGTACCCTTGAAGACTGCACGACACAAAGCTTTGCGCCTCACCTGGGACCGTCAAAACAGACATTTGACTGTTGATGACTAGAAACATGTTGCCTGGACTGCCAGTCTTGTTTCAAATTGTATCGAGCGAATCGTCGTGTACTTGTATGGAGACAACCTCATGAATCCATGGACCCTGCGTGTCAGCAGCGGGCTTTTCAAGCTGGTGGAGGCTCTGTAATGGTGTGAGACGTGTGCAGCTGGAGTGATATCGGATCCGTGATACATCTAGGAACGACTCTTGAGAGGTGACACGTACTTAAGCATGCTGTCTTATCACCTGCATCCATTCATGTCCATTGTGCATGCCGGAGGACTTGGGCAATTCCAGCAGGACAATGCCACACCCCACACGTCCAGAACTGCTACAGAGTGGCTCCAGGTACAGTCTTGTGAGTTTAAACACTTCCGCTGGCCACCAAACTCCCCAGACATGAACATTATTGAGCATATCTTGGATGCCTTGCAACGTGCTATTCGGAAGACATCTCCACTCCCTCGTACCCTTACGGATTTATGGACAGTACTGCAGGATTCATGGCGTCAATTCCCTCCAGCACTGCTTCAGACATTAGTCGAGTCCATTCCACGACTTATTGTGGCACTTCTGCGTGCTCTCTGTAGCCCTACACGATATTATGCCGATGTACCAGTTTCTTTGGCTATTCAGTGTATATGCTAATACATTTCGATGCTTATATCTGTTTCACCTGTTACAAATGGTTCAAGTGGCTCTGAGCACTGTGGGACTTAACTGCTGTGGTCATCAGTCCCCTAGAACTTAGAACTACTTAAACCTAACTAACCTAAGGACATCACACACATCCATGCCCGAGGCAGGATTCGAACCTGCGACGGTAGCGGTGGCGCGCTTCCAGACCGTAGCGCCTAGAACTGCTCAGCCACTCCAGCCGGCACCTATTACATATTTGACTACAACCATTTTAGCATACTCTTGGTATGAGGTGACAAAAGTCACAGGACACTCGACGTGGCATGGAATCAACAATTCGTTGGAAGTCCCCTGCAGAAATACTGAACCATGATGCCTCTATAGCCGTCCATAATTGCGAAAGTGTTGGCGTTGCAAGATTTTGTGTACGAGCTGACCTCTTGATTACGTCCTGTTGATGTTCGATGACATTAATGTCGGGTGATCCGAGTGGTCAAACAATTCGTTCGAACTGCTCAGAATGTTCTTCAAACCAGTCGCGAACTATTGTGGCCAGGGCACTTGACGCACTGTGGTTCATAAAAATAGAACATGGAGTCCATAAATGGCTGCAAATGGTGTCTAAGCAGTCGAACGTCCAAAGAACCCAGTTCATACCATGTAACCACAGCCCACACCATTATGGAGCCACCATAAGCTTGCACAGTGCCTTATTGACAACTTGGGTCCATGACTTCGTGTGGTCTGCGCCACACCATCAATTCTATCATCACTTCTTGTCACCCGAAATCGAGACTCATCTGACCAGGACACGGTTTTTCAATCGTGTAGAGCCTAACGGATACGGTAACGAGCGCAGGAGAGACGCTGCAGGCGATGTCTTGCCGTTAGCAAATGCACTAGCTTACAGCGTTGTCCATTGTGAGAACTGATATTCTCGGAACACTCTTGACAGTCTGTATCACGCAATATTGAATGGCTCTGAGCACTATGGGACTTAACATCTGTGGTCATCAGTCCCCTAGAACTTAGAACTACTTAAACCTAACTAACCTAAGGACATCACACACATCCATGCCCGAGGCAGGATTCGAACCTGCGACCGTAGCAGTCACGCGGTTCCGGACTGAGCGCCTAGAACCGCTAGACCACCGCGGCCGGCACGCAATATTGATAGCCGAAATGGAATGTACCAGGTGTCTAACTGAAACTGCCATTCCGAGTTCAAAGTCCGTCAATTCGTGCCATGCGGCGATAATCATGCCGGAAACCTTTTCACAAGAATCACTTGAATACACATTACAGCTCCGCCAATGCACTGCCCATTTAATCTTATATAAACGATACTACCGTCATCTGTATATGTGCATATCGCTATCCCATGACTTTTGTCACCTCAGTGTACATTTCGATGCTTACATCTCTTTTACGTATTCCATATTCGCTTACAAACAGCTTACTCCAGGTTGTATCATTTATGCGCGCATCACATGCTAATAAACACAGAGACAGCTTCTGATTTTGTCACTCCTGGCTTTTATATACATTATATGTCGTACTTTATTATCCAAATGTGCACCACAGTCTGCTGTGCTATTCATAGTATCATCCAACCACATTCTCGCTTATTTTTATTGCCTGTATATGGCGTTTTTCATTTAAGTAAACAGATTTTTGCATGTACTACCACAATACGTTTTACGTCACACCACGGTTCCATCTCTTTTCTATAGCCTAGATTCTGTATTAAAGCAAGTAGATGGTCCAGATAGCGCTGCACTTCTATACTCCCGCCATTTTCCTTTCCATCACCAACTGCACAAGTTCATGTACTGCATGTCACAACTGTTAAGTCATAAGTCAAATGGACTACACCATTTAGTTTCCTGTATTGTAGTAAGACAGGCGTTTCTCTGGCAGCTCTTACATGTAAATGCGTACATACGTATTTCTGCTTTAGATGTAAACCGTGTCCCTACCTACAGTGTAGCGTTTCCTGTTGCAGATCCTAATGTATCAAGTATTGCGATTAACTGGCCCGCCTGCCCCACACCCATGTCTTCACATATCATGTGATTAAGTAGGCACCAGCCAAAGTTTGAAATATTTTGTCAAAAAGGTCCAGACTTGAAGAAGATGCTGGCAAAAGCATCACATCACTCTCTTTGCCTCCATTTGCCATAGATTTCGAGAGTGATGTGCAGATATACTGATCAGCCACAACACTATGACTATCGACCTACTATCGATATAAACCTGCCCAGGCGATAGAAGAGTCACCTGGCGAGGAATGAGTGCTAGTCACACATACGCACGGTGCAATAGTGTCAGTGAGCATGCTGACCGTGTGTAGAATGGGGAAGGCGCACGATCTATCTGAGTTTGACAGAGGGCAGAGTGTGACGGCCCGGTGACTCGGCTCGAGCGTTCCAGAAACTGCACAACTTGTCGGGTGTTCAAGCAGTGCCCTGGTGAATGTCTTCAACAAGCGGCGAAACCAAGGTTAAACCACGTCCAGAGGTCGTGATGTTGGGCGACGACCTCTCATTGCAGATGTCGGACCGGTCTTCGTCGGCTGGGCAGGAAGGTAAAACAGCAAAAGAGACAAATGTGGCGGAACTAACATCAGACTTTTTTGCTCGGCAGAGTATAGTGTGTCAGAACACAGAGTGCACCGAACACTCCTAACGAAGGGCCTCCGTAGCCGACGACCCATGCATGTGCCAACGTTAACACCACGAAATCGGCAGATACGACTGAAATGGGCCAATGACCATCAACACTGGACCTTGGTGCAGTGGCAGAGCGTTGCATGGTCTGATGAATACCGATACCTTCTTCATCATGCCGTTGGGTGAGCGCGACTCGTTGTCTTCCAAGGGAACAGCTCATTGAAAGCTCTACTATGGGATTGAGACAAGCTGGTGGCGCCTCCAATATGCTCTGCATAACTTCCACGTCTTCATCCGCTGGTCCAGCGGAGCTCGTTCAGGACACCATGACGCCAAGAACAGTCGTACACTGGTTGTAGACCGCATACACCCCTTCATGACGATCATGTTTCCCGACAGCAGTGGCATTTTTCAATAAGATAATGCACAAGGCCAGAAGTGTGATGTAGTGCTTCAAGGAGCACATGCCGAATTCCAACAGATGTGCTAGTCCCTAGCTCGCCAGATCTGAACTCGATCGAACACGTCTGGGATGTGATTTAACGTGGCATCAGAGCTCATCGCCTCCTCCACGGTATTTATGGGAATCAGGTGACTTGCGTGTGCAGATGGGTGCCAACTCCCTCCAACGACCTACCAAGGGCTCACTGCCGTCGCTGTTATCCTTGCCAAAGGTGGACATACTGCTGTTAGATAGGTGACCATAATGTTCTGCCTAATCACCACCTAATTAGCGTATATACCCTGTATATATATATACACAGGGTGGTCCATTGATCGTGACCGGGCCAAATATCTCACGAAATAAGCGTCAAACGAAAAAACTACAAAGAACGAAACTTGTCTAGCTTGAAGGGGGAAACCAGATGGCGCTGTGGCTGGCCCGCTAGATGACGCTGCCATAGGTCAAACGGATATCAACTGCGTTTTTTAAAATACGAACCCCCTTTTTTTATTACACATTCGTGTAGTACGTAAAGAAATATGAATGTTTTAGTTGTACCACTTTTTTCGCTTTGTGATAGATGGCGCTGTAATAGTCACAAACATATGGCTCACAATTTTAGACGAATAGTTGGTAACAGGTAGGTTTTTTAAATTAAAATACAGAACGTAGGTATGTTTGAACATTTTATTTCTGTTGTTCCAATGTGATACATGTACCTTTGTGAACTTATCATTTCTGGAAACGCATGCTGTTACAGCGTGATTACCTGTAAATACCAAATTAATGCAATAAATGCTCAAAATGATGTCCGTCAACATCAATGCGTTTGGCAATACGTGTAACGACATTCCTCTCAACAGCGAGTAGTTCGCCTACCGTAATATTCTCACATGCATTGACAATGTGCTGACGCATGTTTTCAGGCGTTGTCAATGGATCACGATAGCAAATATCCTTCAACTTTTCCCACAGAAAGAAATCCGGCGACGTCAGATGCGGTGAACGTGCAGACCATGGTATGGTGCTTCGACAACCAATCCACCTACTATGAAATATGCTATTCAATACCGCTTCAACCGCACGCGAGCTATGTGCCGAACATCCATCATGTTGTAAGTACATCGCCATTCTGTCATGCAGTGAAATATCTTGTAGTACCATCGGTAGAACATTACATAGGAAATCAGCATACATTGCACCATTTAAATTGCCATCGATAAAATGGGGGCCAATTATCCTTCCTCCCATAATGCCGCACCACACATTAACCCGCCAAGGTCGCTGATGTTCCACTTGTCGCAGCCATCGTGGATTTTCCGTTGCCCAATAGGGCATATTATGCTGCTTTAGGTTATAGCTGTTGGTGAATGACGCTTCGTCGCTAAATAGAACGCGTGCAAAAAATCTGTCATCGTCCCCTAATTTCTCTTGTGCCCAGTGGCAGAACTGTACACGACATTCAAAGTCGTCGCCATGCAATTCCTGGTGCACAGAAATATGGCACGGGTGCAGTTGATGTTGATGTAGCATTCTCAACGCCGACGTTTTTGAGATTCCCGATTCTCGCGCAATTTGTCTGCTACTGATGTGCGGATTAGCCGCGACAGCAGCTAAAACACGTACTTGGGCATCATCATTTGTTGCAAGTCGTGGTTGACGTTTCACATGCGGCTGAACACTTCCTGTTTCCTTAAATAATGTAAATATCCGGCGAACGGTCCCGACACTTGGATGATGTCGTCCAGGATACCGAGCAGCATTTTGATCACAATAGCCATACATCAACACGATATCGACTTTTTTTTTAACTTTATTGAATTTCGATTCCCCCCGAAGGGGGCGGGCTGGCAGCAGCTTAGTACTCTGCTCTACAGCCTACAGACTTTTTAAAAACGTAAGAAGAAAAGAAACAAGAAAAAAAGGCGATAAAACGGTGACTTAAATCGTAAAACGGCGTAAAATTGTGGAAAGTTAAAACATAAAACAAAGGGTCTTCACTTAAAACTTCCGGGCTGATAGGCCGTGGTCGAAGTATAAAACTCTCTCCTGACGTTTCGTCTCCGACTGCGGGAGACATCCCCGGAGGTAAAGCGGCTTTACCTCCGAGGATGTCTCCCGCAGTCGGAGACGAAACGTCAGGAGAGAGTTTTATATTTCGACCATGGCCTATCAGCCCGGAAGTTTTAAGTGAAGACAATACCGGCCGTGAAAGCATAAATTGTATGATCATAAAGCAAAGGGGTTGGCAATGTTAATAAAATGCACAGGAATCAGACAAGTAATATAGTAGACACACAATTAAAAAAACATGGCGACAGTCTGGTTTCTGTTCGCAAGAGATAAAAAAATCGCACCCAGCGACAGTATGATGGCCGTTCGCAACACTTCCCAAAAGACACACAACACTGAACACTCACTGTAAAACACTGCACGAAAATGTCGGCGCAAAGATGACACTCCCTAGCCAAGGGCAGATGAGGGGGAGGGGGGCCTGGATGAGGGGGAAAAACAAGGAGGGAGGAGAGGAGAAAATGAAAGGGGGGGAGCCAAAGGAGGGAGAGGACTCATAAGTGGGGAGAGGGGCAGGGCAGACGCGAGAGGGAATGGGAAAAGGCAGAGGAGGGAAATGAAAAGGACTCAGGGGTGAGAAGGGGGGCAGAGAGAGGGTAGGTGGGGAAAAAAAAGGATGGAAGGAGGGGAGGGGGAGCCCAGAAAAAGGACAGAGGAAAGGAGGGGGAGTGAGGATCAGAGTTGATAGGAGGGATAAATGGAGGGAGAGAGGGCATCATATGGGAGGGGAAGTTGATGGAAGCCACTGTGGGAAAGGAGATGAAGAGTGTAGAGATGGAGGGTAGGGAGGACACAACAGTGAAGACATGGCAGGGGCAGGGATGGGAGAGGAGAGGAGCAACCAGGGGGTGAGGGGGATCAAGGTGGCAGGAGGTGTAGAGGATGCGGATATGTTCGAGGAATAGGAGCAGATGGGGGAAAGGAATGAGGTCATAGAGGATCCACGTGGGGGACGGGAGGCATATACAGGAGGCGAGGCGGAGTGCATGATGCTCAAGGATCTGGAGGGACTTATAGAATTTGGGAGGGGGGGGGGCAGATATCCAGGTGGGACTGGCATAACAGAGGATGGGACGGATTAAGGATTTGTAGGTGTGGAGGCCCGCTAGATGACGCTGCCATAGGTCAAACGGGTATCAACTGCGTTTTTTCTTTAAATAGGAACCCCCATTTTTTATTACATATTCGTGTAGTACGTAAAGAAATATGAGTGTTTTAGTTGGACAACTTTTTACGCTTTGTGATAGATGGCGCTGTATTAGTCACAAACGTATAAGTGCGTGGTATCACGTAACAGACCGCCAGTGCGGACGGTATTTGCTTCGTGATACATTACCCATGTTAAAATGGACAGTTTACCAATTGTGGACAAGGTCGATATCGTCGTATTCGATGGTTGGATTCCCTCATTCGCACTGCCTGGGCTACCCTCAGGGTGTATCTTCGACGTGGATGAGCCCCACCCTTTCCTTGCCGTGTTGTCTGCACGCCGTCACTACTGCTCGCCGTCCAGTCCTCCTCGCCGCCGCCGCCACCTGGTCGCCGCCGTCTTCGCCCCTCCTCTCGCGCGCCTCCACCATGTCCCAACCCACCATCACTATCATTTTCACCTCTCCCTCCGCTGCTCCAACCACCACCACATGGAGCTCGTCCTCCATTCCCCTTCCCGTCCTTTCTTCTCTCCCTGTCCACCCCACCCCTGCGCCATTTTCGGCTGTAACTACCCCCAACTCGCCCTCCCCTATCACTGTCGCCCCAGCGACGTCTAGCGACTTTCCACCGCTCCCTGCACTGCCTCCAACAGGCTCCAAGCCAGCACGGATTTCGGCTCGACGTTCCGCAGTCTCTGTGACACCCACACCCCCTCTCTCTGCGTCATCCGCTGCTCAGGGTGGTACTGCCCCCCGCCATCTCCCCCTGCCACCCATCCCCCAGCCCCCTCTCCACCCTGTCGTGACCACGAAACCTTCCAAGCACTCGAATGTTGACCCTTTCCCTGAAATCTCCTCAAAGAAAACCCCCGATCCCCGTGACCCACCCATCCCCATGGACGCGACCCCAACCCGCACCCCTGCCACGCCTGCCACCCACACCTTTGCCCTCTCCAATCCTGACCCTCAATTCCTTGATGCCCACTCCCTCACCCTAGCCATCCATAAATACTACCTCAATGCCCCCATCTCCCTTCTGATTCCTCGCAAGGACTTGGTCCTCATTAAATCTCCCAATGCTTCCTTCCACACCGATCTCCTCTCCCACATCCCACGTATCCAATTTGGCCAACGTGCAACCCTCACCCCCTACCACACCCCGTCCTCTCCCCATCAGCCCCACCCTCTCCGACGTCCGCCAACCTTCACCACTGTGATCACGAAGCTTAGCCCCGTGGTCATGGAGGCTGAAGTGTTGGCGGAACTCAACTCCCAGCCCGACATCGAAATCCGCTCTGCACGTCGCATCTTCAATGATGCCGGGCCGACTTATCTCATGCGGATATTCACTGAATCCTCCTTCTCCACTGACCACCTCCTCACCGAGGGAGCCCTCATCTACAATCGCTGTCATAAGGTGGACCCCTCCCAATCCCCTGTCCAACCCTACCGCTGCCAATGCTGCCTCACATACAACGACCATGTTACCTCTGCCTGCAAGAACCCCCCTACTTGTCCCCACTGCAAAGCTTCCCACTTCCTCAAGAACTGCCCCAACCTCACCTCTCCCCCCTCCTGCAACTTCTGTAATGAACCACATCCTACCTACTCCTCGAAGTGTAAAGCGAAACCTCCTCCAGTCACCCCTGAGCTCACCATCCCTGTCCGTCCTGTTGATGATCCCATCCACCCCAACAACTCGCTCTGCCCCCCACCTACTGCAGAGGGCATAATCCGTTTCATCACCATTGTGCTCCAAAACATCCACCCCTTCCAGCGCCCCCACACCCTTTCCCAAATCGCCTTCGCTGCCCGTTCCATCTTTCATCTTATTACCACAATCAGGCCCACTTCACCTTCACCCCCCTCACCTTCCTCGTCTAACTCTCCCCTCCCATGGTACAACAACCCTACCGTATCCTGTACCACAATATTCGCTCCCTGCCCACCCACAAACCCCAAGCTAAACGAGTGTCTTTCTTAGTAGTTTTTTCGTTTGATGCTTATTTCGTGACATATTTGGCCCGGTCACTATCAATGGACCACCCTGTATATATAGATACATATATATATTGTGTGTGTGTGTGTGTGTATGTGTGTGTGTGTGTGTGTGTGTGTGTGTGTGTGTGTGTGTGTGCATGTGTGTGTGGACCCTGCCAGTCGAGTGAAATTTACAGAATTTTTTCCTGCATGTCTTCAAAGTTGGCGCCAAAAGCTTGTATCTACATTAGGATTTTCTGTCTTATTTTAATATCACGTTGTGTTTGACCGGAGATGGGAAGGGGTTGAGGGGAGTGGGGTATAGTGCACTACTACGCTATTTCTGTCGTCTTAGTTTATTAAAATTTCCCTTTTAAATCTCCCACCTTCACTATCTCGTACCTTTTTTTTTTTTTTTTTTTAATTTTCACCATCAAACATCTTTGATTATTTAATTTCCCGGCATGATCATTGCTATGTTCCTTACGTTTATATAAAATATCAGTTCCCCATTTTTCCCACGAGAGACTACGAGCCGCTGAATATGAGAGTAAATGAGTTTCAAAACTTCCCTTGAGAAACCAGAGTTAGTTACACAGTGTATGAGCTTTGCCATCTTAAGCTGGTGGAAGGGAACAGCAGAGAGAGATGGTAGTGGTCAGTATCAAAGATGCACAATAGTTCCATACATCACAATGTGCTGTTAGCTATACTACCTGTAATGGTACAGGTGAGTGTTGTAACCAGAGGATAGCGTACCTAGGAACACATGATCTTTTCAGTTGGTACTTCAGTCTAGTGACAAACTTCAGATTCACCTGGAGGGAATGCACGCTAGAGATCGCCGGCAGCAGTTTTCACCCTTTTCTGCAGTTTCTGTTGTTGAGCGCCATGAGTTTGTATTTTGTGCAGCATTTGTAAATGTTTCATATTCTACACATTTCAGTGTGGAGTAATATATTAAGGCTATTTCAAATATTTCAATTTTTCAGTTATAGAATTTTATGGCAAGTAAAATTCTTTGTATTTTTAGAACTAGTTATGTAATGAAATTAGAATTATATATTAATACCTTTAGCTGCTGACAGGCGTTGATATATATCAACGGGGACAGTTGAAAATGTGTGCCCCGCCCGGGACTCGAACCCGGCATCTCCTACTTATATAGCAAACGCTCTATCCATCTGAGCCACCGAGGGCACAGAAGATACTGCGACCGCAGGGACTATCTCGCGCACGCATCCTGCGAGACCCACATTCTCATCTTATGTGTCCACACACTACATTCGTAGTGTCCCTAACCAACACACTCCTTACTCGTGGAATAAATTCTTACCAAGTCTCGTAAGAGTTTGGGGAATATGTGTACATCCACACAGAAGAAGAAGGTCATGGCCGGTGTTGCCAGAACTACATACTTATATGGATATGGTGTCTGTTCTTTGGGACATGTCTCGCGGGAGGCGTGCGCGTGATAGTTCCTGCAGTCGTACTATCTTCTGTGTCCTCGGTGGCTCAACTGCATAGAATGTTTGCCATGTAAGCAGGAGATCGGGTTCGAGTCCCGGCCGGGGCACACATTTTCACCAGTCCCCGGTGATATATATCAACGCCCATCAGCAGCTAAAAGTATTAATATATAATTCTAATTTCTTTCTAGACGGCTACAGGTCATCAATGGTGTCTGTTCTTTCGGACATGTCCGAAAGAACAGACACCATATCCATATAAGTTATATAATGTGTGGGCGGTAAATCAGTACTTCGTCAGACGTGTACCATCTTGTACCTCGAACAGAAGAAGCACTATCACCAACAAACATGGGATATTTGCAAATGAACTGAATTGTGTTAATGTCTAAACAATTTTAACTGCCCTCAAAATGGAAATTTTTGTTGGTTTCCAATAGCTTCACATTCAAAAAGTATTTAATTTGAAACTGGTTTCGATCATTTCTACTTACTTTGATCTCACTTACTGATTATTGGTGCGTAGTAGAGTAATAATGTAACAGATAGTCTGCAAAATACAGAGGTGACAATATGATCTCGATAGCAACACTTTTCAATTTCAATTCAATATTTTTTCGTAGACAGATGACTATGTTGTACCGAGGAATACCCTTTTACATTCGGGAAAACCTTAATTAACCATATTAATATTTGTAATTTCAGACAAGCCATCTCAACTTTTGAGTTTCTTCCCCATGTCGAATACAAGATGTGTTCTGCTTACAAATAATCAATGTTTGCCTTGCATCATATTTTGAAATGTATTATGGGAAGCTCCATTTAATGAACTGTCACGAGAAACAATCGGATGTTTAGTTTGCTACACCTATTTGTACCACAAAGACACTGTATCGTGAACGTATTTAAAAATATATGTCGGTAGCAGTTCCGTGTTTCATTAGGATAAATTTTCATCATTTATGATGAAAGAACCTTTTATTTCCCTCGTATAACTTCTTTATACAACGTAACATTTACTGCATAAAATTTCTTAATATGATCTTTAGCTGTTACAGGTTGAAAAGATAGAACATTTTTGGTTAAGTGCATGGAGCCATACAACCAGTTAGCTTGTTGCGCTTTTTAAGCAGAAATATCCTCCTCTCCTTCTTAATATCCCTATTTATGACGGTAGGCAGTTGTTCTGTTACGACATTATGATCAGACTCCGTGCTCTGTATTAAATCAGCTGAAAGTTCTTGCCTTATGGTAACCACGAGATGTATATTGTTACCCTAAGGAGTGACTTCTCTAAGCAATTGCTAAAGGTAATTTCCAAATAAAGTATTTAAAAAAATTCCACAAGCTTTTCTGCGCCACACGCATCATTGGAGTCCCCCAGTCAATATTTGATAAGTTAAAATCTCCCCCTAAAACTATAACATGTTGACAATATTTCCGTGAAAACTTCTCGACGCTTTCCCTGAAACGTTCCACCATTACAGCTCCTGAGCAGGTTTTTTTATAAGGATTCGTTTATCATGTTCCGACTGTTGCGACTGGTCGACTGCCACCTACAAGACAGTACGAGGTATTATCTACATTTGTGGACATACGGTAAGTATGTCGACAGTCCCTCCAGCCGTTATTGCAAGTACATAAGTCCTGATGATACCCGCTGCTTCTTTAATCAAGAACGCTTCTCATGTGGCACTGTGTTTGACCCACGTTAAATACTTACTTCCGACCACATTACTTTTGTTCGGCATCTGCACTAACCTCACTAGCTAATATCATGTTGTTTATGGCTACGAACAAGGCTCCACCGCTGACGTCCAGTCTGTCTCTGCGGTATGGCTCCTACTGGATTTAAGAATTTTATAGCAGTTAACATTCAGTTTTAGCCATCTTTCTGTCCTCGTTATTGTGGAGAGGGGGGGGGGGAGATTGTTTCCGTTTATAATCGAGACTATTTTGCATTCTGCTTCTCTGTTATGGCATGACGAAGGTTACTTTTTTATTAATTAATGAGGCTCATATTCTTCTCTCTCTGAAATGAGAACATAACTCATAGCGCTCGTGGGGACGGTCTACCCTAAGGAAAAAACCACTTAGACTTGCTACGCATCCCCTGCAACCCTAGTAGCCGTTTCCTGGCCCTAGTGCACACTTGACCTATTGAGAAGGCTCCTACGATCTTCTGACAGGCAGGGGGTCAAGAAATTCGCGTCTAAGATCGTCACAAAAGCCTTCGAGCCTCTGGTTGAAGCCTTCCAATCGACAGCAAACCAAAGGATAGTGACCAGTTCTGAGAACAACGCTGCAAAGCGCTAGCTCTGCTTCTACCCTGCGTGCAAATTTGCTGTCTCCACCAATCCAGTGAGCCAGCCTTGTGAACACTGGCTGGCGTATGAAGTCAGATGACATACGTCATTCGTGCTGACATGTGTCACTATTTGCATCAGGCTGCACCCATGTGCTAAACAGCGGCTTGCAGTTCTTCCCCATCTCGGACGAGACGTTCCAATAATTATGCAGATGCATGGTTTCCTTCCCAACCTGACTGCTAAATTCCGATGGAGCTCCATCGCCCGCTCGTCATTAGAGCTACACTCCTGGAAATGGAAAAAAGAACACATTGACACCGGTGTGTCAGACCCACCATACTTGCTCCGGACACTGCGAGAGGGCTGTACAAGCAATGATCACACGCATGGCACAGCGGACACACCAGGAACCGCGGTGTTGGTCGTCGAATGGCGCTAGCTGCGCAGCATTTGTGCACCGCCGCCGTCAGTGTCAGCCAGTTTGCCGTGGCATACGGAGCTCCATCGCAGTCTTTAACACTGGTAGCATGCCGCGACAGCGTGGACGTGAACCGTATGTGCAGTTGACGGACTTTGAGCGAGGGCGTATAGTGGGCATGCGGGAGGCCGGGTGGACGTACCGCCGAATTGCTCAACACGTGGGGCGTGAGGTCTCCACAGTACATCGATGTTGTCGCCAGTGGTCGGCGGAAGGTGCACGTGCCCGTCGACCTGGGACCGGACCGCAGCGACGCACGGATGCACGCCAAGACCGTAGGATCCTACGCAGTGCCGTAGGGGACCGCACCGCCACTTCCCAGCAAATTAGGGACACTGTTGCTCCTGGGGTATCGGCGAGGACCATTCGCAACCGTCTCCATGAAGCTGGGCTACGGTCCCGCACACCGTTAGGCCGTCTTCCGCTCACGCCCCAACATCGTGCAGCCCGCCTCCAGTGGTGTCGCGACAGGCGTGAATGGAGGGACGAATGGAGACGTGTCGTCTTCAGCGATGAGAGTCGCTTCTGCCTTGGTGCCAATGATGGTCGTATGCGTGTTTGGCGCCGTGCAGGTGAGCGCCACAATCAGGACTGCATACAACCGAGGCACACAGGGCCAACACCCGGCATCATGGTGTGGGGAGCGATCTCCTACACTGGCCGTACACCACTGGTGATCGTCGAGGGGACACTGAATAGTGCACGGTACATCCAAACCGTCATCGAACCCATCGTTCTACCATTCCTAGACCGGCAAGGGAACTTGCTGTTCCAACAGGACAATGCACGTCTGCATGTATCCCGTGCCACCCAACGTGCTCTAGAAGGTGTAAGTCAACTACCCTGGCCAGCAAGATCTCCGGATCTGTCCCCCATTGAGCATGTTTGGGACTGGATGAAGCGTCGTCTCACGCGGTCTGCACGTCCAGCACGAACGCTGGTCCAACTGAGGCGCCAGGTGGAAATGGCATGGCAAGCCGTTCCACAGGACTACATCCAGCATCTCTACGATCGTCTCCATGGGAGAATAGCAGCCTGCATTGCTGCGAAAGGTGGATATACACTGTACTAGTGCCGACATTGTGCATGCTCTGTTGCCTGTGTCAATGTGCCTGTGGTTCTGTCAGTGTGATCATGTGATGTATCTGACCCCAGGAATGTGTCAATAAAGTTTCCCCTTCCTGGGACAATGAATTCACGGTGTTCTTATTTCAATTTCCAGGAGTGTACAAACAATGCAGCCAATCCACCGTCTCCTCTTGTCTGGATCTTTCAGGAAGAATGGTCCCAGCCCGAACAGACTAGTTTACTTATATTTTCTGCAGTGGGCAAGGCCTCAAACATTGGTTCCAGTTGTTTCCAGAAAGTGACCGATTTCCCATGCTTATGTGCGTAAAAGGTGCACACTCAATCCATTTTTAACTTACGTTCGTCTACACAGCAAGAAATATACACTGAGGTGGATATCATAGCGTTATGCATATATACAGATGGCGGTAGTATCGCGTACACAAGGTATAAAAGGGCACTACATACACGGAGCTGTCATTTGTACTCAGGTAATTCATGCAAAAAGGTGTCCGACGTGATTATGCCTGCACGACGGGATTTAACAGATTTTGAAGGCTGAATGGTAGTTGGAGTTAGACACACGGGACATTTCATTTCGGAAATCCTTAGGGGAGTTCTATATTCTGAGATCCACAGTATCAAGAGTTTGCCAAGAATACCAAATTTCCTCTCACAACGAATGACGCAGAGGCCGACGGCCTTCACTTAAAGACCGAGAGCAAGGGCGTTTATGTGGAGTTGTCAGTGGTAACAGACAGGCAGCACTCCTAGAAATAAGCGCAGAAATCAGTGTGGGACATATGACGAGCGTATCCGTTAGGACAGTACAGTGAAATTTGGCGTTAGTGGTCTCTGGCAGCAATCGGCCGACGTGAGTGCCTTTCCTAACAGCACGACGTCGCCTGTAACGCACCTCCTGGACCCGTGACCATACTGGTTGGATCCTAGACCACTGGTAAATCGTCGCCTGGTCAGATGAGTCCCAATTTCGGTTGGTAAGAATAGATGTAGGATTGGAGAGTGGCGCAGAGCACACGAAAAGCCATGGACCCAGGTTGTCAACAAGTTATTGTGCAAGCTGTTAGTGATTTCGTAATGGTTTGAGCTGTGTTTACGTGGAATGGACTGTGTCCTCTGGTCCAACTGAATCTGTCATTGACTGGAAATGGTTGTGTTCGACTTCTGGAGACAATCTCCAGCCACGCATTGACTTCATGTTTCTAAACAACTATGGAATTTTCATGAACGACAATGCTCCATGTCACTGGGCCACAGTTGTTTGCAGTTGATTTGAAGAACATTCTGTACAATTCGAGCGAATGATCTGGCCATCCAGATCGCCGCACATGAATCCCACCGATCATTTATGGGACGTATTCGGGAGGTCAGTTGGTGCACGAAGTCCTCTACTGGCAACACTTCTGCAATTATGCACGGCTATAGAGACAGCATGGTTCAGTATTTCTACAGGGGACATTTCAACGACTTGAGGAGTTCCTGCCATGTCGAGTTGCTGCACAATGGGCTGCGATGAGGTCCGACACGATAAAGGGAGTAGTCCCATGACTTTCGTCACCTCAGTGTTAATCTAAACCAACGGTCGGTTTCTCGCTGTTGTTCCGCAACAAAGTCAGGTCAGGAAAAGTAAATGCTCTAAAGATACAGAATATCAATAAATGATGCCAGTAAGCGAATAAAAACGCAAAGCGGCGATGACTGTTTAGCATGGCTAGCACACCACGTGATAACAACGGAAGCAGCGTGCACGGTGGATGTCAAAACGAAAAATGAAGGGAGGTTAGGGTTTACTGCCTCGTGGGCCCCGAGCTCATTAGTGGCAGAGATCAAGTTCATATTTACTCGATCTCGTGCTGTCCGTTCCACAACGCATCACCGATGTCATCATGTGAGAGAAACATAGTAGTGTGCAGCCACACTACTTAACTCATGTGCCTCATTAAATTGCTCGAGAATGTGTAGCCGGCTGGAGTGGCCGTGCGGTTCTAGGCGCTACAGTCTGGAGCCGAGCGACCGCTACGGTCGCAGGTTCGAATCCCGCCTCGGGCATGGCTGTGTGTGATGTCCTTAGGTTAGTTAGGTTTAATTAGTTCTAAGTTCTAGGCGACTGATGACCTCAGAAGTTGAGACGCATAGTGCTCAGAACCATTTGAACCATTTTTGATAATGTGTAATCATCAGCATTATAACAGTTTAACTTTGACTGATAAATCAATACAGATGCTACACCGACCTGTAATAACACGCTAAAGTCGCAGGCCAGAAACCGAAGGCAACGACTTGAGGTCGAATAAAACTAGGTGGCGTTGTCGGATTAGCCTTGATTGGCTCTGATACGATTTCATCGAACAGTTTTTGGATGAAGAACTACGTCCACTTCTTTTAAAGGATATCGTAATCGCCTTTGACTATAGAAATCATTTTTTGCGCTATTGCAATTGAAGACACGAGTGGAAACACGGGCTAACTCTCAAACGTAAAAACTTAGAGGTAGAGAGACAATTGTTGTCATCTGTTGCTGGGTACGGGAACTATCAAACTGACATTGGTCTCACACCTATATATCACTAATATCCGCGCATGTCTTCAGATTCGGCCTTTGGGCCATTTTAAAGTGCTATTGCAAAATCTAAAAGAGCACAAAATAAAGCACAGAGTGTATTCGTACATACAGGAATACGCAAACATGTCATGTAGACAATAGTACATTACTTACATTTTGCTTCTGCACTTGCAAGACTTTAAAAATCTTCCAACCTGTATACATGTCATCGTGAAAAATACTCCTTTCCACTGCACAAATACAGTAACATCAGACGAGTGTGAAGCTATGTAAGTCGTGTGATGGCGTAAATTATGTTAAATGTTACAAAGTTAGCATCATTCGTTACAAATAGATGTTTCAGCGCACTGTTTACGTGTAAACTAAGGCCGTTGGTACGAAAATTCATTCACAACTCAAGAATGTCTGTGCGTTAATCAGCGACAGTAAATTCCAGCGGTAGCGGTTGTAATCTTCGTATCATAATATCTTTTACACCAGTTGGCAACATACAGCTTTTTAGGCTGCGCTATTGACGTAAGGTGAAAGAGATAAGGAGTTGGGGTTGGGTTGTTTTGGGGGAGGAGACCAAACAGAGAGGTCATCGGTCTCATCGGATTAAGGAAGAATGGGGAAGGAAGTCGGCGGTGCCCTTTTCAAAGGATCTATCCCGGCATTTGCCTGAAGAAATTTAGGGAAATCACGGAAAACCTAAAACAGGATGGCTGGACGCGGGCTTGAACCGTCGTCCTCCCTAATGCGTGTCCAGTGCGCTAACCACTGCGCCACCTCGCTCGGTCTAGATAAGGAGTGTTATTTGCTCTAAAGACTTCATACTGCCTTAGGTATTCATATGGAACACGTCAACAGTAATCTTACAAATTACTTTGTTTGCATTTACATTACAAGTATCCACACACCTGGCAGAAAATGACTTACAAGTTCGCGGCGCCCTCCATCGCTAATGCTGGAATTCAATATGGTCTTGGCCCATTCTTAGTATTAATGACAGCTTCCACTCTCTCAGGAATACGTTCAATCAGGTGCTGGAAGGTTTCATGGGAAATGACAGCCCATTCTTCACGGAGTGCTGCACTGGTATCGATGTCGGTCGGTGAGGCCTAGCACGAAGTCGGTGCTCCAAAACATCCCAAAGGTGTTCTGTAGGATTCAGGTCAGGACTTTGTGCAGGCCAGTCCATTACAGGGGTGTTATTGTCGTGTAACCACTCCGCCACAGGCCGTGCATTATGAACCGATGCTCGATCGTGTTCAAAGATACAATCGCCATCCCCGAATTGCTCTTTAACAGCGGGAAACAAGAAGGTGCTTAAAACATCAATGTAGGCCTGTGCTGTGATAGTGCCCTACAGAACAACAATGGGCGCAAGCCCCTTCCATGAAAAACACCACCACACCATGACACCACCGCCTCCGAATTTTACTGTTGGCACTACAAACGCTGGCAGATGACGTTCAACGAGAATTCGCCATACCTACACCCTGCCATCGGATCGCCACATTGTGTACCGTGATTCGTCACTCCACACAACGTTTCTCCACTATTCAATCGTCCAGTTTCTACGCTCCTTACACCAAGCGAGGCGTCGTTTGGCATTTACCGGCGTGATGTGTGGCTTACGAGCAGCCGCTCGGCGATGAAATCCAAGTTTTCTCATCTCCCGCCTAGTACTTGCAGTGGGTCCTGATGCAGTTTGGAATTCCTGTGTGACGGTTTGGGTGGATTTCTGCCTAGTATACATTACAACCCCCTCCAACTGCCGGCTGCTGTGGCCGAGCGGCTCTAGGCGCTTCAGTCTGGAACCGCGCGACCGCTACGGTCGCAGGTTCGAATGCTGCCTCGGACATGGATGTGTGTGATGTCATTAGGTTAATTAGTTTTAAGTAGTTCTAAGTTCTAGGGGACTGATGACCTCAGATGTTGAGTCCCATAGTGCTCAGAGCCATTTGAATCTCTTCACCTGTCGGCGGCCTCTGTCAGTCAACAGACGAGGTCGGCCAGTACGCTTTTGTGCTGTACGTGTCCCTTCACGTTTCCCCTTCAATATCACATCGGAAACAGTGGACCTAGGGATGTTTAGGAGTGTGGAAATCTCGCGTACAGACGTGTGACTCAAGTGACACCCAATCACCTGACCACGTTCGAAGTCCGTGAGTTCAGCAGAGTGCCCCATTCTGCTCTCTCACGATGTCTAATGACTACTGAGGTCGCTGATATGGATTACCTGGAGGTAGGTGGCAGCACAATACACCTAATATAATAAAAACGAATGTTTTTGGCGTTGTCCGGATATTTTTGATCACATAGTGTTTGTTAAGGCATATAACAATAAAAATTCAAACAGCCCATATTTGTAACGATTTACGTGAGTGATATTAACATTGTTAAGATTTCACGTAATTTGCATCATTACACAACGTACAGAGCTCCACTCTCGTCTGATGTGACTGTATTTCTACAGTGGAAAGGCCTATTTTCATGTCGGAGAATTTTAAACTCTGACATGTGCAGAAGCAAAATGTAAGTGACATATCATTTTCACATTTTTGTAGCGTACTACTGTCTACATGACATGTTTGTGTGGTCCTGTACATACGAGTACACTCTATGCTTCATTTTTGTGTTCTTTTAGCTTTTGCATTGCGACTTGAAAATGGCCCAAGGGTCGAAACTGCAATAGTGAAATAAATAATTTCTACAGTTAACGGTGAATATGATGTCCTTTAAAACATTCTACATCACTCTGAACCACGACCATGTGTAGTTCATCAATTACACCACTAGTTGGCAGGTCACGTTTTCCGCAATTTATTTATGAGTATATCTAGTTGTTCAGGAAGATTAAAAAGAAACTCTATCTCGGAACAATACTCGTTATGTGGTTGTCGTATTTGGAGCGAACAGCAATGAGTGAATGAATGTATGTGAAAAATTTCTGTCGCTTTCTTATTTGCTGGATCACGTGCCAAGAAGTTAGTTGCAATTCCAGAAACACCTAGCGGTAGGCACTGTTACGTCAGAACATTCTGTCTGTCTCACAAGATATCGAATCACCTCGCTACCTCTGGCTTTATCTGTCACTAGATCTGTTACTAATTGAGTACAAGAGTACATATTGACGCACTGTGATGAAGTAAACAGAGAGTCGATGACGTCTGAGATTCATAATGACAGAGGTTTTAGTGAATAACCGCCAGATAACTTCAGGGCGTGGGAAAGTGACTACCACTATACGTCAGTGAGGAAACTGTAACTGAAATAGTACAGGTGTGTTACACGCAGCGGACAGATACTGTTCTTGTCTTAGTCTTCTATCCAAAGACGAGTACGATGCAGCTTCCGCACTATTGTATCCAGTGCAATTGTCTTTTCTCTGCCTGCATCTACTAGAAGCTGCTTACTGTTTTCAAGACTGTCTCTCTCTAAAATTTTTACGTCCCTCTCTCCCACCCAAACTTCTTCCGTTATGAAATTAATTATTTCTCAGTGCCTCAGGATATGTCCTATCCGTTTATGCTTTCTTCTAGACAAGTTTGCCATAAAGTTATTTTCTTTCCAACTCTATCCAGTAGAGCTTCATTGCTTATACGATATATCCATTTAACCTTTAGCATTCTTCTCTAAGAGCATACATCAAAAGCTTCTATTCTTTCCTTGTCTGTGCAGATTATCACTTCGATACAAGGATACAAGGATATACTCCAAATAAACACTGCAAGAAAGAACAAAAATTTCCCATTTTAATAATTTCCCGTCGTAATAATTTCTTTCTGAACTCTTTTCCTTGAAATCGCCAATCTGTATTTTATATTCGTTTTACTTTTGTCGTTATAAGTTGTTTTGCTACCCAAATAGCAAAAATCGTTTGCTATTTTCAACGTTCATTTTCTAACTTAATTTGTCCAACATTACGTCAGTCAGTTCGGCTACATTCTATTATCCCTGTACTACACTTATTTACGTTCACCTTATAACGTCTTTTGGAAACAAAATACAGGCCAACCGGCCATTCGGCTTTTCATGATGTCTCACAGATATTACGACATAGTAAACAAACGATAAATTTTTTATTTCTTAACTTTGTTCTTGAATTCCCTTCCTGAATTTCTCATTACATTCATCTACTGCTTCCTCAGCGTACCTGCATAACGCGGGTATACCGTACGATGCTGCATCGCCCCCTTCTCAACTACTGCGTCGGTTTCATATACTTCATCTCTTAGAACTGTAGTCTGCTGTCTGTGCAAATCGTAGATAACCTTTTACTCCCTTTATTTTATCCGTGATAAAATCAAAATTTCAAAGAACACATTCCAGACAAGATTTTCCTAAGCTTTTTTTCTAAAACGGCAAGTACTTTAAATGGGATTCGTCATTATTCTGATCTAACAATGAAACATCACCAACCCGACGCCAAATTTAAAGTGAAAGAAACTCACTTGCAAGACATCAGCTGCAGCAATCGATCCCGCTCGAAAATTTGGGCCATAATTCTGATAGAACACACTTACGTCCTGCTGAATGTCCAGCTTCTCGTAAATTTCGCACGCACCGGTTGTTTGTCATTCGATCGTCCCACTGCAGCCGCTGAATGAACGCGAAGTACTGTACAGCGGAGTGACAATCACAACCCTCCTATTTGAGGAATGTGCCGGCAAGAGAAAAGCGTGTGAACCGCCTCACTTCCTTTTCTTCTCATTTTGCCAAAACCTGTTGTTTCTTCCTTTAGTATGTACATTTTCCCCTGTTCTTTCTTTCGTTGAGAGTTGTTCAAGATTATATTTTTCTTGTTTTACGTCTGAATTGTCTTCTGTCCTCAATTGCTTCTTATACGATTTTCAATTGTTGCTTTTATTTCATCCAAACGGTTTTTAATTTGCTTGCATTAACTATGTTAAAATTTTTCTTTGAGTCTGTTTTCATCCATCCCACACAGATGTCCGTAGAACTCTAGACGTCTTTTGTCAGAATTTTCTGTGATTCCTGTTTTCGTAGAGTTCCTTTGTAGGTCGTCTGATCCATTTCGTCTCGGAGAACAGCACCGTAGATTTTTCTAAGAATTTGTCACTTTTGTTTCTCTATGTCATGAGTCCCCCCAAGAACCATGGACCTTGTCGTTGGTGGGGAGGCTTGCGTGCCTCAGCGATACAGATAGCCGTACCGTAGGTGCAACCACAACGGAGGGGTATCTGTTGAGAGGCCAGACAAACGTGTGGTTCCCGAAGAGGGGCAGCAGCCTTTTCAGTAGTTGCAGGGGCAACAGTCTGGACGATTGACTGATCTGGCCTTGTAACACCAACCAAAACAGCCTTGCTGTACTGGTACTGCGAACGGCTGAAAGCAAGGGGAAACTACAGCCATAATTTTTCCCGAGGGCATGCAACTTTACTGTATGATTAATTATGATGGTGTCCTCTTGGGTAAAATATTCCGGAGGTAAAATAGTCCCCCATTCGGATCTCCGGGCGGGGACTACTCAAGAGGACGTCGTTATCAGGAGAAAGAAAACTGGCGTTCTACGGATCGGAGCGTGGAATGTCAGATCCCTTAATCGGGCAGGTAGGTTAGAAAACTTAAAAAGGGAAATGGATAGGTTAAAGTTAGATATAGTGGGAATTCGTGAAGTTCGGTGGCAGGAGGAACAAGACTTTTGGTCAGGTGAACACAGGGTTATAAACACAAAATCAAATAGGGGTAATGCAGGAGTAGGTTTAATAATGAATAAAAAAATAGGAGTGCTGATAAGCTACTACAAACAGCATAGTGAACGCATTATTGTGGCCAAGACAGACACGAAGCCCACGCCTACTACAGTAGTACAAGTTTATATGCCAACTAGCTCTGCAGATGACGAAGAAATTGAAGAAATGTATGATGAAATAAAAGAAATTATTCAGATAGTGAAGGGAGACGAAAATTTAATAGTCATGGGTGAATGGAATTCGGTAGTAGGAAAAGGGAGAGAAGATAACGTAGTAGGTGAATATGAATTGGGGCTGAGAAATGAAAGAGGAAGCCGCCTGATAGAATTTTGCACAGAGCACAACTTAATCATAGCTAACACTTGGTTGAAGAATCATAAAAGAAGGTTGTATACATGGAAGAAGCCTGGAGATACTGACAGGTTTCAGATAGATTATATAATGGTAAGACAGAGATTTAGGAACCAGGTTTTAAATTGTAAGACATTTCCAGGGGCAGATGTGGACTCTGATCACAATCTATTGGTTATGAACTGTAGAATAAAACTGAAGAAACTGCAAAAAGGTGGGAATTTAAGGAGATTGGACCTGGATAAACTGAAAGAAACAGAGGTTGTACAGAGTTTGAGGGAGATTATAAGGGAACAATTGACAAGAATGGGGGAAAGAAATACAGAAGAAGAAGAATGGGTAGCTTTGAGAGATGAAATAAGGTGGCAGCAGAGGGCCTAGTAGGTAAAAAGACGAGGGCTAGTAGAAATCCTTGGCTAACAGAAGAAATACTGAATTTACTTGATGAAAGGAGAAAATATAAAAATGCAGTAAATGAAGCAAGCAAAAAGGAATACAAACGTCTCAAAAACGAGATCGACAGGAAGTGCAAGATGGCTAAGCAGGGATGGCTAGAGGAATAATGTAAGGATGTAGAGGGTTATCTCACTAGGGGTAAGATAGATACTGCCTACAGGAAAATTAAAAAGACCTTTGGAGAAAAGAGAACCACTTGCATGAATATTAAGAACTTTGGTGGAAACCCAGTTCTAAGGAAACAAGGGAAAGCGGAAAGGTGGAGGGAATATATAGAGGGCCTATACAAGGGCAAGGTACTTGAGGACAATATTATGGAAATGGAAGAGGATGTAGATGAAGATGAAATGGGAGATGCGATACTGCGTGAAGAGTCTGACAGAGCACTGAAAGACATGAGTCGAAACAAGGCCCCGGGAGTAGACAACATTCCATTAGAACTACTGACAGCCTTGGGAAAGCCAGTCCTGACAAAACTCTACCATCTGGTGAGGAAGATTTATGAGACAGGCGAAATACCCTCAGACTTCAAGAAGAATATAATAATTCCGATCCCAAAGAAAGCAGGTGCTGACAGGTGTGAAAATTACCGAACAATCAGTTTGATAAGTCACGGATGCAAAATACTAACGCGTATTCTCTACAGACGAATGGAAAAACTGGTAGAAGCTGACCTCGGGGAAGATCAGTTTGGATTCCGCAGAAATATTGGAACACGTGAGGCAATACTGACTCTAAGACTTATCTTAGAAGCTGGATTAAGGAGAGGCAAACCTACGTTTCTAGCATTTGTAGACTTACAGAAAGCTTTTGACAATGTTGACTGGAATACTCTCTTTCAAATTCTGAAGGTGGCAGGGGTAAAATACAGGGAGCGAAAGGCTATTTACAATTTGTACAGAAACCAGATGGCAGTTATAAGAGTCGAGGGGCACGAAAGGGAAGCAGTGGTTGGGAAGGGAGTGAGACAGGGTTGTAGCCTATCCCCGATGTTATTCAATCTGTATATTGAGCAAGCAGTGAATGAAACACAAGAAAAATTCGGAGTAGGTATTAAAATCCATGGAGAAGAAATAAAAACTTTGAGGTTCGCCGATGACATTGTAATTCTATCAGAGACAGCAAAGGACTTGGAGGAGCAGTTGAACGGAATAGACAGTGTCTTGAAAGGAGGGTATAAGATGAACATCAACAAAAGCAAAATAAGGATAATGGAATGTAGTCGAATTAAGTCGGGTGATGCTGTGGGAATTAGATTAGGAAATGAGACACTTAAAGTAGTAAAGGAGTTTTGCTATTTGGGGAGCAAAATAACTGATGATGGTCGAAGTAGAGAGGATATCAAATGTAGACTGGCAATGGCAAGGAAAGCGTTTCTGAAGAAGAGAAATTTGTTAACATCGAGTATTGATTTAAGTGTCAGGAAGTCGTTTCTGAAAGTATACAAGAAGAGAATAGAAGCTTTCGAAATGTGGTGCTACAGAAGAATGCTGAAGATGAGATGGGTAGATCATATAACTAATGAGGAGGTATTGAATAGGATTGGGGAGAAGAGGAGTTTGTGGCACAACTTATCTAGAAGAAGGGATAGGTTGGTAGGACATGTTCTGAGGCATCAAGGAATCACCAATTTAGTATTGGAGGGCAGCGTGGAGGGTAAAAATCGTAGAGGGAGACCAAGAGATGAATACGCTAAACAGATTCAGAAGGATGTAGGCTGCAGTAGGTACTGGGAGATGAAGAAGCTTGCACAGGATAGAGTAGCATGGAGAGCTGCATCAAACCAGTCTCAGGACTGAAGACCACAGCAGATGTCATGAGTCTTTGTCATACATCTGCAGTGGTTTTTGTCGCATACAAGATTTCTGGTGAAGCAACCGTGATGTAGTGCCGTAGATTTTACTAGCAGATGCCATGCCAGTTTGTATGACTTTTGCAGTTTTAATGTTCTTACTGTGTTGTAGACAGCGTTCAGTCCTGTGTGTTGAACTGTTTTTCCCATGTACTTGAGGTGAGTGACCCGTAAGGTTTTTCCGAACTGTGCTTTCAGTGGAAGTTCCCGGTTGATTGGTGTCCATATACTGAATTTCATCGTAGGAAATTTGTAGTCTTGTTTTACAGGATATTTGATGTAGTTCATCTAGCGCTAGTATAGCTTCGTATAGTGAGGTCATCTGCAAAAGCCAGACATTTCTCACTGACTCTTTTCTGAGAGAGTCTGTATTTTTCTTTTCCAATCTGAATTCCTTTGACGGGCTTTTCCCATTCTGTGATTCTTCTCTCTGTTTCGTTGGAGAATAATAATGATGATAACCCGTCACCTTGTCGGACTCCTGTGTGAATTTCGAATGAGGTGAGATTTCTCCCACGAATTTCACTTTTGAGCTGATTCCTGATAAAGTTTCCTCAATTATGGCTCCGATCTTTCCATCGACTTGTAATTCTTCTGGGCTATTAAACAACGTTGGCCTGTCAACAGAATCGTAAGCTCTTTTGAAATCCACAAACGTGACTGTAGCGTACCGGCATCTTCTGACGTGTAATATGGTTTTGAGGTTCCAGGTCTGTTCAATACATGATTTCATTTTCCTGCCTCCCTCTCGATACACGGAAATCTCTGTGGCCGATTGTGGCTGAAGTCGGTTCAGCCAAGCTTTATGTGGTGTCACCGCCAGACACCACACTTGCTAGGTGGTAGTTTAAATCGGCCGCGGTCCATGTAGTACATGTCGGACCCGCGTGTCGCCACTGTGATCGCAGACCTAGCGCCACCACCAAGGCAGGTCTGGTGATACGAGAGTGGACTCCGCCCCAGTTGTACGAGAACCAAGCTACCGCCCAGTTGTACGAGAACCAAGCTACCGCCCAGTTGTACGCGAACCTAGCTATCGCCCAGTTGTACGAAGCCTTTCTCTCTCATTAGCCGAGAGACAGAATAGCCATCAGCTAAGTTAATGGCTACGAACTAGCAAGGAGCCATTTGTATCAGTGCCTATAGCTTACGAGTATTCAAGAGAGATGTATTCCAAGGAATTATTAAAAGTTAAGTAAAAAGCATCTACATACTTTTCTTCTTATTCATTCATAAGTTTTTATGTTCCAGACTTCACGCCCGTATGCTTATTGCCGTTCGTGCACTATCGGCCACAGCTTTAGTTTAGCATTCCTTTTCAGCAATCAACATCACGGTGTCGGTCCAGCTACCGACACTACACTTTAGACAGGATTTTGTACGGTACTGGAAGAAGTGAGATTCCTTTGTAATTGTTCGGATCCGTTTTGTCTTCTTCCTTGTGAAGTAGGTCTATCGAGGCGCTCTTCCATTCTTTTGCTATTTTCTTTGTTTTGCAGACTTCTGGTATTATTCAGGGGTGCGTTACTGTTTTTCAATGACTTGATTATATCGGCATTTTCTTCGTACGAGGATGGAAGCGAATCAGGATTGTGGTGCAGGTTTTGCAGATAGAAGTCGATCAGGTGGCTCTTTGTAGTTGAAGATTGTACTGACGTAATTGGTAGAATTTCAGAATTATTCTTTGCATTAGTTTCCAGTTATCCATCAGGTCGCTGGAAGCATAGGCTAGGAAGATTGTAGCTAGCTAAATTTTGTCTGAAGGTCTTATGAAAATAATGGGTGTCGTTCTAGGCAAAGTCTTCTTCTGCATCATTCAACTTCTTATTATCATATTTGCGTTTTTCTCGTGGAATAACTTCAAAAACTTTTCGCCGTACCTTTACGAATTCCTGCCATTTTACTGTTGTTTTATAACTATGAAATTATTCCGTGCTTTAATCCTACATTCGATAGCATCGTCGCATATTACCTCCTTCACGGAGGTTGACCTAATTTTATTGTTTGCTTCACTTTCTCAGTGAGTTCAGATTAGTTTGTGGTGTTCACCCTACTGATTTCTTCAATGATTTTCTTCTCGTTGAGTTCTCGGTATTCGGGATGAGTCCAGAAAATCTGTGCCATTTCGTCCGTTTCTATAGGATTTTTCCCGCGCGCTGTTCGGGAGTGGAATGGTAGAGAGATAGTATGATTGTGGTTCGATGAACCCTCTGCCAAGAACTTCAATGTGAATTGCAGAGTAATCATGTAGATGTAGATGTAGATGTAGAAATTTTACTTTGATTAGGAGTAAGTGGTGGTCTGACTCGAAGAATCCTCTTCTGATTGTTACATTGAGGACTTATTTGGTGTTCCTCCTACAAATAGCAATACGGTTAATCTGGAATTCTCCGAGTTATTTATTTGGAAACATCTATGCCTTTAATTTCAGTGTGGGTTTCTGGAATTAAGTAGATATAATTTTGAGATTAAAATTTTGGCAGAAGTTTTTGAAGTGGTCGCCATTTTCATTAGTCTTGCTGTGAGCAGTGTACGGTCTTGTGTTTCTTTTCTTTTCCTAACTGCTCTTTGGAACCATCTAGTACAATCTCCATGTAATTTTTTAGAATTTTGGTCGTGATTTCTTCCAGAAGATACCAGGAGTTTTCTATCAGCTGTGGGTCTTTCCAGTTGTAGTCATTTCTTGGTGCATGAATGTTGATCAGTGTATATTTCTTGTTTTGTGATTTTGTTGACAGTGTTGATGGGCTTTCTGAAGGTGACGTAAAGTCAGTGACTGAATATATATCTGAAAATCGAAATGAATAAACCTAAGCAACAGTAGAATTATTATGAAATGGAGATAATGATATTCGATATATATTTTAATAATGATAAACACGTTGAAGAAAAGTGAAACTCCTACAAATGTACTTTAACAGTGTCACCTTTTCAATCCAAAGAAAAAACACACAAGAGCGACGTTAATAATCGATTATCGCTGTGCTACCTCGTTAATGCCACACTCATTCATTTCATTAATTTACACTGAATTTGTAAATTGCAACATGAAAGTATGAAAGGCAATGAGATCTCTGCCATCATCTGCAGATGAGAAATCATACACTTCTGTACAAGGTGAAAGCCAGTCGGCGAATATTTTAGGGAATTGTTTTAAAATTTTTATTTCCAAGGCCGCAGTCAAATCTTTATAAGTTTCTCCCAGAGCAACTTCGGCCATGCCTATGTGATACAAATTCCCTGCCTTTCAGAACTGAGCCAGTTCTGTCCAGTTAAAGCTGCTGGTAAGACACGGCCTCAGCCCTCTGCTGAAGTCTACTGGTAAATTCACGCCATCGGTTAAGTCAACAGGTTGTGTGGGAGGCAAGTCACGTGGTCTGATGCTGGAGGGTTCTGCACAGCGGAACACAGTTGCTCCACTCTCCTGTGATCCACACCTTAAGTAGAACAGATGTCTTTCTCGTGAGACAGAGCCTCCGGTTCTGCGCCCCATCACCGGCCACCAACAGAACTTAAACAGTCCCCCCCATTTACCCACTTTATTTAGTTTGTTCGACCTCCTAGACTGGCGTGCACCTGGTAACGTCCTACCCTAGACGCGCCCTGAATATCCCATACCCTGAAATACGTTTTCTTTATTTGATCTAATTTCCTGTTCTATCATTTAACGCCCATCTGGTAAGACTTGACCGCTCGACCACCTGCACACAGCCGGCCAGAGTGGCCGGGCGATTCTAGGCGCTACAGTCTGGAACCGCGCGACCGCTACGGTCGCATGTTCGAATCCCGCCTCGGGCATCGATGAGTGTGATGTCCTTAGGTTAGTTAGGTTTAAGTAATTCTAAGTTCTAGGGGACTGATGACCTGAGCAGTGAAGTCCCATAGTGCTCAGAGCCATTTGAACTATTTGAGCCTGCACACATTGTCGCCAGAAGCGGGTTGCAACAATACCCGTTTGACACAATTAACAAAGCATTATCGCTTGGTTGTTCCTAAGCATTATGAACACGAGCCTCTTACTCACTACATTGTCCTCGGGCATTATCCGATTGAAGTGGCGCGGAGCAAGTGACATACAGCTGGTGACGCGAAGTTAAAAAGTTGTACATTCAGAGCGTCATAACTGCCTAGTAACAGAATTATGCTCCAATTTTTCATGTGGGATCGATTTCTGTTGCTGATATCTAACAACTATGCTTTTTTCTTCTTAGAACACGAGGTCGAATTTGCGTTTCCTTTGGAGACTGATGCCAGGATGAGTATTGGCTCACATCCTCCTAAACTGAATGTTCCACTCTTCTGTAAAAATTAGCGTAAGTATTTTGCCGTCATTACTTACTAAATGGACGACTGAGTAATACTCATTCCTGTCAGAAGCTGTCTTCTTTAATACTGGGTTAATTATACTCTTTTGGAAATCTGAGGTTATTTTGACTTTTCATTCTTCTTTCATAGCAGATGGATTATTAATATGCCTTTATTTCTCTTATGAATTTAAAATGAGTCTGGTTGTGTAACAAGCAGTCAGGGAATTCGGCACTGACGCAACATCTGTTCTTGACGCCAGGAAATAATAAATCTGTACAACAAAAGCTAAAGAAACTGAATAAATACAGCAAAATAATTTAGTTGTATGAACACTGAGTCGTGGCCATAGATTAGAAACACAGTATCTACTACTACTAGTATTTTACAAGCTAAAAGTACAAAAACTCTACAGTTTCATCAAAAGTTCAGAGAATGTCATTTTACAGCGCTGGTGGCTACACAGCTCATCTAGACTTCTTCATACATTACTCTCTTCAGAAATAACTACCCATGTAGATGTTGCTCGTTTTATAACGTCATCTACCCATCCGCCATTAAGGCCGTTGACTTGAATCCGCCAAAGAACTTCCTCGCTCCAGTTACAAACCATTTATCTTGCTAGGTGTGACGTCCATCACCATTTTGTTTTAATTACAGCCAATATTACGTCTTCCACGCCAGTCTGTTCCATGGTCCACTTATTTATTGATCCGTATTTCCTACTAGCTTCTACCAAGCTTTTCTCACAAGATAACCCTCAGTTTTCAAATATCTTTCACGTTAACTGTCCAGTCACGCTACCACAAGTCGAAACTCGTAATACAGATTGATTGGAAACTTTCCCTGTCTGACATATCACAAATTTATTATGGAAACCCTACTTTTATTTACCAAATACAGTCCACGATGTTTTTCTCTGTTCTGTTGATTTCTGGAATTCTCCACATTACCAAATTGATTAATCCCCGATGCCTCTGTGTGCATCACATTAGCCAATCCCTTATTTTAGTGAAGTTGCGGCATAATGCTCTTTTCGCCACTAATTGGTTCAGTACCTCTTCACTAGTGATCCAGTCCACTCATCTTATTTTCAGCATCCTTCTGTCGCACTTTATCTTCTCTGCCTTGGCCATCATAGGTCGTTTTTCTGCAAAAATAGGAAAACTAATAGCGTCTCATTGCTTATCACAGTTCTCTCTCCAAGTGTTACCCAGCTGTCTGACAACTCTGTAAACTGTTCACTGGCTCAGTAAGACTTTTGACCTGTTGATTACTGTCATACTGATTTGATAACTTACTCTCCAGGTACCGTAATAACTCCCAAAACTGTGCACCCACGTGTCATGTGTCCACTCAGTCTGCTGCTAACTATCTCAATGAACATTCTGTGACGAAGAATGATCTTGAAATTAAACAGTTTATGATTAACATTGGGTTTGTTATGCCATGAGTTGATGAAAAAGACATTATGTCAGTCTACAGATATTACCTACTTCAGTCACCATAAATAAAAACATCCAGTTCTATCCTATACAGTCATAGAATACATATTTCATGTCCCTATTCACACTAACATTTCTGCGCTCGGGCGTGTTCAGTCCGTGAGCCCACTCCGCAAACTAACTGCCTAACTCCCCCCCCCCCCCAAAAAATCCCTCCCACCACTTCCTGGCAGAAGGGGCACCCTAACTCTACCTGCTCCAGTAGGGTAATATTCGATAAATCATAGTGGTATTGGTGATCGTAGTGCCTACATTTGCCTACATTCTATTACCTCTGTCTCTTTACATGTGATTCAACTTTTAAACGCACTTCAAGACACCTGGTACTTCATTCAACTGATCTAACAAATCGTTGCTGTCTCTAATAGAATTACATTGTCATGGCCAAACTACAAAATGTTGTTTCATATTCCTCAACTCTAATTTTGGTGAGTTTCAAATAGAATCAACGAGTGGATGAATCAAGAGCATCCTACTATGTCTTGCCTGAAGTAGTGCACTGCGTTGTAGAGTGCTGATAGTTCCTTGTCACATGCAGACCATTTTCTTAGTGGTGGTGTAAGCTAGTGTGAGAAAAAACAGAGTGACTGTTGAACGCCCCCTCTTTTGTTGCTGCACAGCGCCAATAGCCGAGTCAGCAGTGAATGAGGGAGGGGGAGTGCCATAATGCTGGCCTGGACTGGGCAGTGTTTAATGCATTCAAAAGCAGATCGCACTTCAATTGTCCACAGGAGTTTACATTCGCCAGTGGTATTCTTTCCGGTGAGGGTTTGTGTTAGCATTATTCGCAGGGAGGCTGCCTGTGGATGGTGTTGTCTGAGAAAATTTGTCATGCATAAGAACTGATGTAGTTCTTGATAGTCCGATGGTGCTGGCAATTACTGAATAGTTTCTATAAACTGTGATGTAGGATGGATGCCCAAACCGTTTACAGTATGTCCAAAGAAGAGGACTTCTTTGAGCTGCTGTTGGCATTTATCTTCATTGATCATGAAACCGTTGTCAGAGAGGGAGCCAAGAACTTGTTTGAGTGCGTGTTGTTGGAAGCATTGTCCAGTGAGAAAATTAAGATATCATCAAGATAAGTGTATTGGAATGGGAACTTGAAAAGTAAATCATCAGTGAAGTGTTCCCACGTTTATGCCACGTTATTAAGTCCATGTGGCGTAAACATAAACTGAAACAAACCAAAACGCATCGTAATGACTGCTTTGTGAATCTTTTCTCTTTTCTGGACACATATGTTTTTGTGGGAATATCATCTTACAGTCAAGGACACTAAAAAGTACAGTTGTTTGCTAAATAATGGGTGAAGTCCTGGACGTTTGGTACAGGGTAGCTGTCTATAATGGTTTGAGCATTAAGGATTCTGTCACAGCCTGAGAGATCCCTATTTTTCTTTTTGGGTGAAGGGACTAATTTTGTGGGTGAAGACCAGGAAATGTCTGAGGGGCGAGCTATCCCAGTTTGTAGGGTGCAGTACTGATTTTTGTAGTGGTAGATACAGGCATTGCTGTGAGAATCTCCGAGGATGGCAGCACAAATGCCAAGTAGGCATGGTGTAGAGATGTCAGTGAGGTGGTAGCAACAGGTGTAGGCCATGGACGTAGCTGGTCTACGTGTTGCCTTATCGTGTGGAGTTCATACTCAGTGTCATGAATTCTGCAGTGAATGACATTGTTGTTATGTTGTACATGAAAGTTCATTTCACGCATGTTGAAGTAGAGTTGTTGAAAGTGTTGAACACAGTTGATGGTGTGGCGGCACTCCTGGAGGAACCAGTGATTGTGGTGTATATCTGCAGCAGGCAGGAGTTGAGGTATGAAGGTGGCTGTGCCATTATGATGGGCTGCCAGGGGGGGCATGGTTGATGACGCCTATGGTAGAGCAGCCACTATTCCTGTGAGTCACCACACCAATGGACACATCTGGAACCAGATAGAAGTAACGGAGGAAGTCTGCAGCGATAATTGGTTCAGCTACATCCACGATGATAAGTGCTCAAGTGAATATGCTGTTGAGGCCGAGGTCTTGTGTGCAGACCTGTGATGTGTATAGTCGGATTGTCATATTAATTTCTGTATGGAATTAGATGGGAATTACACTGGCTTTTTACATGGCGAATAGAGTGGCAAAGTGCTGACTTATGAGCTGGTGTCGACGAGGTATAATCAGCCATTGATGTGTTCGTGTAAACGGAAGGGCGGATGCGGTCCATCATCATCCTTGAAGGTGTCCAGATATCTTAGGTCCAGTGTGCCTGCTGCGAATCATGTGCGAAGTTTGGGAAGTCATGGTGGACGAGCAGAATCGATGTATAGTGTGTTGTACCAACAAAAGCGATTCATTGCTGCACAGTCAGTAGCGTTCTGCACATACGTGATGCAGTTCCCAATGCTCTGCGGAGAAACGAGCGTGGTGGGGTGCACATGGTGAATAAGTGGGGATTTCTTGTGGCTATGCTAAGGTCATTGTTCCGATCGAAACTGGTCGAGATCGGCTCAGCTTGCGGTAGGTGGTAGATAGTTTCTGCAACCATTGGAGTTGCAAGTCAAGCTCGCTGCCATTTCTGTCGACATTATTTATGTATTGTCCACATTGTACGACAGACGCTATTCGACCAGTGAGATTAAGGTGTGCACTCAAGTGTTCTTGCTCATGGGCGACACCCAGTTGGAATTGCAGGAAAAACTTCACAACCCACAAAGGTCCATAACATGTCATTGGGCAAGATGTAGAGATCAATTTGCGTGCAGAGGCGATGCATTAATTGCGGTGGATTCTTGTCACTTAAAACTGTCATAAATGACATGCTGGATTTGTTCCTCGGGGAAGTGGGTTAGATGGCAGAATAGAATAGCTTTCACTGTCTGATATTTTTTGTTCACGGGGGGCCACGATGAGTGTGACGAATTTCGTACCATCACTGGTGACGTAATTCGAAGCAGAAATGCCATGCACAGTGGCGTAAAGGAGGTAGCTTGAAATGTGTCCTCTGGCTGATGTGTTGTCAAGGCAACGTACATAGTGAAAGAACAGCTGACTATCATCCATAAGTAGGCAGTAGGCAACGCGAGAGACAATGCAGCCATCTGTATGAGGTTTGGGGCGATCAGATAATGCGCTGTGCAGATGATAGCTCAGTGAAAGCTAATAGGCACGAATATAAATAATCACAGAATACAAATAGAATATGGCACAGATTATTAACGAAAATAGGGTACCCTTCAGAAGCCCCTTAACAAAGCCATAACAGAGACTAACACTCACAGGTTCTCTGCGAGGTCTGGGTCAACTGCCAGTGATGACGTTTGTTGATGCAGTCTTAACACGTACCGATTAACCTCCTCCCGTAAAGTACAAAGTATTTGCTAAAATCGTAATCATTCATATACAAGGGGCAGTCAAATGAAGACAAAATGGATGGAAAAAAGAATTAACAGTTTATTATTACAAAAGTAATCGTCATAACTCTTAACACGTTTATCCCACTGTGAGGACAAACAGTCCTTCACGGAAAAACGTTTGCGATTGCCTGCTGAACCATGGTTCAAATGGCTCTAAGCACTATGGGACTTAACACTTGAGGTCATCAGTCCCCTAGACTTAGAACTACTTAAACCTAACTAACCTAAGGACATCACACACATCCACGCCCAAGGCAGGATTCGAACCGGCGACCGTAGCAGCAGCGCGGTTCCGGACTGAAGCGCCTAGAACCGCTCGGACACAGCGGCCGGCGCTGAACCATGATAGTACCTTTATCTAAAGTAAATTGACGGCCACAAATTTCTTTCTACAGCGCTCCAAAAATACGGAAATCGCAAGGGGAGAGATTGGGACTCTACAGAGGATATGTAAGAGCTCCTCTGCGAAACTTCTGCAGCGTATTCGAACCAACCTTGAGAATATGTGGACTGTCCGACTGTTGGTTATTTGACTATAGAGACAGATCGAAAAATAGTGTCATGCTTCTGTGTCACTCTGGCGTGTAGTGCAGAGTTCATTGAAAGTTATTTGCTCTGCCATAATAATGTGTAATGTGTTGTAATGTGTTAATGGGTGGACTTGATTGCAATCGCGGGCTTTTTGCAGATGATGCCAGGATATTGCACAGTTCGTCCCAATGGGCTCCTACCAAAAGCACAAGCTCTTCAGGTTTTTGTAGAGGTTAACTTGGATGTAGAAACATCATCATTTCATGCCCCAACCAGGGAACAGTTCGCCTACACTGTGTCGCTGTACAAATTGGTACACATCAATGTCAATAAGAAATAGGTGCAAAACATTAAGATGTGATGCACTCTAGTTGCCCATTCGACGAATTTCAGACACGTGACGGGTGGTGCAGCATATTAATTTTCATCGAAGCAGTTGACTATTAGGAAAAAGTATCTCTGTTCTCGATGTAGTAACGTCAATGGCTTATTTTCGTTCGTCTTTCTTTATAAAACAAACGAACTTGTTTCGAATAATTTGGACTCAATTTTGTCCCATCTGTTTTCTTAATAGTAAGATGTCCATATTTGTACTCTTAAGCTAACTGTTAATAATAACCATTTCTTTTGAATTTTAATATCCATTTCATATAATCACCATGTATCACTAATTGTCTGTATAAGTTCACTCTGTGTTTCAGCTATTTATTTCTTTTGCAAAGCATAAGTTCGGTGATGCCCTTAGGGAGTCAGCATTCGTTTGCGGGTATGTGCTTGGCGGCCCTGGGGCTCCTGAGCTAAAGACGGGTAAGCGTCGCAAGTTACCTGTCACGGTAAGCTCTGGGCATGCTTTAGCGACCACTGCGCAGTGCGGCGGTAGGTCGTTGTTTGCCGCAAAAAACAGGGATCTTGGCTGCAGCGCCCAGATGGCAAAGGTGGTAAAAACCTCTACAAAACCCCTGAACCTCCATGTGTGATGCGCGCTGACGAGATTCGTAGCTGTTGAAGTGAAACAGTTGTTATCGGGCAACCTCTTTGGAAACGGCCGCACCTACATTATATGAGCTTTATTCAGGCAAGCAGGGCTCTGTGTAAGTATACCTTTGTTTCCCTAGCTGCTTATGGAACCGAAATGTAACCCTCTAAATTAAATTCTTCAACTCCCAGTGGAACTGGTGTATCGCTGGTGGGTATCAAAACCTATTCTAACAAGAGGGCTCACGCATCCAGTCCTCCGGACACCAGAATTAATCAGAGGTGTCTGCTTCAAGTAACAGAACACATGATGCTAGTCACAATCTATTTTTAATAGTTCAACGGAAAAAGAACAGCTTCGAAAAAGTTTCACCTTTTTATACTGAAAAAGCTTTGGAGGGCATTGCTGGTACTTTAAAATCTGTCAAGCAATTGCACAATGAGACGCTGTTGGTAGAAACTTCTAGTTCTCAACAAGTAAAGAACTTTCAGAAAGCTCAGTGCCTCAAGGAATACGCAGCCAAAACTGAGCTACACAACACACTGAACTACAGAAAAGGTGTTGTTTCATGCAGAGACCTGCTAGATAGTCCCAAACAGGAATTAAAAGTTGAGTGGTCCCAAAAGGAATTGTGGATGTGCAAAATTTAATAAAAAGGATGGATGGTTATATGGTCGAATCAGGCTCGTTTGTGCTTACTTTCAACAACACGAAAGTTCCAGAGCTCGTCAAAGCAGATTTCCTTTGCCTAAACGTGTGGTCTTATTCCTCTGGGGATCACCCTCTCTGGAGTAGGGACTGCAGTGTCTTCCTTGAGGAAAGGTAGGTACAGGAGATTAAAACAACGTAGCGCATCCTCTATCGTGAGATCAAAACGATCTATAATAGCCAATTTCGAAAACCGATGCAGCTACACAAACTGAGGCTGCTAGTGTCAGCGTTAATATCTGCGTTTGTCAGTGAACTTGTACTGCTGCAGCTGTTTTAAATCCGTAACTCCCCCTCCCTCTCCCAGAACATCAGAACAGACCGTGGTTGCCGACGTTGCAGAGATCCCTGCACCTCGAAAGGCCCCTCTGGTCCACTGGCCAGCGCTTTCACTACCATTGACCTGGTTGAGCAGTCCGACGATGTCAACGTCACTCTCTCTGACCTCTCTCACGATTCGCCTTCGGAGCCGATGAACCTTGAAGTCGGCCTAGGACATTCATATCGCCCCGAGACTGAGCCTCCGCCCACTGCAAGCTCCCCTCCCGGCGGAGAGACAGGGTGGAAGTGGTGCCCCTGGGATAAATGGCTCCCATGTTACAATGGAACATTAATGGGTTCTGGATACATATGAAGTAATTGAAACTTCTACCACAGAAATGGTCCCTGTGCGTTTTAAAGCTTCTGATGCTCTCTACTACAAGACTATACCCTCTATTGACTGCGAAAAGAGCGAAAGGAGGAATCGCTGTGTTCGTCAATAACTCAGACCACTCCTATATTCTCCCCCTGGCTACTGACATGTAAGCAGTTGCAGCTGAAATACATGTGTGTCAGAGGGTCACTATTTGCTCGCTATATTTACCTCTGCAAGATGCAATAGACTGTGAGACCCTCACAGAACTTATAGAACAACTCCTCCGTCCATTTCTCCTATTGGAAGACTTCGGTTCCCATCACCTACCGCAGGGCTCAGCCTCACTTGTCGTCAGAGTCAGGTTTTGGAAAGCCTCATGACATCTCACGCGCTGTGCAGCTCAGCACTTCCAACTCACGTCTGAGCAGCTCCAGCCCTCACAGACTCTGCTGAGTGGGAATTCACTAACCTTCGTTCTAGTGACAACTTCCCACTTCGGATTCATCCAGTGGATGGAGCGCTCTCTGAAAGGACACAACCACAATGGATTACCGACAGAGCCAAATGAACGCTGTTCAGCCAGCTGTCTGTGTTTGAACGTTGTGACAGCGTCCAGGAATGAGTGAAGTACATCATACAAGTGGTCCACCATGCCACTGATTTCTCCATTCCAAAGTTGTCAGGTCACCTTTAGGAGCAGCCTGTACCTTGATGGATGTGAGTGCAGTTCAGTAATCTGGGTCATTTATGTGGCTCTGGGACAGTTTAAGTGCCACCCAAAGGTGGAAAGCCTCGCAGTCTTTCGACTGGCGAGGACCAAGGCTCAGTGCATCATCAAGGAGAGCAAGAAAAGGTCATAGCAAACGTTCCTGGACGCTTTCAACAGTTCCACATGTTCTGTAACACTATGAGGAGCCATCAGGAGGATTTACAGTAAAGCCAGTCAGTTACATATAACAGCTTTGCTGAAACAGGCGTATCTCCAAACAACACCCTGTACAAATTGCACAGACAGTGGTAGAGCATTTTTCACTGGTCACTGCCAATGTCAGCCTGGATCCAGTGTTTCTACTTTACTGTGCCACCATGAAGAGGACTTCGAACCTATCAATTTGGAGTCCAACAATTACCTGTTCTCCATGTGGGCCTGGATTCAGCGCTGCCTGACACTCATGGTGTGGCACTCTGTCCTACTAAAATCCGTTACAGCAAGCTGCAGCACTTGCAGACGGTGTCAAAGGAAATCTTATTACACTGTTTTAATTTGATATGGCTGAGAGGCCAATCTCCTGACTCATGGTGTTAGGCAATTTTGATACCTCTCCTCAGACCAGGAATGGACTGAATGTGCCCCAGTAGTTATCAGAGCATCCCCTTAATAAGCTGTGCAGGAAAGACTCTCGAGCACATGGTCAATCCTCGTCTGATCTGGATATTAGAGACCAGGCAGCTGCTTAGCCGCTCTCGATGTGGATTCAGGAGACGTTGATCAACTGTTGACAGTCTGATCCTGCTAGAGACAGAAATCCAGTAAGCTTTCCCATGTAAAATGCATTTATCTGTAAGTATTTTTTGAAATCAGTAAGGCCTACAATACTACTTGTAGGCACAATATTTTCAGTCAGCTACACCAATTGGACTTTAATGGCCACCTCTCCATCTTCATTTGGTCCATCCCCTCAAGATGCCTTTTTAGGTACTGAGTCGCTGATGTGCTGTCAGATATTGTATATTTGAGTTGGTGAATGGTGTTCCCAGGGTGGTGTTTTAAGTGCCACCCTCTTTGCCATAGCCATTAATAGTATAACGTCCATAGTAAGGAGTCATGGACTATTTTGCGGTCTTCTGCTCTTCCTCCAATTTTGCAGCAGTGAGTCATCAGTTGCAACTTATAGTGAAGAGTTTGGAGGTATGGGCTACAAAGACTAATTCTGGAAATGTGTATGTGTGTGTGTGTGTGTGTGTGTGTGTGTGTGTGTGTGTGTGTGTGTGTGTGTATGTGTGTTTTAATCATTCTAGCAACATTTTTAATTTACCTGAATTGCTTATGGGGGACACCATTCTCCTTTTTTAGACTTTGTGAGGTTTCTGGGCTTCATTTTGACTCTAAACCATGCTTAATCGATATGAAGACAGGGGCCTAGAAGGCACTGAAGATCTTGAAGTGTTTTAGCTATAGATCTTGGGGAGTGGACAGAGTGCGTCTGCTCCAGTCTTATAGGGCCTTCATGCAATAAAAAAAGGCTCTGAGCACTATGGGACTTAACATCTGTGGTCATCAGTCCCCTAGAACTTAGAACTACTTAAACCTAACTAACCTAAGGACAGCACACACATCCATGTCCGAGGCAGGATTCGAACCTGCGACCGTAGCGGTCACGCCGTTCCAGACTGCAGTGCCTAGAACCGCACGGCCACACCGGCCGGCTCCATGCAATCATGGCTGGACTATCGGTGTTCAGTGTGAGACAGTCCTTCTTAACTGAAGATCATTGATGCTATACTCCATTAGTGGATCGGGCTGCCCATGGAACCATGGGCGCTTACAGGATCAGCCCCATACTCAGTTTCTGTGCTGAGGCTCGTGAACTGTCATTTATCATGGTGGTAACTCTTCATGGTGCGTGAGGCTTGTGTGTTCGTCGATACTCCCAGTTCCCCAGGATTCGTCATCCAGCTATGGAACATCTCTTTACCAATCGTCCATGTGCAACAAGGCCTTTTGGGATCTGTGTGAAGTGTTTGCTGGCGATCTTTTTGAGCGGAGCACATACAGGCTCAGATCCGGCGTTTTAACCAACTTCCTCCGTGGTTATTGCAGAAGTCCAAAGTAATTTTAGATTTAGTGCAGTAGAGGGCAGACTTCACTCCTGTTTACGTGCCAACACGAAAATTTCTGATGTTTAAAATGAGCATCGAATACTGTGAAGTCTGAAGGCAACCGAATCTTGAGAACACGAACAGGGAAAGCAACACAGCAGCAATCGGAATATGGAGTTGTATTCATGGATTAGAGTTAACAGGAGGATACCGATTGCTGCTCTGTCGTCTTCCCTGATCATGTCCTCAAGATTCGGTTGCTTCCGGAATTCAGTCTTCGATACTGAATTAGTCGCGATCTTCAGGGAGCTGGACCAGATGAGATGTGCTGTGCCTACACAGTTCTTCGTCTGTTCCGACTCCCTGAGCGCCCTTCAGTCTCTGCAACACTTTCATCCGACCCATAAAGTAGTCCAGGGTATTCAGTACGTTGCCCGCATCTCGTGGTCGTGCGGTAGCGTTCTCGCTTTCCACGCCCGGTTTCCCGGGTTCGATTCCCGGCGGGGTCAGGGATTTTCTCTGCCTCGTGATGGCTGGGTGTTGTGTGCTGTCCTTAGGTTAGTTAGGTTTAAGTAGTTCTAAGTTCAAGGGGACTGATGACCATAGATGTTAAGTCCCATAGTGCTCAGAGCCATTTGAACCATTTTTTATCCAGTACGCCCTTCTCCACTTACAAAGGCTGAGGAAGGAGGAGTATTTTTCTTGGATGACCGTGCACAGGGTACTGTGGGGATTGAAAGGATGTATATAGCAGCCAAGGAGCACGTCGTGATCCTCAGTGAGTTCAGTGTGCGGTCCTCCTGCATGCTATCGCATCGCTGTTTGAGGTACAGAGTCGTGCGTTGATGGGAAATGGGAAGGAGAGTGGCTTGAAGTGACAGATAACAAGCTATATCTGGTCAAATCCACAACGCAGCCGTGGCACACCTACTTCCAGCCACACAGGCGGGACGAGGTCCTACTTAGTTGTCTTAGCATAGGTCGTAGCCCTATGACGCAGGGCTTCTTACTTTGGCGAGATGATCCTCCAATGTGTGAAGCTTACGGCGTACATATCACTGTGCGCCACATTTTACTAGAATTTTCACACCAGATGTCAGAGGCAGATTTGCTTCCAGATCTGCCCTCTATCTTAATTGATATTTAGACAAATATGCTTCGAGTATTTACGTTTTGTTGTATAACCAACTTGTTTCCTAGAGTTTAGGAAAATGTTCTTAAAATGTTAATGGGGTACCCGGCTCAGCGTTGTTTTTTGTAAGTAGTCAGCCAATCACATTTCTCTATGCTAGTTTTTTTATTTTTCTCTCATTTATTTTGTTTTACTTTCAGTTTTAGCACTTGTAAAGTATTTTACAGACTGGTTCACCCTGCTTTTCGTAAATGGTCAAATAGTCACATTTCCTTGCGCTGTTATTTTAGCCCTCTATCATTTTCTTTATATTGTAATCCATGTATAGCACCTTTCAACTTTTCTCCATTGTCTTATGACGAGTGAAATGGTGTGATTGTGTTGGTCAACGCGAGTGATGTGGGAGTAAGGGGGCGTCATTTTGTGGTTTACTTCTCACTTCGTGACATCATTTTTAGCACTTTTATCTACATTCGTATCTTTTAGTATTTATAAGAGGGCTGATAACATCGCTGTAGAGCGCCCCTAGACTCTAAATACACACACACACAGACAGAGTTCGGTGATGTGATGATTCTGCACCATCCGCGCACTGCTGCATGCTTAATTACATAGTTTATTTTAGAACATGCAGTCTGATTTGTTTTAAATACGAAGTTTGATTATTCTTGTCGTGTACTGTGACATGGTTGTCATAATGTACTGCATTTTCACACAGTCACACTTCACCCAACTTACCATTAGCTAACAGCGATCTCTGCGCCTGACTCCATCAATGTAGGATCAAAAAACGGTTACACCCACAGAGTCGGCTGCAGTGGGAATTTTATTCAAAGCATATTTCTGTTAAAAATTAATGAGAGTCGTTTCTGCTCTCGCTGCAGCCTTGTAATATATACCGCCACAGAAAAAATAACATTCTACCAGAATCTTGTCTAGATTAAGGGGGGCAACTGTACCCGTTACCCACGACTTTGCACAAACTGTGTCAATATTTTATGCATATTGTGCGTGTCAATACATTGGACGGCTGTAATCTGTCTGTTAGAGTAATGCACAAAGTTGGAAGAAAATAATGATAGAAAGGACATCTGAGCAAAAAAAGGAAAAAACTGAATGATAAACCATTTACTGAAAAATTATAATATTAAAACAAAAAGAATTACTCACTGTGCACAACATATCAAAACAGGTTCATGAGAGTATAGTCTCTTACAATATCTTACGTGTAGAGTAACGCCAGTTCAGTCAGTACTCGTACAATAGCATGCTTATTGTAATAGGATAAATACATTCATTATCACATGGTTTAACTATTGGATTTAATGCACCGTACAAGATGGAGGACTTCGGGAGCGCATAATGGTGCGACAATGTTTCACTGTTTAAGTTAACCATATTGCATTGCGAGAACATTGTTGCCCACTGAAACTAATTATTTGGAGGCTAAATGTATCCTAATTACATTATACAACTTCAACACGTAAACTTCACTCACATTGTGCTTTTATGGTAAAGATAGGAAATCTAGGCAAAATGGAACTGGCAACACATAATACCGCTGAATCCCGTGTCGATGAAAATCATTTTCATGACGTTATTGTAGACAATGCATACGCTTCAGTGCGCGAAGATGAATCGTAAGCTGAAGATGAAGGTGATAATACTATCATCAGTACTAGAGTCAATCTTTTAATTAATTCTGTGATTAATATAGTTACTAATAACATATCAGACAAAACCACCATTGAGGTGTTTTGTAGACTAACGGATATAATGAAACTTATGACTAATGAAATGTGTACTGTAAACAAAATATCCAGCTTAGGTAATGAAATATGTACCGAAAGTGTAATGTCATGACAGGAAACTGAAATGTCATCTGAAATACATTATGAGACATTCATTAAAGATAGTCAAATGTTCCATGTAAGAAATGAAATGCCAGCAATGCTAAATCTAATATCCACCCATTTCGATGGAATATCAAATCAATGCCTATTAAACATAATGAGATTTCAGATCAGTTATCACCTAGGATGTCAAATTCGATTTCAGTTAAAACAAATAATGATTTTTCAACTAAGCACAAAGAAATGCCATTCACAATAACTAACTTGTCAATTTAACAGAATGTGTCACCCACAAAACTTAAGATGTTGACTCAGTTGTCGTCTAATTTGTCATTTAGATGTCAACTAAACCAAAACATGAGTTTTCAATTAAATCTGATGAAATATCTACCAATTTTAATAAAATATCTGCTGCTGTTGTTGTTGTGGTCTTCAGTCCTGGGACTGGTTTGATGCAGCTCTCCATGCTACCCTATCCTGTGCAAGCTTCTTCATCTCCCAGTACTTACTGAAACCTACATCCTTCTGAGTCAGATAAGTGTATTCATCTCTTGGTCTCCCTCTACGATTTTTACCCTTCACGCTGCCCTCCAATGCTAAATTTGTGATCCCTTGATGCCTCAGAATATGTCCTACCAACCGGTCCCTTCTTCTTGTCAAGTTGTGCCACAAGCTCCTCTTCTCCCCAATTCTATTCAATACCTCCTCATTAGTTATGTAACCTACCCATCTAATCTTCAGCATTCTTCTATAGTCCCACATTTCGGAAGCTTCTATTCTGTTCTGTCCAAACTATTTATCGCCATGTTTCACTTCCATATATGGCTACACTCCATACAAATGCTTTCAGAAACGACTTCCTGACACCCAAATCTATACTCGATGTTAACAAATTTCTTTTCCTCAGAAACGCTTTCCTTGCCATTGCCAGTCCAAATTTTATATCTTCTCTACTTCGATTATCATCAGTTATTTTGCTCCCCAAACAGTAAAACTCATTTACTTCTTTAAGTGTCTCATTTCCTAATCTAATTCCCTCAGCATCACCCGACTTAATTCGACTACATTCCATTATCCTCGTTTTGCTTTTGTTGATGTTCATCTTATATGCTCCTTTCAAGACACTGTCCATTCCGTTCAACTACTCTTCCAAGTCCTTTGCTGTCTTTGACAGAATTACAATGTCATCGGTGAACCTCAAAGTTTTTATTTCTTCTCCATGGATTTTAATACCTACTCCGAATTTTTCTTTTCTTTCCTTTACTGCTTGCTCGATATACAGATTGAATAACATCGGGGACAGAAGCTATTGAATAACTTGGTTGTTCTTCATGCCTACCGAGGTGTTTTTGATGAACTGTATATCCGACCAGTCATCAACGACTTCATATTCAGTAATCCAGTCAGACGATCGATATTTGCTCCTTTCTAAAGACACTCTAGCCCTAATAATGGCATTTGGAGTAATATTAAAAAATCTTTATAAAATATAGAATTAAATAGATATATGATGTTAAATGTTCAGTTTCGAAATATTAGTACTAGTTTAGTACTGTATTACTATATTACTATAGTACTGTATTAGTTATTTTCAAATACTTAAATATTCTTAGGGCATAAGAGTCAATTAAAAGCCGCTATTTACATACTTTTTGACTGAAAGTATTAGGCATACAGTATTAACTTTATAGCTGTATTAAAGCATTAACTTTGAGATATTGTTTTTATTTAATGAACCCTGAACCTTATTCAGAGTAAGCTTAAATTAGCTATTTCACTTATTAATCAAGGTGCTATTACTATGTGACAGCAATATTTTATGTTTCATTCTTTTCATGATAGTTTAGGATTTATTTAAATATAATTTGTCTTTTCAGAGCTATAAATTCACTGTTCTGTAATAGCCTATAAGCATGAGTATTACTGTAAATTAAATTAGCTTTTTACGAAAATACTGTGCGTGTTTATGTTTTGTTCCTTTTTTCAAAGTCAAAAAATGTGTCAGGCTTATCGAGTTTCCCGGAGTGTCGAGTTATCGAGAGTCCAGTTTTCGGGGTTCTAATGTTGATCATATGACTCTAAAATGCTTAGAAAACCTTAAAAACTCACTATTTTTCATGTAAAATTTAGAAAATTTTCCAGGGCAAGACCCCCAGTATGCCCCCCCTCCCAATATTTGTTATACGAGGGCAGTTCAATAAGTAATGCAACACATTTTTTTTCTGAAACAGGGGTTGTTTTATTCAGCATTGAAATACACCAGGTTATTCCCCAATCTTTTAGCTACACAACACTATTTTTCAACGTAATCTCCATTCAATGCTACGGCCTTACGCCACCTTGAAATGAGGGCCTGTATGCCTGCACGGTACCATTCCACTGGTCGATGTCGGAGCCAACGTCGTACTGCATCAATAACTTCTTCATCATCCGCGTAGTGCCTCCCACGGATTGCGTCCTTCATTGGGCCAAACATATGGAAATCCGACGGTGCGAGATCGGGGCTGTAGGGTGCATGAGGAAGAACAGTCCACTGAAGTTTTGTGAGCTCCTCTCGGGTGCGAAGACTTGCGTGAGGTCTTGCGTTGCCATGAAGAAGGAGAAGTTCGTTCAGATTTTTGTGCCTACGAACACGCTGAAGTCGTTTCTTCAATTTCTGAAGAGTAGCACAATACACTTCAGAGTTGATCGTTTGACCATGGGGAAGGACATCGAACAGAATAACCCCTTCAGCGTCCCAGAAGACTGTAACCATGACTTTACCGGCTGAGGGTATGGCTTTAAACTTTTTCTTGGTAGGGGAGTGGGTGTGGCGCCACTCCATTGATTGCCGTTTTGTTTCAGGTTCGAAGTGATGAACCCATGTTTCATCGCCTGTAACAATCTTTGACAAGAAATTGTCACCCTCAGCCACATGACGAGCAAGCAATTCCGCACAGATGGTTCTCCTTTGCTCTTTATGGTGTTCAGTTAGACAACGAGGGACCCAGCGGGAACAAACCTTTGAATATCCCAACTGGTGAACAATTGTGACAGCACTACCAACAGAGATGCCAAGTTGAGCACTGAGTTGTTTGATGGTGATCCGTCGATCATCTTGAACGAGTGTGTTCGCACGCTCCGCCATTGCAGGAGTCACAGCTGTGCACGGCCGGCCCGCACGCGGGAGATCAGACAGTCTTGCTTGACCTTGCGGCGATGATGACGCACGCTTTGCCCAACGACTCACCGTGCTTTTGTCCATGCCAGATCACCGTAGACATTCTGCAAGCGCCTATGAATATCTGAGATGCCCTGGTTTTCCGCCAAAAGAAACTCGATCACTGCCCGTTATTTGCAACGCACATCCGTTACAGACGCCATTTTAACAGCTCCGTACAGCGCTGCCACCTGTCGGAAGTCAATGAAACTATACGAGACGAAGCGGGAATGTTTGAAAATATTCCACAAGAAATTTCCGGTTTTTTCAACCAAAATTGGCCGAGAAAAAAAATGTGTTGCATTACTTATTGAACTGCCCTCGTAAGTCGGCGCCCCTGCAAATAACGATTAAAGTAACTGAGTTAACCACTACTGCCTCATCGCTACGTAATGAGTTACATACGTTCCCAAACCTGGAGGCAGCTTTCATTTGGTCTTGGATTCGAGAGCAATTAACAAGGTTATCACCCAGTGTAACCCCCGTCTGCAGAATCTGGATGAGCAATTTCAGAAATTCCTTGGGGTTAAATCCCTCCCTACTGATGATTTATGACGTTCCTAGCGTCAGGTGAGACTCATCAAAGAATCTAGGAAGCAAATTGCTTTTATTTTCCCTGGTAGAAGTTATCAGTTCTGTGTACTGCCATTAGGCTAAATTGTAAGTTCTGTATTATTTACAATTGCATTGGATATGGTATTGGGACCTGAACTACTTGGCCAAGTTACTCTATGTGTTGATGATATATTAAAACAGCTATTCATTTTAAATAAAAACCATTGCAGCTGTTGCAGATCCTTTATTACAGGAAAGAGCTATTTTGTAATTTATATCATCAAGTCAAATCTGAATAAGAAGAAGAAAGATTCTGTAAACAATATTACCCAAAGACCATATAACTCTGATAAAAAAGTCTGCAAGCCTGAATACTTATGTGGTGTCACCGCCAGACACCACACTTGCTAGGTGGTAGCTTTAAATCGGCCACGGTCCATTAGTACATGTCGGACCCGCGTGTCGCCACTGTCAGTGATTGCAGACCGAGCGCCACCACACGGCAGGTCTAGAGAGACTTACTAGCACTCGCCCCAGTTGTATGGACGACTTAGCTAGCGATGCAACACTGACGAAGCCTCGCTTATTTGCAGAGAAGATAGTTAGAATAGCCTTCAGCTAAGTCAATGGCTACGACCTAGCAAGGCGCCATTAGCATTATATTGCATGTATCTAAAGAGTCTAACTTGTATCGTCAAGAGCGATATACAAATGATGGATTAAAGTTAAGTATTCCAGCAGCTACGTACTTTTCTTTATAGCATTCATTACGTATCCTGTTTCAGACTTCACGCCAGCCTGTGTGAGTTTAAGTGCGTGCCTTTCGGTTACCCGTCACTGTGGACTGGCTGTCTTGTCAGTCCACAACAACTTATAATGGTCAAGCCACTTTTGCAGTTTGATCCCAACCCTTTCTGTAAAATTTGGGAAATTTTGCAAAAAGCTACAGTCATGTATTAAAATATGTCAATGAGACTGGGACCTATAAACAAATGAGACGGGAGGAAAAAGATAATAAAAAGCACGGGATGGGAGGGGGAGGGGGAGGGAGATGAGGTATAAACAGTACCTCAGCTGAGCCTAGCCAGACGGAATGCTGCGACTGCTGTACTCGAAGGTAACTCACTGGGGATCTGATGTTCTAAATTAGTCATAAAAATGTTTGCCAGATGAAACGACAAAGGCGAACCCAAGACAGGGCATGGTTCTGACTGTAGACGTCTCCACCAAACTTGAAATAGTTTAAATTTAAATCTCAATCCATGAGTTGGAAGAGATCCTCCGCTTCCTCTGGCCACCTACCAGAGTGATGCTTGAGATCGTCCTCAAAAATGTTTTTAACCAGATCTGTGGTGAAACTGTAATACATGATTTTAACCATGGATGTACCTGGGGGAACTTGTAGACCAGAATGATTGGTAATTAAATTCCTCTTTATTAGAGATATTAAGATGAACCAGGTTATTGAAATTTTTACGTAAATACTCGGCTAAAAATTTTTCAGTGAGGTAAACTAGTCCACTTTTCGCAGGTCAAACCCAGGCTTATGTTCCTTCACAACATCACATAATTTGGCGATATTGGCATTCAAAACTATCGACATATGTCTCTTACACTGATTAGGAAAGCTTTTAATGATTTCAATGTACACATACATGGGAAGAACATATACATTTACTAGAAAAGACACTAAATATCTTCTCAAGCGCAGGAGAAACAGCTAATTTGTCACAGAGAAATTTAAATTTCTTGATCATATCATTACCTCTGCTGGAATAACATGTGATCATGATAAAATATAAATGCCAACAACAGTCTTACGTACCCACGTACTAAGAGGAAACTTAAAGCATTTTTTGGTTTAAGTTCATTTTTCCGGCTATTTCCGGCTATTGTACCCAGTCAGCTTTTGAACAGTTCAAATTTTCTACGTCTTTTAAAGACAAATACACCACGGCACTGGACAAGTGATTGTGAGAATGGTTTTAAAGCAATAATTTGGTTGCTGATGCATCGTTTTCTGGATTAGGAGCTCGCCAATTTCAGATTCATGAGGAAGAAGAAAAACGAGAAACGCGGCTCATAAGTTTTTCTTACCTGAATGCGAATTCTGATACTCCACTACTGACCTAGAAACTTTAGCAGTGTTTTGGGCATTTAGAAAATAGAGCTAGTATATCTATGGAAAGGCACTGATTTTTCTCGCGTCATGCAAATTACTACACACCCACTTAACTCGCTGATCTTTGCTCCTTCAAGAGAATAATTTTGAAATCTTTTACAGATCTGGAGGAGACAACATTGTAGCAGGTGCACTGTCAAGATTACCTCAAGGTTCGTCCGAATACACAGAGCTGTTTCCACAAATAACTGATTATCGGGTACTGTTAATGCAAGATAGTTACTATCATCAGTATATTAGTGACCATTAACAGTAGACCATGGCTGAGTTACAAAGTGCAGGCATTTGTTGGCAGAAGATAACATTAATTTCTCAGAATCCATTACACCGACTGAACCAGTACTGCATGACACACATTGATGTCCTTTTCTACAGACGAAATCCTAATTCCAACATTTAGTGTGTTTGCATTTCTAGCACTTATGAAGATACATTAATCTGGTGTACACACAATGTTTGGGGTCACTACGGAGCATCTAAATATGCACAGAAAATTAATTTATACTGTTATTTTCCCAAAATGAGAAAGCAACACAGCAGCTATTAAAAATCCGACTTGTCTGTCAAAAATCCAAACCCACTAACAAAACTCTTCATAGAGAGTTGCAGCTCATTTTACCAAATCAAGCACTTTAAATAATCTGTGTAAACACTGCCAGTTCTCTCCCCTCTGCGAGAGGTGGAGTTAAGTATATCGTTGTTTTATATGATACATTCACTAAGTATGTTAAGTTATACACTACAAAACCAATAGCAGCAGCTCCAATCGTCAAGAATTAGTAAATCATTATGTCCCAACAGCTGGCAAACCTCCACACTGCTGTCTGACAATATATCTAACTTTGTCACACCTGGAAAACATTTATACATGTGCATGACACTAAACACTTATTAATCTCGTTGTTTCACTCAGAAGGAAATCCATACTGTCGTGTCTTTAGAGGGAGTTCAGTAGACTCATACGAACATACGCAAACAGTCATCAAACGAAATGGGTCGCGTGCTTGCAACTTTTTGAACAGTTAGCAAACAATATTCCTTCGTGTACCACGCTTTTGCGCATTTCACTCCAGCTGATCTGATATGTAAATCCAGACAGAAGAATGCAGAGATTAGTATTCTTGGAAGGAAAATTACACCCACACAACAGGTATACTTTCGTAAATTACAATATGATAAGAAGCTACGACAAGTACAAATGTACCAAGTAGGAGACTACTTTCTTTTTAAGAACACACCAGAAGTCATCGCTCACATAAATAAAGTTTCTGTTAGGTACGTATGGGACGAATTTCAACAAAACTGCAGTGTAATGTTATAATATTTCCAACACTTATCGAACCACTGAACTAAAGTTCGCTGTTTCTCTCCTCAGATCCGTTGTAACTCTGAAGTATATGACATGATTAACCCCGCATAAATCAAAATCGCTTTACTTGTAATAAATTTCTTCATTAATGTAAAGTTGCGGTACTATGCTATGCTGTAAAACTGTTTCCTGTAGGGCTCTCAGCTGTTTACTTTTCACAGTTATGTTTTCCGTCTTGTGTGTGAGTGTATGCTGACATGCCCAGAGGAGACTCCAATAAAGCTTTAGTTTGCTTTGTTATACTTTTAAATTCAATCGAATAATAAATTTTCACGAATACTGAAGTGAGTTTTGAAACTTACTTCCCAATGGGACATCATCTCCGCCTGTGTTGCCAGCTCTCCAAAACGAAATAAGCTACACGTTTCTACTAAAGAATCAAATGCAAATAATTTTCCTTTGTTCAACATACTTTTTAATGCTTCCCTGTTGTGAAGGAAAATAAAGATAGAAAAGAAGCCAAATGATTGTGGAAAAGTCATACTTCTGGACTCATCTAAATCATTCATTTGGCGGCTAAATGGTATCAAAAAGGAGCCAGAGTTATCTCGAAAAACGCTGATTTCCAGCACTGATCCTAGAGTCGCACAAAGCTTTTCATTGATGGCCACCGAAATTTCAAAGTGCAGTTCGGTCATCCCAAGGTCCCTCCAAAAGAGAAACCTTCCCTTCTACATAAGTTCCACTGGGGAATGACAAACTTGAAGCCACCTGCCAGGCGGCACATTTACTGATCAGGCTTCGATGCTTGCTTTAACCAACCAAGTTTTATCTTGGTTCAAATGGTTCAAAAATGGTTCAAATGGCTCTGAGCACTTTGGGACTTAACATCTGAGGTCATCAGTCCCCTAGAACTTATAACTACTTAAATCTAACTAACCTAAGGACATCACACACATCCATGCCCGAGGCAGGATTCGAACCTGCGACCGTAGCGGTAGCGCTGTTCCAGACTGTAGCGCCTAGAACCGCTCGGCCACTCCGGCCGGCCAAGTTTTATCTGTTGACCTGTTCAAAGAATAATTATCTTCCCCATAGTGGTGTTTACCTTCCTCTGTTCCAGAAAAACGATGACATCATGTCAGCGTTCCCTTTATACAAGCATCCTTGTGGTCAGATTAGCTCCTAGTGGTGGTCTCACTCAACAGTTTTACATATAAGGTCCAAATAATATCTTGAAGAATTGAACATCAGCCATCATCTGTACGAATTATTCTTTACTCTTGCCAGTTTTGGTCATAGTGACCATCGTCATAAATAAAAAGCAGTACATCATATGAGTAAGCAGTTCATCTTTCCTTTAGGTGAATTGAAAGTCCTTAAAACTACAATAGGTTTACATAAATATATGTAATAGTCTATGCCTCTAATTAGCATAAAATTGGCCTCACTTCAACTTGCAACAGAATACAAAAGAAAATAGCGCGAGGACTGATCAGAGGTAAACTTCCGTATTACGTGTGCCTATGTAAACATCTTGTAACTATGAGGACTTGCAGTTCATCTGAGGGAAATCCGATATCCTGCTCTTTCTTCCTGTGTTCAGTCCCGCTACGACCGAAAGCGGTAAAGAATAAATTACAATTCCTACAGCCGATGGCTGAAATGCAGTTCTTCGGTATGTTTTTGGATCACATACGTAAAATTGTAGAGCAGGGCCGGCCATGGAGTGCCAAATTTGACGCATGCAACGTGCGCAGGTCACGGAGGCCCGGCCTGTCGTCAGCTTTGCTCGGTTCTTCTCGTAAGGACCCGGAACAGCGCGATATTTCATTCAGCTCTGCGGTGCGGCACTCTTCGGTCGTCACAACCCTCGGAGTTCGGCAGAACCGTTCTGTCAGCGCTTTTTAAGCTTCACTATTTGTTTGTGGTATGAAGGACGCTCACAGGTCCAGTGGATATTTTGCGGAAAAAAGGCGAAGTACGTTGGTTAAGTCAAGACATGCCCGGAACGATTTTTCGATTTAAAACTCGCTATTGTTGAATCTGCGAAGGAAAAGGAGTGCAGGAACGAAATTTGAGCACCAGGGATGGAGTGCAGGCTTCGCATTTTAAGTGGACTTGACTGCACGCTGCCCACAGTAAGGCATTGCAAGGTAACTTCTTTTTTATTTGATTGGGTGGATTTAAAAAGAAAATCGTGTTGTAGAACGGACACAGTCTAATAAAGACCGTCCAGTTCCCTAAGCTCACCGGCGTTGAAGAAAACGCGAGGTTTTAAATATTCGTTACGGCATTGAAACAATTACAAAGGTAGTTTTATAAAGATTCTGAGGACACTATCAATCTTACGTCTGTTCGCATTTTTTGTACACCATTTGCCGTTTTAGTTGAAGTAGCTCCTGTGCATGTGCAAATGTAACTGCTTGACCTGCAAGCAAATTCCAGTTTTAATGGCAAATCTTTTTACGTGAAAACTGTGCAGGACGCCTACATTGCCTTTCTCAGATAGAGTTCCAAGACTCCATAATTAAGTTGCAAAAGTGCTACAATATTTCGACCGATATATTTGTTTCAAAAACCTTTTTTTTATTATGAACTTAAATAATTGACGATTTCGTGACAACTTGAGTGCAAAACTATGTAAAATTGTCTTTGTCTGTCCATATGCCGGCAGTTTGTACCAGATAAAAATTACACACATCAAAAAAGGTTTGCATCTCCCCAGTTCCCAGAACTCCTGAAGACAGACGTTGACTGTGGATATTGTGTCACAAACACAGTCCCTTTGGCTGTTCAGAGATGTCACTAAACCCGCCCAGAGATGAAAACAACCATGCATGAACAGTGCCTATTAGACGGAGGGGGTCCGATAGCCGATCACTTCCAGTCATTCCACCAGGAAGGAGGTACACGGCTCCTGTTGTCTGTAGTGCAACCATGCCTAGGCCTTCAATACTGCGGTTGACAGCGTCCGCATTGTTACTTTGCGCCAGGAAGGACTCTCGACAATGGAAGTGTCCAGGCGTCTCGGAGTGAACCAAAGCGATGTTGTTCGGACATGAAGGAGATACAGAGAGACAGGAACTGTCGGTGACGTGCCACGCTCAGGCCGCCCAGAGCTACTACTGCACTGGATGACTTCTACCTCCGGATTATGGCTCGGAGGAACCCTGGCAGCAACGCCACCATGTTGAATAATGCTTTTCGTGTTACGACTCAAACTGTGGGCAATAGGCAGCATGATGCGCAACTTTACTCCCGACGTCCGTGGTGGGGTCCATCTTTGCAACCACGACACCTTGCTGCATGATACAGATGGACCCAACAACATTCCGAATGGACTGCTGAGGACTGGCATCAAGTTCTCTTCACCGATGAGTGTCGCATATGCCTTCAACCAGACAATCGTCGGTGACATGTTTGGAGGCAACCCGGTCAGGCTGAACGCCTTAGACACACTGTCCAGCGAGTACTGCAAGGTGGAGTTTCCTGCTGTTTTGGGGTGACACTATGTGGGGCCGACGTACGCCGCTGGTGGTCATGGAAGGAGCTGTAACGGATGTACGACACGTGAATGCCATCCTCCGACCGACAGTGCATTCATATCGGCAACATATTGACGAGACATTCGTTTTCATGGACGACGATTCGCGCCCCCATCGTGCACATCTTGTGAATGACTTCCTTCAGGATGAGGACATCAGTCGACTAGAGTGGACAGCATGTTTTCCAGACATGAATCCTATCGAACATGCCTGAGATAGATTGAAAAGGGTTGTTTGTGGACGTGACCCACCACCCACTCTGAGGGATCCACGCCGAATCGCCATTGAGGAGTGGGGCAATCTGGCCCAACAGTGGATGAACTTGTGGATAGTATACGACGACGAATACAGATATGCATCAATGCAAGAGAACATGCTACTGGGTATTAGAGGTACCGGTGTGTACAGCAATCTGAACCACCACCTCTGAAGGTCTCGCTGTATGGTTGTACAACATGCAATGTGTGGTTTTCGTGAGTAATAAAAAGGGCGGAAATGATGTTTATGTTGATATCTATTCCAATTTTCTGTACAGGTTCCGGAACTCTGGGAACCAAGGTGATGCAAAACTTTTTTTGATGTGTGTTTATTATGTCTTCAACTAAACAATACTGAAAATTTATTTTGTTTGTGACCTATGTTGTTGAGAAATGTGAAGTTCAGAATCGGGTATTATGTAGTGCGCCTGTACTGCCATTTAAATGCTGCGCTTTTGCAGTTCCCCTCTCTTCCCCCTACACGCGGTATGGCAGCGTGGCGCGGCGGTGGGGAATTACGAACCGAGGGTGAGTGCTTTGGCACTCCTTCCCCAGGCGTGGCCCACGAGTCGAAATCTTGGCCGCCCCGTTTTAGACTGAGACTACCACTAGGAGCCCAACTGACCAGCTGCAGCAAGTCACCTCCTATAATATTACTTACACAATAATGTTCCAGTGTGTGTTTGCCGAAGTTTTCACAACCGTGAAGCTACACAACCAGTTTCATTGATAATGGTCCTTAGTTTGGGTCCATAGAATTTACAAGATTTGTTTGGGAAAGGGAATACCACGCCAGTTTTCTGCTCCTTTCCACGGCAGCTTGTCAGGAGATTTAAAACTCAAATGTACAAACTGATGATTCCGCTACATCTGAAGATGATCTCACAAGCTCACCTAAGTATATGCTTGCAGCCAGCACATGTTCTTCATGGACATCGGCACAGAATGCTTCTGATCCTCCTCTGGCCAAGATTAGCAGCAGAAGCATACAGTAGTGCTTGTATTATTATACAGGATCCCATGTCTAGGATTTAGTCTTGTACTGGACCCCAGGAATTATGATGTACCAAGTTCACTAGATGTTTGTCGTCCTAAATAATAATGAATGGATGACCTGACATCAGGATCAGCTACGACTGTGGCAAACCAACGCTACCTTAACACCACCTGCACCTCGGCAAGCAGTACTTACTTGCAGTGATCATTGCACTTCCTCAGGTACCACTTCCAGTCTTGACACGATTGCACACTCCGCCACACCAGGGGAAAGAACTGAGGGGCGATATCTGGGCCTCTGTCGAAGACGACCCAACACCATAGTCCAAGACACAACATCAGTCAGTGGGTCTGAGACAAGTTGGCATCAGACCCACACGTTACTACTCCTCCGTCACATCCGCCGGAATATCGCTCTGGACACTTGTTATTTCATGATATGATTGAAGGGTCCAGGGATTTGCTATTGTCCGCCCCATCCCTTCCACCCCCAGTATTAAGTGTACCAGACTAGTTACAGCTATTAGCTGCTTCAGTCGTGGGGAGTATTGCTTCAGTCTTTCAAGAGGGCATAGTTGCTCTTCCACTTGGGCGTTAAGCATTCGATTAGCAAGCGAGGGAGACAGGTGCCTGCAGGTGAATGCAGCTTCAGCATGATGGACAGATTTCATAAATTCTCTTTACTCTCCCGTCAGACTGGAGCAGCTACAGGTGCGCACACTCGTCCAGTTGGCGCAGCCTCGTGTCTATCCACGGCGTTTTTGTACCTGTGCAGTGGAGGCACAGGAACAAAAACGCCGTGGATAGAGACGAGGATGCTGCAGTGTTACCTGTGCAGTGGAGGCAGTCCGCAGCTCGTGGTCTTGCGGTAGCGTTCTCGCTTCCGGCGCACGGGGTCCCGGGTTCGATTCCCGGCGGGGTCAGGGATTTTCTCTGCCTCGTGATGACTGGTTGTTGTGTGTTCTTCACCATCATTGACTCGCAAGTCGCCGACGTGGCGTCAACTAAAAAGGACGTGCAATACGGCGACCGAACTTCCCCGCATGGGGCCTCCCGGCCAACAATGCCATACGATCATTTCATTTCAGTGGAGGCAGTCGTCCCTGGAGGCAATGCACACTGCTGACAATGTGCTGAGCAGCGCCGGCGACGCGGCCTCAGTCAGCTGAAGCTAGTGCAGCCTTCCTTCAGGCCGGAGCGAGTGCACTTACTATAGCTGACAACAACCAGGCGTAGGCTCGCTAGACGCCATGGGCAATGCAGAGGCGTTCAACTTTATAGCCTTATTTTGCTGCTAGACCATTTAGCCTGCTGATTTCCAGTATTCTCGCGCCGAGATCTTTGATATCTTGTGGTGATGAGCTGTACGGCCGACTGACGAAATGCTGCGTTAATGCGCCATCACGGAGTCTTGCCACAAGTTGACGTAATGCCAGATGCGGTTTGCAGGTCATACGTTTCGTCTGCCACGTGCCTTCGGTACGGTAAGTGGATAACTGTGTACAGCAAACCTTCTGCATTACGGTATTCCGTCTGCACCGCAACACAAACTAGATCCCAATAACGAGGTTGTTGATACACTATACGTGACGCCAGTGGCACCTAATTACAATTCTCACAGGTAGTGTTGCCAGTGGTATGTCATATACAACCAACCATTCGCGACAAAATAGGGCCTAAAGATTCGACTTGGCTCTTCAGAAGACAGTAATGGTCTACTTCCCATCCTACACGTTGGCAGCAGCGAATGTAATGTATATTTTGGAAATGGACTCTTTTATTTTCGCTGTAGGACAACACACAACTGATAACGTGTCTCACCTAGACGACACAGGTTTCAGTCGAGCATAGCGTAAACATCACGTACCTATTGCCTCGGCGGCTCTAGTTTCGTTGGGGAGCGCCCTGAACTACCGGGTGGTGGGGCGTTCAAAGCTTCTACACCATAAAAGTATTTTTACCGTGTAATTTCTCGATAAACTTACAAAAGATGTGTTATCGAGACCTGCTATTCTTGCAGCAAAAAAATGTTGTAGTTCGATTAAAAAGTAAGGTCGAAGCTTATATTACCATTATTAATGAAGTTGCGAGAACACATTACTGTTTGTTTCATGAGGCCCTAGACATCGTTTAGGTGAAAACAGACTACGAATGTCTTTAACATGTCAAAAGTAGCTTGAGGTGAAAAAGTTAGGTGTCTCATTCTGTATAATTACTATAGTTTTATTAAGTAGTTTAAAGATCAAAAATAATAAATCTCGTGTAGCTCAAACCTTGTTGTTGTTGTCTTCAGTCCTGAGACTGGTTTGATGCAGCTCTCCATGCTACTCTATCCTGTGCAAGCTGCTTCATCTCCCAGTACTTACTGAAACCTACATCCTTCTGAATCTGCTTAGTGTATTCATCTCTTGGTCTCCCTCTACGATTTTTAACCCCCGCGCTGCCCTCCAATGTAAATTTGTGATCCCTTGATGCCTCAGAGCATGTCCTACCAACCGGTCCCTTCTTCTTGTCAAGTTGGGCCACAAACTCCTCTTCTCCCCAATTCTATTCAATATCTCCTCATTAGTTATGTGATCTACCCATCTAACCTTCAACATTCTTCTATAGCACCACAATTCGAAAGCTTCTGCTCAAACCTTGATGCAAATATTTTCGTCTGCTGTCACCAGTATTCGAATCCAGTTTCACTGCGTAAAAGCATGAACACTACCATTAAGACGTAATGATGGGACAACCGACTGGTTTTAACAGTCGATTAGCCAGTCGAGTGTTTTTGCGATCTATCGGTTGTTTCAGTCGAAAGAAACTAGTCTCTGCGGGCACGTCGACTGTGTGAATGTTTTCACTCACATTCGAGGTTTGAATGTGTGGCAGCCGTCTGACACAAGTCTCTGGCAGTAAGGTCAGTTTATATGAATGTTTCCACCCCGTCTCCCTGTCACAATGATTTCACTTCCATACTTTCTCAGCCTTTTCGGTTATACACGAACCATGACTAGGGTTTGTCAACTTTGTTTATAGACATGTAACTTATCTTATTTCGGAGAGGCGAATAAAAATATATTGTGTATTTTGAAAATGTCTGTAATTATTTACTTGAATATGATTTTTTTCGTACTTCTTGCATTAAATTTGTATTTTTTGTTGGTTTTAAAGCGTTAATAACTGGTCCTACATTAAAAATGAATGATTAAAGAAATGAACAATTACTTTTTATTTAAATTTATTGAAGAAGCCCTGGTCTCTCTCTTCCCGCTGGTTTGCACCCATCTCCGATAATCCTCTGTTGGTGAATGCGGAGGTGAAACGAACAGAAAGCGTATAAGATATGTTTTTTAATTGTTTGCTGACTTAATCACTTGCTTTGTAAGCAATTCTGTAACTTGTGGGATTCACTGTTTTTGCCAAAATTCGTTATTTTTCTTTTAGTTTCTTTGATTAATATGGTTTCACAACATGAATCCTCTTAGCAGATACGACATATCTGATTGAATTTATCTTGTGGATCACGTTTTATTCAGTCGTACAATATTGCTTGTACATTACAATTTCTTTCATTCCCACGCCACTGAGCGTTTCGCCATTTTGATCCACACACAAAGTTCACTATTAAGTAAACGCCTATTCACAAGCATGGACGAAAAACTTCTCTAAATGCTGATGTATTGGCCCTCAAGAGAAAACAAATATAGTAACGACAATAACAGTGACGGCAAGCCATAACAGAGTGCAGTCAACAATAATAATTTAACAGTGTCAAAATGGTCTGCTGTTTAAGCTCAGAACTGAATGCACTGATTTTGGAGTACCAATGAGTGAAAATGAATAGTAGTTCTGCATGTCCGTGGAATGTTATACCCGATATTTTTGAAAGGTTGTAAAATGTAAAGAGGTTTGTGTGCTTGGGTCTGTTTGTACGTCCGTAGCCGCTAACACCTTTTTCTGGACAATATATTTACCTTCCACACGAATGAATGGCTGGATAAGTGTTTAGGTGTTAGATTCAAATAATAAATTAATGGACATCAACGCACGTTTTCAGTAAAAAGGAATGCGATCATTCGCTAAAATTTGGCAATGTACCTATATTCTACGCGTACCGCTAAGCGAAATCTCTTGTTCAGTTTGTATCTCCAACGACACATCAGCTTCATCAGTTCCACTCGTTTTGCTCAAACGAATGACTGTATAGACCAGTCAACTAAAACATAAAGAGAAGTTTTACCGGAAAGATCGAATACATGGTTCAACCTACAGAAAAACTACAGACTAGTTTCACTTGAAAACAAAGAATGAGCAATGCAGCCGGTACGCAAAATTATTATCATTACTATTCGATTACGGAGGTAGTAGTTATATTTGTGACATGAGCAAAATGCTTCTAAATATAAATTATTAACCTCACAGTATTTGGAATAGTAAATTGCAACTCTTGTTCATAGCATAATATCGACCAGTTCGCCATTGCTCAGTGGTGAGGAATAATTTGTTTATTTATGGACACAGAAACACACGCCCTTGATAGCTCTGGCACCTTTTACCTCGCCTTCTACTGCCCAGTTGTGAAGAGAAACCGCGTGACAAGAATATGGCCTAGAGTCGGGTCTGCGTTGTGACTTGTTCCACACGTAATAGTACGCCTTCATTGTTCAAACGGTCAAACGTTTGTGAATTCTTAAGGGACCAAACTGCTGAGCTTATCGGTCCCTAGACTTACACACTACTTAAGCTAACTTAAACTAACTTACGCTTAGAACAACACACACACCCATGCCCGAGGGAGGACTCGAACCTCCGGCGGGAGGGGCCGCGCAGTCTGCGCAACGCGCCTCAAACCGCACAGCCACTGCGCACGGGACGCCTTCATTCTAATATCATTTTCATGAACGCAGTCACGTCAACTGTGACTAGCTTGAAGCGGTTGCGGTGACGTACATATAGCTATCAAATCGTTCCACTCTTTTAAGTGTACTGATACTTTTGAAACAATATTCGTCAAATTCACAATTTATGTGTACACCATACACTGGGTGATAACAGATGGCTAATAATAAAAAACACAAGAGGGCCGACAATTATTTCTCCGACGGCTAATAGCACAGACCACGGAAATGGCACCCCTTGCATACATTCTTCTCAGCTGCCTGTTGTACAAGCAGCGAAAATCATGAAAAACATGATATTTATCCAAATAGAAATGTGTAAGATTACGTGATAATCTCCCTACTGCCCAAATGCCTCTTCAAGAGCTGAACTATCGCTGATAATAGGTCAGCTGTGCACTACACGCAGAAAGCGGCTATTAGGATAGCGGACTACGTGTGGTGCGCACATGTGGGTCTTTTAGGATAGAGAAAACCCTACATAGGATGGTAAGATACGCTCTGATTCCAGACAGGGTAGCATTCGTTATAGCTGGTCGGAAAAAGAAAATGTTAAATAGTTTAGTATTAATTACTTGCAGGAGGTTCTCGAACTAGTCTTGCTTATAAACAGTAAGAATGGACACATAGTGTGGTGTCACCGCCAGACACCACACTTGCTAGGTGGTAGCTTAAATCGGCCGCGGTCCATTTAGTACATGTCGGACCCGCGTGTCGCCACTGTGTGATCGCAGACCGATCGCCACCACAAGGCAGGTCTCGAGATACGGAATAGCACTCGCCCCAGTTGTACGGACGACATTGCTAGCGACTCCACTGATGAAGCATCGCTCATTAGCCGAGCAGATAGTTTGAATAGCCTTCAGCTAAGTCCATGGCTACGACCTAGCAAGGCGCCATTAGCCTTACATAGTTTGATAGTTATCGTATGAAATGTCTCATCCAGAACGTTGTAAACAAATGAAGGATTAAAAGTTAAGTATTATAGCAGCTACGTACTTTTCTTGCTACCATTCAGTATGTATCCTGTTTCAGACCTCTATCTAGCCTAAGTGAGATTACGCGTGCCTTTCGGCTACTTCAGTGTGGCGTAGCTGTCTTGTTACGCCACAACACATAGCACAAGGGACAAAAAGCTGACTGAAACAAGATATTTACATCAGCGACATTCTGAACACCGACTGGAATGTGCATCGAAAAGACAGGTTGACGCTGAGGGCATAGGTGTGTTAACAGCCATTACAAACACAATAATATCTGGTGAGATTAGTGCAGATTCAGAATGTGAAATAACTAGTTCGGCGTATTAAACGTAGATCAAATAACGTCATCGGATAGATCCGCTGGCTCAGCAGCAGCAGTGGCGGAACATTTGAAGGGGACTTGGAGAATATTTTAAGAGAATTTCCTGGCCATGTTATAGTTTTAGATGACGATTTCATCATAGCAGCTATCGACTGAGAGACTCAAGTGATTAGGGCGGGTAGTAGGGACAGGGACTCGTGTGAAATTGTTCTAAGTTCTTTATCCGAAAATTACGTTGAGCAGTTGATCAGAGAACCGTCTCGTGGAGGTGATATCTTAGACTTGCTGGTGACAAACAGAGCTCAGTATAGAACGAGGAATCATTTATCATAACATCATCACACAAAACGGCTGTAATTAGGAATACAAAAAAAATGGCTCTGGGTACTATGGGACTTAACATCTAAGGTCATCAGTCCCCTAGAACTTAGAACTACTTAAACCTAACTGACCTAAGGACATCATACACATCCATGCCCGAGGCAGGATTCGAACCTACGACGGTAGCGGGTGCGCGGTTCCAGACTGAAGCGCCTAGAACCGCTCGGCCACAACGGCTGGCGAATACAAAAAAAAAAAGGTATGAAGATCATCCTGTTTGCGACAAGAAACAGATTAGCTGATAGAGTACCTGACAGCACTGATAACTTTGAGCACCAATGGACAAAGTTCGAGAGCATTGTGCAATACATTTCAGATAGGTATATCCCACGAAAATTCGAAATTCCCTTCAATAGGGTGGATGGAGGAGGGGGAGGCTGGAGAGAAGAGGAGGGGGCTGGGGCCTGAGAAAAGCACGTGACGTCATCTTGGCCGGGGGGGTGGGGGTGGGGGGAGAGCGTGGTCGGGGGCGGTGGTGGGTGGGTCAGGGGAGGGAATTAATTCAACAACGTAATTAATTTGCATATCAATTTGGTATCAAAATTACGCTGATGAGCCCACTACATTACTACTCAGAAAATCCAAGAAAATTTTTGTCTTATCTGTAATCAGAAAATGAATCGAAGCCATCGGTCCACAGTGACCATAATGGCACTGAAAGGGAGGATGGGACAGAAAAGACCCAAAAACTAAACATCTTTTTCCAAAGCTGTTTCGCACAGGAAGAACCCACTACAGTTCCTCCTATAAATCGTCGCACAAACGACGAAATGACATACATCGAAATAAGCGATCCAAGGATAGAAAAGCAACTGAAAGCGCCTAACAATTATAAAAGAGCACAGATAATTCATATGTAAACGACCTAGCAGATAATGTCGAAAGTTCTATGAGGCTTTTCACGGATGGTTCTATTGTATACAGAGAAGTCGCAACACTAAAAAATTGTAGCGAATTGCAGAAGAGGTTCGACGCTTAGTGCAAGGAGTGGCAATTGGCCATCACCATGAACCAATGTATACTATGCATATATATGAACAGCAAGTCCCAGTATTGTACAATTACACAATTGGATAGCAATTATTGGAAGTAGTTACTTCCATAAAGTATCTAGGACTTTTCTTTTTCATTTTTCGGATTACTTTTTCCGCGGTTGCTGACATACAAGTCGTGCAAGTTAAATACCGGCTTTTGCAGCTGTAATGGAAGACTTTCATTACAGTTGCAAAAGACGGTATATAACCTTTACAGTTGTACAGGGTAGCAGCCAATCAAAAAGTATTTTAGGGAATTGGTTTAAAAACTTTATTTGATGCTCCTTATTAACTCAGGATTATTTCTAGCTAAGAGGTCAAGTATGTTTTCACAACCGTTTACTATTCGCGTGGGCTCATGAACTAACTGCTCGAAATAATTTTCAGATAATGCGTTCAGCACTATTTCGGATGATGTTTTATGTGTACCTCCGGAATTAAACATATATTTTCGCCAGCATATCGAGAGTAAATTAAAGTCACCACTGACTATAATCATATGAGTCGGGTACATGTTTGAAATCAAACTCAAGTTTTCTTTGAACCTTTCAGCAATTGTATCATATGAATTGGGAGATCGGTAAAAAGATCCAGTTATTATTTTATTCCGGTTGCCAATCGATTTCAGCCTATCCTTTCAGAACACCATTAGGTTCTTCGCAAAGATTACGGCTGCGCTTATCTGCGGTTTTAACCAGCTTTCAGTGCCTATCCCAATGTAACAAAGATTTTTTCAGCGCATGACATACATTGTGCTTGCAGGTTTCTCTACGATAAACTATGGTGACAAACTGTAAAATGAAAAATTACTCCCTTGAAACACCAATCCTTTGTGATACATGCTCAATATAGCTTTCCTGATATGTATAGCGCGCACTGTTCACATCCGATCAAGGTTCAGAAATTGCACTATTTTTGCATCAGTCCAATACAAATGATCGTTAGTAATGGAGAATGCCTCTTATAGAGAAAGAGACATACGCATAGCAGAGCCGTTTGACATGTGAAATTACACTTCATACGCCATTAGCTCCGTAAACAGGACATCTGTCAAGCAGGTGTACACATGAGGATTGCAGTGCCTCACAAGCATCTGTCGCTAACTCAGAATCACCATAGCTGTGAAACTGAAGACTCGATTTTACGCCCAAGATGCGACAGGCAATGGAGTACGTCGCATTAATTTTCGTTCATCTAGAGGAATGTCTCAAAACAGGATGGACATGTTTCATCACACAAGAGATAGAAGTCTTGTGACGACTGAGAGGTTTGCTGTTAACGATCGCAAGTACACGGTGTTCTAAGTCACACACAGAACACGCATTTGTATACGAATCGAACGTTGGTTATGTAACACAGCTGACGCATCCCAGCCGGCCGTTGGTGGCCGAGCAGTTCTAGGCGCTTCAGTCCGGAACCGCGCGACTGCTACGGTCGCAGGCTCGAATCCTGCCTCGGGCATGGATGTGTGTGATGTCCTTAGGTTAGTTAGGTTTACGTAGTTCTAAGTTCTAGGGGACTGATGACCTCAGATGTTAAGTCTCGTAGTGCTCAGAGCCATTTGAACCATTTTTTGATGCATCCCGACAGAACAAAAAAAAAATTGATCGAATGACCTGCAGCAACATCTTCCTCTCTTTCTAGAATGCCTCATCAGTCTACCATTAAATCATACCTCGTTAGAAGTCTATCTCAAATGTCACTCCATCCACTCTCGGTCATCCTTAAACGCAGATGCATGTAAGTTTAGAAGCAGATGGTCCTCCTTTTCTTTTCAGGAAAGCATCAAAGACAGCAGTCAACTCGCGTGTATCCCTATTACCACAACAGATGTACAATAGAATGTTGCCTCGACGAAAAAGATGACTGTTTCCCTGGTTCCCTGTGTTCCCATGTCAACGTTTTCTTGTATACCTCTTGCTGTCGCATACTCGTTCCCATGTACAAGAATTGTTCTGCTCCAAGCAGAAGACATGCACTATTTTTCTGGTCGGTAAGCACAGTATAGCACTGTACTCGAATGCATCCAGTCACCTCCAACCACATATTCTACAGTTGCAGTGCGTTTTCTCTGTTTTCTTTATGTATGTGCCACAGAAGCCCGCCCCCCCCTCCCTCATCCAGAGTAGAACCGAGATAGCGTTTGAATGTGGATCCGCCACATGTTATATCCAGAGTGATGTTGGCATGCAGATACACACTATGCCATGAATGGGTAGGGTTTGAAAGTGTATCAGTCATGCATAATATCCAGAGTGATGTAGGGATGCAGATCCACAGTATACCACATCCGGGATAGGGTTTGAAGGTGGATCTGCTGCGCATGTTATATCCAGAGCATTGTTCAGAGGCAGATCACTAGAAAAATACTTTAGAATTGGTAACGCAGTTGATTTACGTAAAATGCTTCAAACTCCATCTGTCTGAAGCTCTATTATTCATAAAACCACTCATTTCTTGTTCTTAACTATTATATCATCACAACACTTTCATATCTACTATACACCGATAAAGGATGCTAACCTTACCGACATTCTGGAGAAGACAGCAGTTATGGTTTCAATTCACTCTGTTCCTTCATGAAACATGGAATGTAGCGATCTACTTCTGGTCAGCTCAGATTAAATCGGTGACAGCGTTGCAGGAAGCGTTGGTCAAAGACAATGGAGGGGATCTTTCAGTCTCTGACTTCATCCTAAGAATGCGAGAATGCTCTGTGACTCCCATCTGCATAGTGAAAGATGGGCAATAGTAATCGTAAACTACGCACTATGATCGAAGTGCTAGAAATATATAGATCGCTTACTGGTATACATTGGTGCATGTGTTCGAGAATTAACAATGGATGGACGTACTGCACAGTCATCTATCTACATTGGCAATGGTACTCCCAAAAGAGGAGGGGCGGTTTAGCGATAATACAGAAACTGGGAAGCATGCTGCCGTGTCACTCCTCGGCTTTGTAAAATTGCTGAAATTGATCGCATTATGAACTGTGATGCTTATAGCAGTACATCAATGATGTCTTTTTCATCCCGTTTGTACACTGGTATGCTGTTGATTACCACAAAATGATTGACTCACATCGTTTATTTAAGCTGGAGAAAAAGTCTTGGTGGAGGGGCAACGCCTTAAGGGGAAGGTTAACACCGAAACAGTGCTCACAGACATGACTGCAATATGAGGAATTAATCGAAATGGAACACCGAGCCATCAGCTGTCCTGTCACTGTGAAAGATGAGTTTAAATGTAGAGGTCTTCAATCATCTTCGAAAAGAAGCTTAGAAACGTTCCACAACGACGCAGAACTCTTCCAGTTTCCTTACGCTGTGACTATTTTTTTTTTTCAATCATCCAGTGCGGGAGCAGCAGCAACATGATTTACACTGTGCGATGTCCAGTTTTCTGTGAGAGCCAATGGATCAAAACGTGTTAATGTAAGTTTAGAATCTGACACAGACCTCGAAGTTGTGGAGGAAAAAACAAAATGTATGGTGGTGTACAAAGTGTGTTACAGCAGAAAAAACAATGTATCAATCAAACAAAATAGCGATCCTCTCTAGTGACTTATAATCTGTGGGATATCGTCCTCCAACAGTACAGGTGATGAAAGTTGACACTGGTTTGTGCAAGCGACTTCGATCACAGGCCACCTCCTCCTATGGATCAATACCTGTATATTTAATAGGTCCACCACATATGCTCGATGCCGGCAAGCAGATAGTGTGGTTTTTTTTGTGTGTATTGGAAGAGAGAGATGCGGTAAAAATCTTATCACGTTCTCTGTCGGGTGAAGTTAGCAGAGTTTTTATAGTTTTTAGGTCTTTATTTTCTGCTGGATGGTACAAAAAAATGAAGATAGAATGTTTGGGTGACAGACGTGAATTCACCCCGAGGGACACAGATCTCCTTTGGAGTGTAGTACCTGTGTGTAGTTTGGAAATGCATTGCAATACAGTAGGAAGATCCTCCTCTTTCTCCCAGTTCCTGTATGATGTGGAGTCTTCTTAATTTTCCCGAAAGGAAACAGCACCGTAACTGTTGGTACTGTCTTCTATACCACTTCGTGTTGCAGGATAAAGCATCGTTTTGGAGCTAAACTTACACATCATACACCATTGGCGGAGCTACAACATGTTCCCGTTTCCTTCGAGTGGTCAAAACACGGTCCTGTCGCATTAATTCAGTGCAGCTTGTTTCTATACAGGTTGCAGAAGGTGGTGGATTAGCGCTCTCTAACTTCTGCTCAGTTCCGACTTAAAATGGAACAATCACATGCGCAAAGCTGTAGGGGTGGCAGGAAGAGACTGAGGAGCAGTTACAAGATACGTAGGGACTATCTAAAACCACGACGAAATTTTACTGTAGCGGATAGATTCGAATACGGTGGCTCGCCGGCCGTTGTGGCTGAACGGTTCTAGGCGCTTCAGTCTGGAACCGCGCGACCGCTACGGTCGCAGGTTCCAATCCTGCATCGGGCATGGATGTGTGTGATGTCCTTATGTTAGTTAGGTTTAAGTAGTTCTAGGGCACTGATGACCTCGGCTGTTAAGTCCCATAGTGCTCAGAGCCATTTGAACGGTGGCTCATTTCGAGATATGAGAGTGCCACGAGTATGATTCACTAGTGGCTGTAATAATTAAAAGACATCTCCAACGTCCAACGCAGGTATGTGGTTGAATGGAATGACGTGATTCCAAACCACATACAGCATTTCTACCAGAAAGAGTAACACTATCAGCCACTCTTGTGTGTACCTGCAGACCCAAGACCGCTTTTTATGCTGGTTGATCGTAACATAGTCGTTGTGATCGTGTTTTTAATAGCATGGTCCTTACATGTAATGTATGTTGCCGGCAGTAGAATGCTTCCGTGGTCAGCTTCGTTGGAGGAGCTATGACAGCATGTTCCCATTTCCACCGAATGGTCAAAAGACAGTCCTGTTGCATTATCTCAGCTCAGCCTGTTTCTGCATGGGTTGTGGAAGGTGGTGGATAGAGCGCTCTGTGACTCCCATTCAGTTACGACTTACATTGGGGTAATCACATGGACGAAGCTGCAAGGAGCCCGGGGCATAGACTGAGGAACAGTTACAAGATGCTGACGAATTGTCTAAAACCACGTTGGAGTTTTGCTGTAGGAGAAAGTTTCGAAAAAAGTGACTCGTTATGAGATATGACAGTGGCACGAATATTATTCACCAATGGCTGTAAGCATTAAAAGATATCTTCATAGGATCCAACGCAAATATGTGTTTGAATGGAGACACTTGATTCTAAATCGCATACAGCATTTCTACCAGAAACCATTAAGCTATCAGCGACTCTTGTGTGTGCCTGTAGAACCAAAACTGCTTTTTATGCAGGGGACGGTAACATAGTCGTTGTGATCGTGTTTTTAATAGCGCGGTCCTTCGGCGTAATGTATGTTTCCGGTCGCAGAATCGTTCCTTTGTCAGCTTCAAATGTCGGTTCTGAATAGTGTTCCTCGAAAAGAGCATCGTCTTCCCTCCAGGGATTCCCATTTGAACTACCTGGTGAGTGTAACTACTGATAAAGAAAAATTACTCGTGATGCAAAGTGTCTCTCAAGATAAATTTAATTAATTAGCCTATCAATCTCATATCAGTGACATGCCGCCGGCGGGTGTAGGCGATGGATAGGGCACAACAGGTATGTTTCTTCAAACACGAGGAAGAAACGAACACCTATATCTTCTCATACGAGCTCTGATTTCAAAATGGTTCAAATGGCTCTGAGAACTGTGGGACTTAACATCTGAGGTCATCAGTCCCCTAGAACTTAGAACTACTTAAACCTAAGGACATCACACACATCCATGCCCGATACGGGATTCGAACTTGCGACCGTAGCGGTCGCGCGGTTCCACACTGACGCGCCTAGAACCGCTCGGCCACATCGACCGGCGCTCTGATTTCCCTTATTTTATCATGATGATCGTTTCTCCTTATGTAGGTCGGTGTCAACAAAATATTTTCGCATTTGGAGAAGAAAGTTGGTGATTGGAATTTCGTGAGAAGATTCCGCCGCAACGAAAAACGCCTTTGTTTTAATTATGTCCACTCCAAATCCTGTATCATTTCGAAACACTCTCTCCGCTATTTTGCTCTAATACAAAATCTGCCCTTCCTTGAACTTTTTCGATGTACTCCGTCAAACCTATCTGGTAAGCATCCCACACCACACAGCAGTATTCTAAAAGAGGACGGACAAGTGTAGTTTAGGCAGTCTCATTAGTAGATCTGTTACATTTTCTAAGTGTGCTGCCAATAAAACGCAGTCTTTGGTTAACCTTCCCCACAATATTTTCCATGTGTTCCTTCCACTTTAAATTGTTCTTAATTGTAATTCCTCGGTATATAGTTGAATTTACGGCATTTGGATTTGACTGATTTATCACGTAACCGAAGTTAAAGGGATTCCTTTTAGCACTCATATGGATGACCTTATATGTTTCGTTATTTAGGGTTAATTGCCAATTTTCGCTCCATAAGATATCTTTTCTTAAAATCGTTTATATAGATAAGGAACAACAAAGAGCCTATAACTCTACCCTGGGGAACGTCTGAAATCACTTCTACTTTACTCTATGACTTTCCGTCAATCACTGCAAACTGTGACCTCTCTGACAGGAAATCACGAATCCAGTCATAACTGAGAAGATATTCCATAAGCACGCAATTTCACTACAAGCCGCTTGTGTGGTACAGTGTCAAAAACCTTCCGCAAATCCAGAAATACGGAATCAATCTGAAATCCCTTGTCAATAACGATCAACACTTCATGCGAGTAAAGAGCTAGTTGTGTTTCACAAGAACAATGTTTTCTAAGCCCATGTTGACTGTATGCAAATAGACCGCTTTCTTCGAGATAATTCATAATGTTCGAACACAATATATGTTCCAAAATCCTGTTGTATATCGACGTTAATGATATGGGCCTATAATTTAGTGGATTATCCGTACTACCTTTCTTGAATATTGGCGTGACCTGTGCAACTTTCCAGTCTTTGGGTACGGATCTTTTGTCAATTGAACGGTTGTATATGATTGTTAAGTATGGAGCTATTGCATTAGCATACTCTCAAAGGAACTTAATTGGTATACAGTCTGGATCAGAAGACCTGCTTTTATTAAGTGATTTGAGTTGCTTCACTACTCCGAGGATATTTACTTCTACGTTACTCATGTTGGCAGCCATTCTCGATTCGAATTCTGGAATATTTACTACGTCTTCTTTTGTGAAGACATTTCGGAACGCTGTGTTTAGTAACTGTGCTTTGGCAGCACTGTCTTCGATAGTATCTCCATTTCTATTGTGCAGAGAAGGCATTGATTGTATTTTGCCGCTAGCATACTTCACATACGACCAGAATCTCTTTGGGTTTTCTGCCAGGTTTCGAGACAAAGTTTTGTTGTGGAAACTATTCATCTCGCATTAAAGTCCGCGCTAAATTTCGAGCTTCGGTAAAAGATCGCCAATCTTGGGGATTTTGCGTCTGCTTAAATTTGGTATGTTTGTTTCGTTGTTTCTGCAACAGTGTTCTGACGCGTTTTCTGTACCAAGGGGGATCAGCTGCGTCGTTTGTTAATTTATTTGGTATAAATCTCTCAATTGCTGCCGATACTACACTATGTGATCAAAAGTATCCGGACACCTGGCTGAAACGACTTACAAGTTCGTGGCGCCCTCCATCGGAAATGCTGGAATTCAGTAAGGTGTTAGCCCACCCTTAGCCTTGCTGACAGCTTCCAATCTCGTAGACATACGTTCAGTCAGGTGTTGGAAGGTTTCTTGGGGAATGGCAGCCCATTCTTCACGGAGTGCTGCACTGAGGAGAGGTATCGATGTCGTCCGGTGACGCCTGGCACGAAGTCGGCGTTCCAAAGCATCCCAAAGGTGTTCTGTAGTATTCAGGTCAGGACTCTGTGCAGGCCCGTCCATTACAGGGATGTTATTGTCGTGTAACCACCCCGCCACAGGCTGTGCATTATGAACAGGTGCTCGATCGTGTTGAAAGATGCAATCGCCATCCCCGAATTGCTCTTCAACAGTGGGAACCAAGAATATGTTTAAAACATCAATTTAGGCGTGTGCTGTGATAGTGCCACGCAAAAAAAAAAAAAAAAAAAAAAAAAGAAATGCAAGCCCCCTCCAAGAAAAACACGACCACACCATAACACCACCGCTTCCAAATTTTACTGTTGGCACTACACACACTGGCAGATGACGTTCACCGGGCATTCGCCATACCTACACCCTGCCATCGGATCGCCACATTCTGTACCGTGATTCGTCACTCTACACAACATTTTTCCACTATTCAATCGTACAATGTTTACACTTCTTACATCAAGTGAGGTGTCGTTTGGCGTTTACCGGCGTGATGTAAGGCTTATGAGCAGCCGCTCGACAATGAAATCCAAGTTTTCTCACCTCCTGCCTAATTGTCATAGTACTTGCAGTGGATCCTGATACGGTTTGGAATTCCTGTGTGATGATGTGGATAGGTGTCTGCCTATTACACATTACGACCCTCTTCAACTGTCGGCGGTCTCTGTCAGTCAACAGACGAGGTCGGCCAGAACACTTTTGTGCTCTACGTGTCCCTTCACGTTTCCACTTCACTACCATATCGGAAACAGTGGACCTAGGGATTTTTAGGAGTGTGTGGAAATCTCGCGTACAGACACATGGCACAAGTGACACCCAATCACCTGACCATGTTCGAAGTCCGTGAGTTCCGCAGAGCGCCCCATTCTGCTCTCTCACGATGTCTAATGACTACTGATGTCGCTGATATGGAGTACCTGGCGGTAGGTGGCAGCACAATACACATAATACGAAAAACGCATGTTTTTGAGGGTGTCCGGATACTTTTGATCACATAGTGTATTTCTTTGAATTCAAGCCACATCTTGTCTACACATAAATTGTTAATTTACAAGGAGTGGAGATCGTCTCTCAGGAATACGACCAGTAAATTGTTATCTGCTTTTTTCAATAGGTATATTTTCATTTATTTTTGTAGGATTTGGGGGTTACAGTATTCAATCTTGCTACGATACCCCTGTGTTCACTAACCCCTGCATCCGTTTTGATGTTTATTATCTCATTATTGTTTTTTGCTAAGAGGTCAAGTGTGTTTTCACAGCCGTTTACTATTATCGTGAGCTCATGAACTACCTTTTTGAAATAATTTTCAGAGAATGCGTTTAGCACAATTTCGGATGATGTTTTATGCGTACTTCCGGATTAAACAAGTATTTTCGCCAACATATCGAGACCAAATTAAAGTCACCACCGACTATTATCGTATGAGTCGAGTACGTGTTTCAAATCAAACTCAAGTATTTTTTACCTTTCAGCAATTGTATCATGTGAATTCGGAGGTCGGTAAAAGTATCCAATTATTATTTTATTCCTTTTGCCAATCGTGTTCAGCCTATCCTTTCGGATCACCGTTAGGATCTTCGCAAAAATTTCGACTGAAATTATCTGCGGTTTTAGCCAGCTTTCGGTGCCTATAATGATTTGAGTATCAGCGCTTTCTATTAGCGCTTGGAGCTCTCGTACTTTCCCAACACAGCTACGACAATTTACAACTGTTATACCGATGGTTCCTGTATCTACGTTCTTCCTGTCTTCGACCTGCACCCTTCGAATCCCTTGTTGTGTTTTCCCGAGACCCTCTAAGATAAAAAACCGCCCAGTCCACAACACACAGCCTCTGCTACCCACGTAGCCGCCTCCTGCGTATAGTGGACTCCTTACTTATTAAGCGGAACCCGAAATCCAACGACCCTTTGGCGCAATTCGAGGGATCTACAGCCTACACGGTCGCAGAACCGTCTGAACCTCTGATTCAGGCCCTCCACTCGGCTCTGTACCAGAGGTCCACAATCGGTTCTATCCACTATGTTGCAAATGGTCAACTCTGCTTTAATCTCGCAAGCAAGACTGGCAGCCTTTACGACTTCTGTTAGCCGCTCGAAACCAGGGAGAATCTCTTCTGATCCAAAATGACACACATCGTTCGTACCGACATGAACCACCACCTGCAGTTGGCTGCACCCTGTGGTCTTCATGGGATCCGGGTGGACCCGTTCCACGTGCGCGATGGGTAAAACACCTCAACTCATTTGGAGATTGGGGTGGGGTGGGTGTCAGCTGTTACTTAATAGATGAATTTAATTAATTTGCTTATCAATCTGTTATCGAAATTGCAATGAAAACCCCACTACCCTACTTCTTGCTGGGCTCATTAATTAATTCCTCACGTCCTTAACCATGTCGTTTTGTTGTCAACTTTTTGAATACAGTTCAAGAGGTTTTCAGTTATTTTCTGCACCTATGTATTGATTAGAAAAGCGTGCAGTTAATCTGACTAACATCTCACAGCTGTTGGAGAAGCCGAATAGACGCCTTGGAGCCTCTTAAATACTACAGCTGCTTATGAAGCTTGTGAAGATCCAAAAGTAGATGCTCTTGGAAGAAACAGAATCAAAGACCAGAATGAGATTTTCACTCTGCAGCGGAGTGTGCGCTGATATGAAACTTCCTGGTAGATTAAAACTGTGTCTCGGTCGGGCACACAGTTTTAATCTGCCAGGAAGTTTCAGAATCAAAGACGTTATATGAAAGCTACAAGAATACAGATTCTTTTTGCTGTACAGTGGTCCAATATGAAATTGTATTTAGAGTCAAGTAGGTCAGCAAAGCTAGCCAAAAAGCCATTGTAAACCCACAGGGCGCTGTTGATCTGATTGAAAGTTTTGGTAGTTTTTAGAAGAAGGTGACACCAGAAGAGAGCTTTAGTGCTGCTTGCTGACAAATTTGAAACTCATTCATTTGGAAAAGAAAATTTGTACGGTACGGGTGAAGAAGCAAGTTATCTAAGTTCTAACGGTAAACCTACTCTTGAAGGTGAGACAGAACGATATTTTAATGTAAATTTTTCTCCCTAATTGTCAATGTATCTATCTGCTCAGTAAAGGATAGTTTTAGGTTTGAGCAGTCATTGCAACTATTTCAGCTTTCTATATGACATTAATGATCCGTTGACGAGAAGTGGTGGAAAACTGAAAGCCACATGTATGGCTCTCATAAGCAATGGTGGTTGATATGACATCAACAGAGAGGAACTAAACTATGAAGTTCTGATCTTCGCAGCAATTATTCTTGCTTGGAAGTTCTCCACAGAGCTCATTAACTTACATTACAGAAATCAATTTTCTTGACTTTTTCTCAATACTTTTGTAAGCTTCAAATCATTCGGACTGCCCCTAAAGACATAAGTAGTCGTTAAAGGAGTTTTCGAAACTCACGTTGACAAAGACATACTTTAGGTCTACAATTGCTCGATAATGATTGCGTGGACTGTCAACTTTAGTAACTGAACACGACATTTTGAAGGCAAGTTAAAGGTTGGAAAAATCAACATAACGTTTTTTATAAAATGGAAGAATTGTCAGCACATATACTGAATAACTGTAGTAATTACGCACAACTTTCTTAATAGAAGAAATCTCTTTCATATCAACACAATATTTTTCCCTTTTCTGTTGCATGCAAAAAAATTGACCCGAATTACCTTCTCTGAGCTACTAGTACTTTTATGACAAGTTTTCTAAAAGTTAACTATTAACTTATGCTGTCAAACCATGTCTTAAGTTTAACACTCCAATATAAAATTTTATTAGGGCTACTAGAAGCTGGATGTTCCTTGTGCAATACTCCAGAAAAACTTGGCAGAAACGTAACAACTAAGCATGACTAGCGGCAGCTGTGGTCATGAGAATATTCGGTCTTGAGAAGACGGGGTTCCAGACAGCCACGTGGCACTACCGAGAGGGAAGACCATCGAGCTCGGTGTATGGCTCTGGAAAATCGTACTGATTTGCAGCAGCAATTAGAGCAACAGTCTTCACAACAGCGACCAACAAACTGTTACAAATCGATTACTTCAAGGACATCTCAGAGCCACACGCACTGTGGCATGCATTCCAGTGACCCCAAACCATCAACATGTGGGATTTCAGTTTTGTCAAGCGAGAGCTCATTGGAGGGCAGGTTGCTGGTCAGTTGTGTTTCCTGGTGAAAGCTGGTTCCGCCACGGCTGTGTGTTGGTTAGGAGGAGGCCAGTTGAGGACCTGTAACCAAACTCTCTGTGTGCTAGACACACTGGACCTACACCTGAAGTTAGGATTTGTGGGGCGATTTTTTATGACAGGAAGGGCACTCTCGTGGTTATCCAACACACCTTGACTCCAATTTGTAAGTCAGTCTGGTGATCCGGGCTGTTGTGCTGCCATTCATGAACAACATTCGAGGGGGTGTATTCCAACAGGATAACGCTCGCCCACACAACTCTGTTGTAACCTAACACGCTCTGTCTCCAGTGGAGATATACAGGGCATCATCATCGCCAAATATGGGACTCCAAAACAGCATTAACCGTCTCTGTGTTGACCGACCAGCTGCAAGAGTTCAGGGCTGTTGATAAAATATCGCCATATCGATATACCAAAAAATATCGATGTTCCTCGGCGATATCTCTTCTACGATTAAACGATATCGAAAAAGGGATATCGAATGCCGATATTTTTATTTTATACCATTTTTTCGCAGTTTTCGGTAAGTGTTTGAAACATTTCTTTTGAACGTGTAGTAAAACTTAATTTTACTGTCACTCTGTGAAGGAGTCTACTACTTTTTGAAGTTTCAACACGCCCAGTAATTCTCTTTGACTAAGTGAAACAAGTATAGTTGGTACAAAGAGGAAGTCTGTAATAGAGCTTTCAAGGGTAAAGAAAAATTATATATGGAATACACATGCCGAGTAGGATTAATTTATATACATGTAATAGGCGTAAAAGATAATTTCTCAAATAATTTTTATTTCTAAAACAAAAGACAAAAACTTAGAGTTTTTATTCTCCTGTTCTATCTGTTAAGAGTTTTGAGAGGAACGTCTTAACGTAATCTGCCAGACACTGTATAATTATTTAGTTGATAAAGTAAGTAATCAAATGTTGTTGTTGTTGTTGTTGTGGTCTTCAGTCCTGAGACTGGTTTGATGCAGCTCTCCATGCTACTCTATCCTGTGCAAGCTTTTTCATCTCCCAGTACCTACTGCAACCTACATCCTTCTGAATCTGCTTAGTGTATTCATCTCTTGGTCTCCCTCTACGATTTTTACCCACCACGCTGCCCTCCAATACTAAATTGGTGATCCCTTGATGCCTCAGAACATGTCCTACCAACTGATCCCTTCTTCTGGTCAAGTTGTGCCACAAACTTCTCTTCTCCCCGATCCTCTTCAATACTTCCTCATTAGTTATGTGAGCTACCCATCTAATCTTCAGCATTCTTCTGTAGCACCACATTTCGAAAGCTTCTATTCTCTTCTTGTCCAAACTATTTATCGTCCATGTTTCACTTCCATACATGGCTACACTCCATACGAATACTTTCAGAAATGACTTCCTGACACTTAAATCAATACTGGATGTTAACAAATTTCTCTTCTTCAGAAACGCTTTCCTTGCCATTGCCAGCCTACATTTTATATCCTCTCTACTTCGACCATCATCAGTTATTTTGCTCCCCAAATAGCAAAACTCCTTTACTACTTTAAGTGCCTCATTTCCTAATCTAATTCCCTCAGCATCACCTGACTTAATTAGACTATATTCCATTATCCTTGTTTTGCTTTTGTTGATGTTCATCTTATATCCTCCTTTCAAGACACTGTCCATTCCATTCAACTGCTCTTCCAGGTCTTTTGCTGTCTCTGACAGAATTACAATGTCATCGGCGAACCTTAAAGTTTTTATTTCTTCTCCATGAATTTTAATACCCACTCCGAATTTTTCTTTTGTTTCCTTTACTGCTTGCTCAATATACAGATTGAACAACATCGGGGAGCGGCTACAACCCTATCTTACTCCCTTCCCAACCACTGCTTCCCTTTCATGTCCCTCGACTCTTATAACTGCCATCTGGTTTCTGTACAAATTGTAAATAGCCTTTCGCTCCCTGTATTTTACCCCTGCCACCTTTAGAATTTGAAAGAGAGTATTCCAGTCAACATTGTCAAAAGCTTTCTCTAAGTCTAAAAATGCTAGAAACGTAGGTTTGCCTTTCCTTAGTCTTTCTTCTAAGATAAGTCGTAAGGTTAGTATTGCCTCACGTGTTCCAACATTTCTACGGAATCCAAACTGATCTTCCCCGAGGTCCGTTTCTACCAGTTTTTCCATTCGTCTGTAAAGAATTCGCGTTAGTATTTTGCAGCTGTGACTTATTAAACTGATAGTTCGGTAATTTTCACATCTGTCAACACCTGCTTTCTTTGGGATTGGAATTATTATATTCTTCTTGAAATCTGAGGGTATTTCGCCTGTTTCATACATCTTGCTCACCAGATGGTAGAGTTTTGTCAGGACTGGCTCTCCCAAGGCCGTCAGTAGTTCCAAAGGAATGTTGTCTACTCCGGGGGCCTTGTTTCGACTCAGGTCTTTCAGTGCTCTGTCAAACTCTTCACGCAGTATCATATCTCCCATTTCATCTTCATTTACATCCTCTTCCATTTCCGTAATATTGTCCTCAAGTACATCGCCCTTGTATAGACCCTCTATATACTCCTTCCATCTTTCTGCTTTCCCTTCTTTGCTTGGAACTGGGTTTCCATCTGAGCTCTTGATATTCATACAAGTGGCTGTCTTTTCTCCAAAGGTCTCTTTAATTTTCCTGTTGGCAGTATCTATCTTACCCCTAGTGAGATAGGCCTCTACATCCTTACATTTGTCCTCTAGCCATCCCTGCTTAGCCATTTTGCACTTCCTGTCGATCTCATTTTTGAGACGTTTGTATTCCTTTTTGCCTGCTTCATTTACTGCATTTTTGTATTTCCTCCTTTCATCAATTAAATTCAATATTTCTTCTGTTACCCAAGGATCAAATGTATCGATGTTATTTAAAATGACAGTATACCGAACCTAATTGCTTCTGTCATAAATAATTTGTATTTGCGTAATAATATTTCGTAGCAATCAGCACGAAGACAATTGACGAAGCTTAATGGCCGTTTACTAACATTTTACTAGCACTCTCGTATTGTAATGTTCTTTCAGACCAGCAACCTATATCTTTTAAATATCAAAGACTGAATATTCCATATCCGGCGACGGTAAGTCAAAAAATAACATTTTAATTGTTTTAATTACGAGAGCGATTATTCCTTCGAGGCTTTGCAAAAATCACTAAAAAGAAAGACACCATAAAAGCCAGGCAAATTTACATTAAAATTAAAACTGAAATTCTATTTGAAAACTGGAACTCATACCTGTAATATGAATATTCATCTCGTTTCACGAATAAGCCAGCGTTTAGTGGCGAAGTGCGTGGAAAGACTGTTGTAAATGTGTACTAATGTTTATTTTATTTGTTGTTTCATGCTATAAAACTGCTGATGTTCGGAGAACCACTGGAACCGAAAAGTAAAATTTATCTTACGAGAAAATTAAAACGAGAATTTACGAGAGAAGCAACAGAAAAGGTAAGATGCAGCAATGCCTAGCAGCAGCACATTAGCAGGAGCGCATATGTGTCGTAGATTTTATTATGTGAAATATTGTTTTATTTGAAGGTGATGCAGCACTTTTCATTTCAAAATTCATGTAACACAGACTCGGACTACAATAGAGTATAACAATAAAACGTAGAATATTGTTCTAACTAAATGGCTTCATTTGGCTACATCCTTCATTAAATGGCGAGACTCTATTAAGAAAATAATAATGGGACACAATTCTTTTTAATTTCAATTTATGAATTTTCATAGTAGAGGATGTTTAAAAACGAGACATTTGCTATCAAAATAAAATTTTATTAATGGAATTTTTGTACAGGGATGTTAATACACGTAGATAATTAGCAAAAATGGAGAATAACATTGAAAATACAGATTCTGACACGGACAGTGTTGTAGATAACAGAAATGATCAATGTGTGTTACAGAATCTCACAATAACTACACTAAGCGTAGACAATAATGAAAATCTGTTAGGAAATGAAGCTACACCAGAGCCTTTGATGGTGGGTGACGTATTATTGTTAGACACGACGGCTAAGTTACAGCCCGTGCCATCGTCAAATGTCACTGACCCATTGCAAATCATGTTAATCAAAATGGGCAAACTTCACGCAATCTAAAGTGAGTGACATACAAACTGATCTTACTATTTTAAAAAACAGTTATATGAGATAACAGTAGAATTAGTCACACTGCAAAACAGGGCCACTGCACTAAACTTCAAAGTTGACGAAACAAATGCTCTACTAACTGGTCATGTTACAGGTTTACACACACATTAAAACACAACCCTGAGCAACAGGGTCAATCAACTACTTAAACTGAAATGTTGTTTAATCAGAATAAAAAAATATGAGAATCAGCATGAGTTACTTTCTTCTGATGTTGAGAGGATGTGTTCTTAATACCAAGGTACATATGTTTGCAAATACTTTAAAAGACTGTTTGCAATTAGAAACCGACGATCACTTTAGTCAAGTTAACAAAGATTTTCAAACTTGGCTGGAGGAAAAGAATAAGCATTTTGAAAGATGTTTACAACAAAATTTGCCAACAGTTGTCAATGACACAGTTAAAGAAATTTTGAAGAGTGATGGACATAATGTACATTTTCGACCACAAACTGACAGACACATACACATGCGTCAACTGATTACATACCTAATAAGCACATAAAACATACAAATAGTAGTTCATATGCAAATGAACAGAATAGTTATGATTTAATGCTGATCATAGATATTCTTGTTCAGCAACAAGTGTATGAACATGTACCGCCGTCATATAGCAATACCATAAAGCGAGGTGACCATGAACGGCGAAGTGACTTTCAATAACAATTTAGCGTCTTTTTAAAATAAATGCTGCACTCTAGTGTGTAAATATGGGACTAAGACCAGAGTCGCTAAATATTGCCAATGATCGATACTTTCAGATGATATGGAAGTCGATATGAAATAACATTGTATACCAACGCCAGAAAATAAAATAATTTTCTGGAAATTTAAGTTCCTTCACAACCACAAAAACATTTGCCTATTATTAGAAGCATTTTTGAGTTTAGAGTTTGACATGAGTTTTTGTGGGCAAGGTTAACACTTGACTGAACATTTACAGAGAGCATAAAATGTTAAATTTATTCTTTGGTCATGTAAAAAAATAAAATATGAAGGCTTGTCTTTCAAGGGGTGACTTTGATCAGCGCCTTCCCTATTCTTTGACACATCAGCTCTATGGAAAACATGTTTTAGTGAAGTTTCCTTCAAAGGAAAGTGGGAAATACTGTTGGACATGTTATCACTGATGATGAAATTACACTTCTGAGGAAATGGCCTTCCATGGTGGAATCAGATGAAGTTTTTTGTTTGGCCTAATGTTTGTAATGTATCAGATTTTGAGAAAGATGATATTTGTAGGATTCTACCTGATTGTAAGGTAGATAGAAGGGGAAGGTTTCATTTTGAGATGAAATTTGATATCTCTGACATCTAGAGTGGACACTCTTTCGTGGCAACTTCATTTCCTGTAGAGTGTTTATATATGTAATTCTTAAAAATGTGATAACTTTTTTTCATTTCTTATAATTAAATCATACAGACTGTGTTGAAAAGATCTGTTTTTAAAAAAAAATCTTATTCCATGACTACCACAGCACCCATTTCCATTATTAGCAAAATTAAGCTGCAATTGTATGAATAGTTTCAGGTGATTAAAGAAAACTCATAAAAAAGACTCAATTTTTTCTAAATAAGTTACTTTCAAAACTATATTTGTATATAAAATATCATCCTGTTTCATATGATATGGGTGTCATTTAACAGTAATTGACATGACTCCCACAAAATAGGCAAATGTTTCGTTGTTCAAAGTGACCTCGACCCATGGGGTGCAATTGAACAGTGAAAAATTTTTAAAAATAAATTTGGCTTGGGGGATAAAAATGTATAATCTGCTTTATCATATTCAGCAACACCTCTTGCAACTTCCCAAAAAGTTTCATGTCAATATCTTCAGAAGTTTCTGTTTTATTTACAAAAATGAATTTAAAATGTTCAAAGTCACCCCGCTTTACGGTACTATAAATAATATACTGTATTTTAAATCAGGGAGCAGGAAATGCATTAGCAGAAATGTTACATGATGAAAGTTTATTATAATACAGGCAGTTCCAAGTATTCATCCATGAAAAGAGAACACTCCATCCAAATATTTTTCGCAAATCTTTCAGAAACGCTTTTTCCCATACATGGAAAGATAGACAAGAGATACGAGTATGTTGCGTCATCGGATTCATGCAAGATGGAGCAGACATATAAGCATGTACTGCTGCCGATCGTTGTACATATTATGAACAATTCGTGAGATCTTTTCTGAAAAAATTCTGTTCAGCTTCATTTCAGGAGTGGCTTCAAAAATGGTGTTCGAACCAGAACTGTTCAAGTCACGCCAAGATAATCTTCGTCGTTACTTTGAAAAGTATTTGAACATGAAACGTTACTGGGGTGATCCCGTCTTTTAGTGAGATGTAACCTGTGTATTAAAAACACCAGTACCATTCCACATACGGGGAAAGTTGATACAGGTACCAGATCGCAATGTAGAACAGTTTCTTTCGATCTTAGATTCACTTGATAATATTAATGAAGACATGCAGAGTATGCAGAATGACAGTTAGCACAGCTAATCCAACCTAATTCATACACGCAGAATAATGTCAACTGCATGGCATAGTAAAACATGCAACCATATCTGTGTACAATAATAACAATAGCACACATTCATATGTAGGCAATCCAAACAAAATGTGAGAAGCCTGTAATAATAACAACGATCGACGCGGAAATAATCACAATTACAGTCAACATAACACACAAAACTCACCACACAAAACCAATCCGCAACCACAGCATTACGGAAACAATTATGGATATGTTGGTTTTTCATAATTTAATAACCACCGAAGTCATTGGCAACCACCACCGAGTGTTTCGCAGCAAAACGGTAATTTAATGAATCATGGTCAACTAAGCAACAATAACATGACAAATCAAAACACACACCAAGACAACGAAATGGTGATTGGAACACACAATATCTGACTGTAAATATTGTGGAGGTGGCGAGTGAAGTCACTCCAAGAACCACACATTCGACAAACTGAATAAGTTCACAACTCACCCCATGTGATGAGTGAGGAATGCGTGAGGGGCAATGATACAATAACAGACATATTTGTTCCACCGAATGAAAAAATTTGGTAATTTGTGGTAAGTTCCTATGTGACCAAACTGCTGATGTCATCGGTCACACACTACTAAATCTAACTTAAACTAACTTACGCTAAGTACAACACACACACACACACACACACCTGAGGGAGGACTCGAATCTCCGATTGGGGTGGGGGGGGGGGGAGGGGGGCGGGAGGTGGGAGCCACGCGAACTGTGGCAAGGCGCGTCAAAATGCGCGGCTACCCTCAGTGGCTGCACTGAATGTAAAACAGTACACAAATACAAGTATACTTCTACTAAGGCACAACCACAGCACAAGTTTAACAGATGAGCTACTTGGGGATCATAGTGCTGATCACTAGTAAAAGAGATATTACTAGAACGAATAGAGATATTGTAGGTTGCGCACTGACGAGTATTATGATTTATTGTCTTTGAACTACATTATTAGTTAATTGCTTTGGTGAGGTATTTTCAGTGCTAGACAAATTTCAGTTTAAAGTACTGTGAATACTTTTAAAGGGAATCATCCCATTGTACTATGACGATTACAAGCTGACCACATCTACACTTCGTAAGTTTGATAGGACTTTATGAGTGACCATCACACTATTTAATGTTTCAGTCAAAGAAGCTATGGCTGTAAATTTCATGTTGAGCAGTTTATCATAAGTGTGCTCCACTGCGATTATTCCTTTTGATTAATTTAGAAGGCAGATTGTGTTACAAAACGAATTATTAATTAGGAACATTCATATAAAAATAAATAAATAAAAATAAATCAGGCGACAGTCTGACTACTTGTTGTTGGTTTTGTTGTGGTCTTCAGTCTGAAGACTGGTTTGATGCAGCTCTCAATGCTGCTCTGTCCTGTGCAAGCCTCTTCATTTCCGAATAACTACTGCAACCTACATCCTCCTGAATCGACTTACTGTATTCCTCTCTTGGTCTGCCTGTAGAATGTTACCCCCCACACTTCCCTCCAGTACTAATCTGGTAATCTCTTGATGTCTCAGAATGTGTCAACTGACCTCTTCTTCTAGTCAGGTGTCCACCTGCTTAGCTGAGTAGTAACATGTTTGCCTGCCATGCAGTGTGTCCGTGTTTGATTACTGGCCGGATTGGAGATTTTCTCCGCTAGTGGACTGGGTGTTGTGCTGCCATCATCATCTCATCATCACCGACGCAAGTGGCCCAGAATGGTGTCATCTGAAATAAGACTTGCACCTGCCGGCCAAACTTCCCCGGATAGGACCTCCAGGCTGTCAATGCTGCATGGTCATTTCATCTCATTTCTATTCAGGTTGCGCCACAAATTTCTTTTCTTCTCCGTTCCATTCGGTATCCCCTCATTAGTTATGTGATATACTCATCTAATCTTCATCATTCTTCTATAGCACCACATTTCAAAAGCTTCTATGTTCTTCTTGTCTAAACTATTTTTCATATGTGTTTCACTTCCGTACATGGCTACACTACAGGAAAGACTTCCTAACACTTCAATCAATATTCGATGTTAACAAACTTCTCTTTTTCAGAAACGCTTTAACAAACTTCTCTTTTTCAGAAACGCTTTTCTTGCTATTGCTAGTCTGCATTTTATATCCTCTCTGCTTTGGAAATCGTTAGTTACTTTACTGCCCAAATATAAAATCTCATATACTACTTTTAAGTGATTCGTTTCTTAATATAATTTCCTCAGCATCACCTGATTTAATTCGACTACATTCCATTATACTTGTTTTGCTTTTGTTGATGTTCGTCTTATAACCTCCTTTCAAAACAATGTTTATTCTGTTCAACTGCTCTTGTAAGTCCTTTGTAGTAACTGACAGAATTACAATGTCGTCTGCAAACCTCAAACTTGTTATTACTTTTCACTGGACTATAACTCCCACTCCAAATTTTTGTTTGGTTTCCTTTACTGCTTGCTCAGTGTACAGATTGAATAACATTGGGCATAGGCTACAACTCTGTCCCACTTCCTTCTCAACCACAGCTTCCTTTCCAGGCTCCTCGACTCTTACAACTACTGTCTGGTTTCTGTACAAGTTGTAAACAGGCTTTCGCTCACTGTATTTTACTGCTGCTATCCTCAGAATTTCAAAAAGAGTATTGCAGTCTACACTTTCTCTAAGTCTGCGAACGCTATAAACGTCTGTTTGTCTTTTCTTCGTCTGTCTTCTAAGACAAGTCATAGGGCCATTATTGTGTGCGTGTTCCTAAATATCTCTGATATCCAAACTGATCTTCAATGACGTTGGCTTCTAAGAGTTTTTCTGTTTTTCTGTAAACAGTTCATGTTGGTATTTCGCAATCATGACTTATTAAACTGGTAATTCGGTAATATTCACACCTGTCACCTCCTGCTGTCTTTGGCGTTGAAATTACTACATTCTTCTTGAAGTCTGGGAATATTTCGCCTGTCTCGTACATCTTCCATATGAGCTGGAACAGTTGTCTTATGCTGTTTCGCCCAAGGTTATCAGTGGTTATGACGGAATGTCGTCTACTCCCAGGGCCTTGTTTCGACTTACATCTTCTAGTGCTGTTTCAAATTTTCCTCACAGTATCATCTCTCCTGTCCCACTTCGTCTATATGGTTTTCTGTTTCTATAATATTGCCTGCAAGTTCATCTCCCTTGTATAGACGCTCTATATACTCCTTCCACATTTGAGCTTCCCTTCTGCCATCTGAGCTCTTGATATTCATACAAATGCTTCTCTTTTCTCCAAATGTCTGTTCAATTTGTAGGTGGTACTAGGTGGTACCTATCTTTCCCATAGTGACATACGCTTCTAAATCCTTACATTTGTCCACTTCCTTTCAATCCCAAGTTTTAGACGTTTGTACTGTTCTTTTCCTGTTGCATTACTTGCATTTTTGTATTTTCTCCTTTCATCATTTAAATTCAGAATGTCCTCTGCAGGGTTGCCATCCATCCCAGTGTAACAGGACCATCACAGTTGTGGACCTTCTTGTCACGATACCATGACAAGACCCAATTTTGTCCCAATTTTGCAAAAAACTATTATGAATTTGGCTCAAGTACTTAAGTAACGCCATCTGTTAATGCGCCGCGTAAATGTAGCCTCACTTAGTTTTATTTATGTCAACAAGGTCATGTTGATAAGGTCGTCTCATAGATGATGTCGTATGTTGCGTATCCTATATCGACAATGCAAGCACCTTCTAGATCTAGCGCCATCAGTCGAGAAAGTACCGGACTTCTTCAGTAGTACAGGGGTAGAACATTTTAAGCAGTGATATGCAGAAGAATCAAGCAGTTCGTATTTGAATAGTGATCTGATGAGACCATTCTGTCTAAACACAACACGAACAACGGGAGCAAGTTAGTAATGTTTGAAGTGTTTGTTGCAGGTATGTAGGACGTGAAGTGTATAGTTTTAACAAACTTATCTTAACATATCTTACGAAAATCCCTAAGGATGGAGAGAGAAAGAGACACTTTTCGGATCATTACACAAAACAGTAGTCTCACATGTGTGAGATTTGTAGCTGTTTCATCTCAGTAAGGCAGATGTGAGCCATCACATTTCTATGAAGAATCATACAAACAGGTTCGTGGTAGCATCCACATCAAAGTCTATTTCTACATTCATAATTAAAGAAGACACCCAGGAAGAATCGCTCGTTGCTACTGAAGAGCTAACAATAGCTTATACAAAGTTGTCAAGCATCTGTATCATGACGCCACAATGTATCCCGAATCTAAGGTCGTCGCAAATCAGTTTACAGCCAGGACCAAAGCTACAGCGATTGTTAAAAATATTCTCGCATCACACTCCGTGTGCGAATGCATAAAACAATTGCAAAAAGTTTCATTTTACGACATAGGCACCGACGAATCGAACCACAAGGTTGAAAAAAAAATTCCTTTAGTTGTTCAATACTTCACTGAAACTGACAGAATCCAACAGAAGCTGTTGAAGTTTGATTCCCCAAATAATGAAACATCGCAGACAATTGCAAAGTTTTGTGTAGCCATTTCAAGACAACTGCAAATTCCATCTGACAAATTAATCGCTTTTTGTGGAGACAATACCAATACCAACTTCAGAAGGCTTCATCGACATGGCCAGCAGAATGTGTTTCACCAACTCCACACTACCATATCAACTGTCGACATTGAAATAACCGTCATGAAAATATTTTATTATTTTTCAATATACATGGTAAGGACAGAATAGCTGAAAGAGTTCTGCTTATACATTGATGTCAATCATCAGACTCTTCTATTTCACACTAAAATCAGATGGCTGTCATTAATGCCAGCAGTGGAGGTAATTCTTAAGCTTTGGAATCCATTTAAACAATTTTTTGACGCCGAAGACAGGCAATCTGAAATAATTTCAGATTTTTTCAGTAGTCCTATCAGTGAAATTTACTTCATGTTGATGCAGTCAAACTTGCCTCCATTTGAAAAAAAATTTATAAAACATGGAGAAGAGTAATGTAGCTATAATTGAAATAAGAAATGTACTAATCGACACTCAGAGATATGTAGTAGTAGTAGTAGCTTTATTCATCCATAGATCTCTTTTTACAAGGATATATGACATGTCAAAGTATTTACAAGTTTAGATAAATTTAAAATAAGCTAATTCGTATACACATATATTTGCAGACTTCTAGTTAGAGACAATCATCAGATTTATGCCTGGTATACAATACTGTTTTTACAAATAACTTATTAAATAATATAATGCCACACTGTTCACTCATATCACACTATCAGTCACTGCACACATTATTTCATAACAGTTCACTCACTACACACACACACACACACACACACACACACACACACACACACACACACACACACACGCACACATATATTGGTGATCTCTGGGCCATTTTCTCTATCGCAACTTCCCATCTGAGTCAGCATCCGTCCATAATGAGTGAGATGTTGAGCTCAGAAAGAGGAAGAGGTGTTAGTATTCTGTTATGCATAGCTTGGGGTAAGTATTTCTAGAAAGGAAAAAAGAAGGAAAAAACATAAAGTGGAAGTGTTATGTGGAATGTTGGATGTTTTATAATCATTATTATTATTATTTATTTGTATAACATTTTTTATCAAACCCCTCCTATGTTTTATCTACATAATCCTTCAATGAATGAAATGAAGACTGCCAATTTTAGTGGCATGCAAACCAAGATGATTTGAACAAATTAAAGAATGAGAACCATAACGAAGAAATAATTAATTTGATTTCGAAATTTGAGGAAGAAACAATGGCTTTCTGTAACATAGCATTTGATTACTTAAAGAAATTGGCTATTTCTTTCAATAAATGTCAAATATTTGATCGAATGACGCTGTCAGAAACCCTAGATTCGATGATGACAGAAAACACTATTATATACTTGACTAAAATGATGTGAAGTTTTCGGGTGACAATTGTTTCCAGGTATATATGTATCTGAAGAGCTTTTTTAGAAACTAAGCGTGACAAGTCTGAACACTTCATGGAAGGAAGATGGATTTACTTTCTTAAGGAAACTGAAAATCTTAAACGCAAATGCCAATTACTAAAATTTGGGGAATATTTGTTTTTTATTCCTGCACGCAACGCCACTGTGGACAGAGTATTTTCGCTGATGTTGGCCCAATGGATTTGGTATATTGCTGGCAGGTGTCAAGGCTACATGGAGTGAAAGAACCAAGCCCATAGAGCATACCCAACAACAAACTTTATTTGCCATGCATCAAAATAACTAACACTGGTAATAGTACAGAGTCACAATGATATTACACCTACCATTCGTTCAAATAATATGTAAAGTAAAATTTTCAGAAAACTTTTGCAAGACAACAAGTGTAATGTTTAAGAATATATATTTTAATTTAAGACAAAAGGCAGTAACTTCCTTCACTAAAAGAGGTTTTTTTTAAACATGGAACTTATGCTTTTGCTTGTGACAAAACTTATTCGCAAAATATAGCTTTCTTTCTAAAAAAAGAAAAGAAAGAAAGAGGAGAAGAAGTTTTAAGAAAAGGCCACAGGGTTATTTTTTCTATGCAAATACTTCAGAAAAAAATTATTTGACAGAGGACTAACAAGCCTGCCGTCTGTGAAAGGGTTTGAAATCTTTTGAGTGGTTTAAATCATCAAAAACATTTACAAGCTTCAGTTTTAAATCAGAATAAAAATTTCTTAAAAATACATTCATCAACTACAGTAGTACTTAAACTTAGCAGCCTTCCGCAGTAGTGGACCCACTTAGTTGCGCTGGTCATGCAGCAACATGTGAGGTGAGGCCCAGCTGGCTTAGAAAACAAGTTCCTTCTGTAACACACCAAACAAACTGTGAGAACATGGACCATTTTACGCCGACTGTGAAGCCAGCCACCCTTTGCATGTAAGATGTTAAATCAGATATTAACATACTGCCTAGCAAACAGTCAATATGTCTGAAGGTCTTAAAGCAAACTGCAATACGTTAAAGCACATAAGATATTTTCATTGCAACTTTAACCATCAAATGATTTAAGTAAGAGGCTTATTGAAATACTGTAGCAGTGTGAAAGCGGTAAAATCATAGCTCATTATAGAGTTAAGATAAAATTACACTTTAGAATCCAGTCAGTCAGGCAGCAGTAGCCGACCGAGAAAGACACAGCAACAGGGAAGTAAACGGCTTTTGTTATTTTCGAGTTGCTATAGCATCTGTGTGCTTTAATAGTTCAGTTTCTCGTGTTTCTACATGTAAATTTAATATCTTATAACCTCAGTTGCCGCCTTTTCGTTTGCATCAGAAAGTAAACCGATTTTGTGACATATTAAAAGCACCTAATCAGGGGCAAATTATTTAGTTTCACCTGAGTGCTTCGGTAAATAGGTTTTTGAATATCTGGGTATTATTAGACACAGTTCGTGCATTTTCGTCAGGGTCTACAGTAGAGTTGCGCAGCATGTGCCGATAGTCCGCTTATCTGCATAGTTTAGTTTTCCACAGCCTTTAGTATGGACAAGGACTGCGATTGTTGTGTGCGGATGCGAGCCGAGTTGGTGACACTTTGCTCTCAGCTTCAGTCTGTGATGGCTTTGGTTACACAGCTTGAGTTTGGAGTGGATGGGCATCACTGTTGTGGGCCAGCTGTGGGGATCCAACGGACGTCCAGCATGTCAGAGTCCTCCGATTGGTCCTCACCGGTGGCCAACCCAGTTACTGCTATCACTGAGGCTGACCCCTCACCTGTGGTCGAGTGGTATTTCGCCCCGGCGTGAAGCAGACTGCGAAAGACTTCCCAGGCGGCTGCACATATGGCCTCCCCGGTTTGTCTGACAAACAGGTTCGAGGTGCTGTCTGTGGTTGACACTGTCGCTGAGCCAGATGCTGTCACCTGTCCTGTTTCAGAGGAAACCACTCAGCCCCCAAGATCTGGGCAATTGCAGAGGGTGGGATTATTGGTAGTTGAGAGATCCAACGTTAGGCACGTTATAGGGTCCCTTAGGGACTTGGCCGACAAGCAGGGGTAAGAAATCCAATGTGCACTCCGTGTTCATACTGGGTGGAGTCATTCCAGATGTGGAAAGGGTCCTCCCGGATGCCATGAAGAGCACAGGGTGCAGCCAACTGCAGGTGGTGGCTCACGTCGGTACCAACGATGTGTGTCACTTTGGATCAGAAGAGATTCTCTATGGTTTCGTATGGCTAACAGAAGTAGTAAAGGCTGCCAGTCTTGCTTGCAAGACCAAAGCAGAGCTGACCATTTGCAGCATAGTCGACATGACCAATTGCAGACCTCTGGTACAGAGCCGAGTGGAGGATCTGAATCAGAGGCCCAGACGGTTCTGCGACCGTGTAGGCTGCAGATTCCTCGACTTCCGCCAAAGGGTGGTTGGGTTTCGGGTTCCGCTGAATAGGTCAGGTGTCCACTATACGCAGGTGGCGGCTACACGGGTAGCAGAGGCTGTGTGGCGTGGACTGGGCGGTTTTTTAGGTTAGAGGGTCTCAGGAAAACACAAGAAGGGCTTCAGTCACAAAGAGTGTAGGCTGAACACACGAAAAACGTAGATACAGGAAGCACTGGTATAACAGTTGTAAATTGTCGTAGCTGTGTTGGGAAAGTACCAGAGCTCCAAGCGCTAATAGAAAGCACTGATGCTCAAATCGTTATAGGCACTGAAAGCTGGCTAAAGCCGGATTTAAGCTCAGCCGAAATGTTTGCGAAGAACCTAACGATGTTCCGAAAGGATAGGCAAAACATGGTTGGCAGTGGCGTGTTTGTCGCTGTCAGAAGTAGATACTTCCTGTGAGTTAGTATGGGCAGAGTTCATTGTTGGCAACCGGAATAAAATAATAATTGGATCCTTTTACCAACCTCCCAATTCAGATGATACAGTTGCTGAAAGGTTCAAAGAAAACTTAAGTCTGATTTCAAACACGTACTCGACTCATACGATAATAGTTGATGGTGACTTTAATTTACCCACGATATGATGGCGAAAATACATGTTTAATTCCGGAGGTACGCGTAAAATATCATCCGAAATTGTGCTAAACGCATTCTCTGAAAATTATTTGGAGCAGTTAGTTCATGAGCCCACACGAATAGTAAACGGTTGTGAAAACACACTTGACCTCTTAGCAACAAATAATCCTGAGTTAATAACAAGCATCAAAACCGATACAGGGATTAGTGAACACAGGGTTGTCGTAGCGAGACTGAATACTGTAATCCCCAAATCCTCGAAAAACAAGCGAAAAATATATCTATTCCAAAAAGCAGATAAAAATTCACTTGACGCCTTCCTGAGAGACAATCTACACTCATTAGAAATTAATAATATAAGCGTAGACCAGATGTGGCTTAAATTCAAAGAAATAGTATCGGCAGCAATTGAGAGATTTATACCAAATAAATTAACGAACGACGGAGCTGATTATCCTTGGCACACAAAACGGGTTCGAACACTGTTGCAGAAACAACGAAACAAACATACCAAATTTAAGCAGACGCAAAATCTCCAAGATTGGCGATCTTTTACAGAAGCTCGAAATTTAGCGTGGACTTCAATGCGAGATGCCTATAACAGTTTCCACAACGGAACTTTGTTTCGAAACCTGGCAGAAAATCCAAAGAGATTCTGGTCGTATGTGAAGTATGGTAGTGGCAAGAAACAATCAATGCCTTCTCTGCACAATAGCAAAGGAGATACTATCGAAGACAGTACTACGAAAGCAGAGTTACTAAACACAGCCTTCCGAAATGCCTTCACAAAAGAAGACGTAGTAAATATTCCAGAATTCGAATCGAGAACAGCTGCCAACATGAGTAACGTAGAAGTAAATATCCTCGGAGTAGTGAAGCAACTTAAATCACTTAATAAAAACAAGTCTTCTGGTTCAGACTGTATACCAATTAGGTTCTTTTCGGGGTATGCTGATGCACTAGCTCCATATTTAACAATCATACGCAACCATTCGCTCGACGAAAGATCCGTACCCAAAGACTGGAAAGTTGCACAGGTCACACCAATATTCAAGAAAGGTAGTAGGAGTAATCAATTAAATTACAGGGCCATATCGTTAACGTCGATATGCAGCAGGATTTTATAACATATATTCCGTTCGAACATTATGAATTACCTCGAAGGAAACGGTCTATTGACACACAGTCAACATGGGTTTAGAAAACATGGTTCTTGTGAAACACAACTAGCTCTTTATTCACATGAAGTGTTGAGTGCTATTGACAAGGGATTCCAGATCGATTCCGTATTTCTGGATATCTGGAAGGCTTTTGACACTGTACCACACAAGCGGCTCGTAGTGAAATTGCGTGCTTATGGAATATAGTCTCAGTTATGTAACTGGATTTGTGATTTCCTGTCAGAGAGGTCACAGTTCGTAGTAATTGGCGGAAAGTCATCGAGTAAAACAGAAGTGATTTCTGGCGTTCCCAAAGGTAGTGTTATAAGCCCTTTGCTGTTCCTTATCTATATTAACGATTTTGGAGACAATCTGAACAGCCGTCTTCGGTTGTTTACAGATTTCGCTGTCATTTATCGTCTAATAAAGTCATCGGAAGACCAAAACAAACTGCAAAACGATTTAGGAAAGATATCTGAATGGTGCGAAAAGTGGTAGTTGACCCTAAATAACGAAAAGTGTGAGGTCATCCACATGAGTGCTAAAAGGAACTCGTTAAACTTTGGTTATACGATAAATCAGTCTCATCTAAAAGTTGTAAATTCAACTAAATACCTAGGTATTACGATTACGAACAACTTAAATTGGAAGGAACACGTAAAAAATGTTGTGGGGAAGGCTATCCAAAGACTGCGTTTTATTGGAAGGACACTTAGAAAATGTAACAGGCCTACCAAGGAGACTGCCTACACTACGCTTGTCCTTCCTCTTTTAGAATACTTGTAAGAGGTATGCGCTATATGCGCTGCCTGCAACAGACAATACTTAGGAGAGTCTCTGACCAGAGAGCAGTATGTAGTTAGTTGTTGCTTGTCGCTAGTCGGCATTAGTCGTCACTAGTCGACAGTAGTCTTGAGTAGTCTGCGTGAGTCGGCAGTATTCGACAGTAGTCGGCGGTAGTCGACTGTAGTCTGCGTGAGTCGGCAGTAGTCGACAGTAGTCGGCGGTAGTCGACTGTAGTCTGCGCGAGTCTGCAGTAGTCGGCGGTAGTCGGTGCGTGTCTGCGCTTGTGTGCAGTCTGCCCTGGTCGGGACTCTGGAGGATGAGTATTATTGTAGAAGGTAAAGAAGCAGCCTCGCGCATATCTAGTAATGTATGTTAACTGTCATCCAATTTCTTTCAAAAATGCCCCATTAATAATTTTTATAATATAAAGTAATTTTTTAAAAAAAGGCATTCATTTCAATTTAAAGATTTTATCCAATGAATAATTATTCCTTTCACGAATCACAAAGCATACGCCAGCATTGCACGGAGCTGTGCCGAAAAAAATTTTAGGTAAGAGCACATATATTCGCAGTTTTTATTGAGGTAAGAATTTTTGCTTTTTTATTCAGAGTATAGGGCCGTGGCGCAGCGCTGCTGTCGTCATAAAATTTACCAGCTTACTGAATTTTCCTTTTTTTATTATTTCGGGATTTAGGAATTGAGTAGATCAAATGTGAATGCATTTCTGCACAGAGATTATAAATGGGAGCCAATTTTGTTCAGAGGTTACAATATTTAGAATTCATTTAATTATTATATTTTTGTGGGGAGGTTACATACTGCTGCGTGGTGTGGGATCCTTACCAGATAGGACTGGTGGAGTACATCGAAAAAGTTCAAAGAAAGGCAGCACGTTTTGTATTATCGCGAAATATGGGAGAGAGTGTCACAGAAATGATACAGGATTTGGACTGCACATCATTAAAAGAAAGGCGTTTTTCGTTGCGATGGAATATTCTCACGAAATTCCAATCACCAACTTTCTCCTCCAAATGCGAAAATATTTTGTTGACACCGACCTACATAGGGAGGAACGATCACCGAGATAATATAAGTGAAAACAGAGCTCGTACGGAAAGATATAAGTGTTCATTCTTTCCGTGCACTATACGAGGTTAGAATAATAGAGAATTGTGAAGGTGGTTTGATGAACCCTCTGCCAGACACTTAAATGTGATTTGCAGAATATCGATGTAGATGTAGAATTACAACTAAAACATCATTCCATAATTTGAGCTGCTTGCACACAGAGTTGAACAGAAGTAATCAGTATGTAATCAAGTACTGCAACAGTAACACACAATTAAGACTAAACACGCTGCTATTAAATACAACATACTTCAAACAATGTAACAGACGTTACCACAGTCGTGCTTATAGAACTTTTGAGGCATTCTGATTTAAAAATAAACAAGTATTACTAATAACATAACTAATGAGGAGGTATTGAATAGAATAGGGGAGAAGAGGAGTTTGTGGCACAACTTGACAAGAAGAAGGGACCAGTTGGTAGGACATGTTCTGAGGCATCAAGGGATCACAAATTTAGCATTGGAGGGCAGCGTGGGGGTTAAAATCGTAGAGGGAGACCAAGAGATGAATACACTAAGCAGATTCAGAAGGATGGAGGTTGTAGTAAGTACTGGGAGATAAAGAAACTTGCACAGGAGAGAGTAGCATGGAGAGCTGCACCAAACCAGTCTCAGGACTGAAGACCACAACAACAACAACAAATATTACTCCAGCAAAACTTCCCAAATGCGAGATCCATATAGTTTGAACAGTTTGCACTGCTTTTATAATGTAGACCCAGTACATTACATTATAGACACAGGTAGTACTTGTAAGCAAAACGGCACCTACAGGGCGAGGAAAACGCGACAACACATTTGAAGTACCACAGCTCAATGCGAAAGTCGTAAAGGGCCACCCAACCGTTAATCATACAAGAATGACCTTAGATGAGAAAACAGTTTACCCAACAGAATTAAAACAGCTGAATGTGGCAGCAGCAGGTATTGGCATGGTGGTAGGATGCAGACGGTTATATTCAGGCCTCTGCACGGCTTCACTTCCCTCCAGACGTAGCAAGGCCCCAGTTCCACTGTTAGCGTGAAGTCTCCACCACGTCATCCACTCACGAGTGTTGCTTCCATACTCGGCCAAAATAAACTCCAGCCTTACATGGCGCACCATCGACCACGGCACGACCAGTACTGCAATGACCACGACTGACGGGATCACTCTGTAACTTCCACCGCGTCTCGCTGCTGTGCCGACCCCGTTCGAATCGTTCTGTGTTCACCTAAATAGGCGATCGCAGCCATCTCACCGTGGCAAAATGCGGCCACAAGAAAGAGCTGCCACACCAACCGCTCCAGAGGTAAGTTACGGCTCAAGACTGATGAAAGAAATCGACTGCTGCCAGGGACTGTGGAATCAAACTTACAGTGCTAGTCTAACTACAAGCTGACTTGCATGGAGTTTTATAAATACGTAAAAGGGAAAAAAGACTTGCTGAAAAAGGTGAAATCTTTATAAAAATATGGTGTATAAACTACTTCCACCGCAACAAGTTCCATGTAGTTGCATTCCAAAAAAATTAATTACATTAGATAAAATTTTTCCTTCATTTCTGCCTCTCCATCTCACAGTGCCCCGTGAGGTCCCAGCTAGATATAGTAACCCTACCCTTGTGTTACCCAAGAATTTCTACTTGGCCATGTATTTTTACCTCCTTGATCCCCTCCTGCCTTCACTACTCCGACTCTCAAAGCTATCCATCTGTCTTCTACCGTATTCCTTTCCCCTGCTCTTGACAATCGTAGCCTAATGCTCCCTCTGAAACTCTCACAACCTCTGGTTCTTTCAACTTATCGAGATACCATCTCCTTAAGTTTCTTTTTGCAGTTTCTTCAGCTTTAATCTATTGTTCATAGCGAGTAAATTGTGGTCATAGTCCACATCTGCCACTGGAAATTTCTTATAGTTTAAAATCTGATTCCTAAATCTTTGTCTTATCATTAATTAATCAGTCTGAAACCATCTGGTATCTCCAGGTGTCTTCCACATGTACAACCTTCTTTCATGATTCTTATACCAGGATTTAGTGATAATTAAATTGTGCTCTGTGCAAAATTCTACCAGGCAATTTCTCTTTCACTCCTCCCCCCCCCCCCCCCCCAAGTCCACATTCACCTACAAGTTTTTCTGCTCTTTCTTTTTCTAGTGTCGAATTCCAGTGACCTATCACTAATTGATTTTTGTTTCCCTTACTATATGAATAACTTCTTTTATCGGATCACACTTTTCTTCAGTAGCTTCATCATCTGTTCATTATTAAATGTACTCCTGCATTACCCCTATTTGATTCTCTATTTATAACCCTGTATTTACCTGACTCCTATTCTATCCACAATCAAACTTCACTAATTTCTACAATATCAAACTATATCTATTTCCTTTTTTAAATTTTCTAACCTACACCCTGATTAAGGGCTCAACATTCCACACTACAATCCATAGAACGCCAGGTTTGTTTCTCCTGATGACGACATCCTCCTAAGTAGTCCACACCCAAAGATCCGAATGGAGGACTGTTTTACCTTGCTTTCAACTATTCACAACACCAGCACAGCAAGGCCATTTTAGTTTATGTTAAAACGCCATAACAGTCAATCATCCAGACTGTTGCCCCTGCCAACTACTTCCTTTTCAGGAATCACAAGCTTGTCTGGCCTCTCAACATATATCCCTCCATTGTGTTTGTACCTACAGTATGGCTATCTGCATCGCTGAGGCATGCAAGCCTCCACGCCATTGGGAAGGTCCAAGGTTCATAGGGGAGGATTATATTAGTTCTAACACAATAGACACCTTACAAGACTTATTTTTTAAGGTCTTACACAGAGTCCAAAGTAGGGCATCCAGTGTCTGAATAAGAAGTGGGGGGCGGCAACAAATGATATATCTCTTGTTTGGAAAGAAGTTCTTGAACTGCCCCTCTTTCTGTACCCTTTGCATACTACCTTTTGTCATCACCTGATTAGGGACGAATAAAATATGTTTTGTATTGTTAGAATGAAGGAAGAAAGATACAAAGAATATTGCAGGACAGGTGACATTAACAGAAACCTTGTCCGCCCCGGTAGCTGAGTGGTCAGCGTGACAGACTGTCAATCCTAAGGGCCCGGGTTCGATTCCCGGCTGTGTCGGAGATTTTCTCCGCTCAGGGACTGGGTGTTGTGTTGTCCTAATCATCATCATTTCATCCCCATCGACGCGCAGGTCGCCGAAGTGGCGTCAAATCGAAAGACCTGCACCAGGCGAACGGTCTACCCGACGGGAGGCCCTAGCCACACGACATTTCCATAACAGAAACCTTGTCCAGGAAACAAAACCCAATCTCATTCATAGACTGTGACAGACGATCTTTCAAGATCCACTGGACATTTCCAAACTGCTTCAGTTGCTGCTCTTAGCTCGTCTTCTTTAGAGGAAATTAAAAATCAACATAATCACAAAAGTTTTTAAAGCATTTTTTTTCGTTCATCAGCCTTCTGACGTTAGATGCAGCCTGCCACGATCTTACTTCCTGTGGCAATCTCTACTCCTCACACACAACTTTCTCAATTATTTGTTCCATATATTTCACTCTCTGTGTTCCCCTACCATTACTGCCTTCTAAATCTCTCTCTAATACTATGGAAGCTATTTCTTCATTTCCCAACATATGTTCTGTCATCCTGTCCGCTCTTTTCATCGACGTTGTCCCCTCATATCTGACCACGTAGATTATGGGGAGCAGCACGTGTTTCTTATCGTATAATCCACTTAATTATCAACATCTCTTTTAAAACATCTGAAGTGCCTCTTTTCTTTTGCGGATTTCCTGCAGTCCATCATTCCCTTCCACACAACGCTGTGCTTTAGACAAGAGTACACCCAGAATCTGTGAAAGGGCGGTGGGACAGAATAAAAGGGGAGCGACAGAAAATTCGGGGAGAAGGGGTGATCTCACGTTACTTTTGTCATGAGTAACGAAATAGTTGCGATATTTTACCACAATTTCCTCTGGGTACACTTGTTACTAATCAAGAGTAGTGGGGCAACCTATGCATCAAGACACACTGCATTGTTGCCAAATTTATTCAAGAAGGCGACGATGACGTCATCCAAGATGGTGGCATGTAGACTTGGCTACATCGCACGTCGTCATCTAAGATGGCGGATTTTGGCAGGAAAAAAGGCCAATTGTGCTATGTCCACTAACATAACCTCCATAAAAAATGGCGGCAATTTTCCTGTGTTTCTTGTGTTTTGTTGCTGTTGTAGTTTGTGAAAGCTGTTCTTCGATTTTGTAGGGCGATTTCGCAGGTAGTGTTCCACCAAGGGTGCCTGGGTTTTCTAGTCAGCGGGATCAGTTCTTTGGCTGTGTTCACAATTTTTTGTTTAAAGCTGGTCCAATCTTTCGCCTCTTGTTTTTCCCAGTGTTCTGTGATGTTCGATTCTCTGATCTTTCTTGTATCAAATTTCGGTGAGGTCAGTTTCTTTTTGTGTTGTCTTCTTGGTGTGAGTTTGATTTTGATTCTTGTTAGGTAGTGGTCCGAATCTATGTTGGTGCCTTTTCTCACTTGGACGTCATGGATTTCTTTCTGGTATTCATAGGAGATTGCCATGTGATCTATCTGGAATTCACCTAGTGAGTGGACTGGTGATCGCCACGTCTTTTGTTTCTTGGGCTTTTTCATCAGGGAGGTTTTATTTATTTATTATTATTGACCTGCCTCCACTAGAAAATTCCAACATGATAATAGCTGCAAAACCTCACTTTTGATTATTATTATTCATTATTATTCATTGCCATTTATTAACATTCATTATCATTCATTGTCATTTATTATCATTCATTATCCTTTAATATCTCATTATAACTTATTATTATTATTTATTATTATAGGCCTACCTCCACTAGAAAATTGCGTCAAATTCCAGCACGATAATGTCTCGGAAACTGTACTTCTATTTATTATTATTTATTATTTATTCAAGATGTCCGATTTTCTCGGCGAGAAAGTCATTTTCCTTACATCCATAACAAAAATCTATCACAAGTTCAAATCCCAACACCACAATTGATCACACGTACGAACTTTCTCCGTCACTTACCTCCTTTCACTGGTGGCCTATCATAATCGCATCAAATAATAAACTAATAACGTAAGTCACGTCCTTTGATTTTGCAGGGGGGAAGGGACTGAAGACTTTATTTCAAGCAGTACGGTCATCACTTGTTCTCCAACACAGTCAGCACACACATCTTTGATATCGCAGTGCAGTCGCCACGACGTCCGCGCTCCAACTGAATTAGTTCAAATCCTCGCCACTCCCTGGCCAGCGCGTGGACACACTGCTGATGCCTTTCACATGAGATGGCCGGCCACTGGCGCTGGACTGCCGGTACGCTGGGGGCGAGCCCAGCTATTGCTCCCACGTCGTAAACATGTTTTCGCTGGACACATTGGAACTTGCAGAGTTTGACGTCACAGCGGTCCCTTGTCCGCTCACCACGTGTATTCGTCGCCTCCGCAAGTCTTCCGCGAAAATTGTTTACCTCGGATCTGAATCACACAACGGTCGGCTGTTCCCTGCCACACTTTTGGCGCCAAAGTTGTTTTCCTGGACACGTTCAAACCTGTCGATTCCGACCGCTCACCGTCCACCACATGTCCTTGTGCGAGCGAGAATGCAGTGCTACACTTTTGGCAGCAAAGTTTGCTCGACAGTGGAATCCGCCATGAATGTATAACAACACGTTTGGTCCGTACTAGAACGCTCACTAATTGACTCTCTCTCGCGAGCGCATAATAACTGTACAATCACTGTGCCGCCGCCCCGCTTACGTCACACACCCTCCGTACACGCGACGGAAGTAGTCTTCTGTAAATACCTAAGTACTTAATTCCATTTAGATTTCAATCATATTAAATAATTCAATTTACAATTTCATATACATATGCAAAGGTGTTCAACTAATTTCAACTACTTTTCGAGGACCAGACAGCCACCTCTTCCTAGGAACCAGCGCTGAGTTTGAATTCTGGCAGTAAAGAAAGGTCACTTCTACTTTCTCTACCAACCTAACAAAATTGTTGGAAAGAAAGGGCACTTGTACGAACCTCATCCGCCCGACCGCCACTTCCTCCTAGGAACCGGCGCCAAGTTTGAAATCTGCCAGTAAACAAAGCTCACTTGTGCTCCCGCTACCAACCTAAGAAAATTATTGCAAACGAAGCTCATCACCACTAAACTAAGCCACCAGCACTCAACCTCTTCCTACGTGTTTCGACTAAAAGGATTTACCCTGCACTAGGCCCAAGGAGGGAGGAACCGATTTAATTTATTTAGGAATGGAGTGTATGTATCACACCGACATGTTCCACACCATACAGACCTGCAAAACATTCCTACAAAACTCATTTATAATGCTCTAGACACACGCTTGCTAATTTTAAACAGTTAAAAATAACTCATAGCACAGCCTACATACATGCGAACCGCTCGTAAATAATGCAAAACATTTACGTCCAAATAGCCAAACAACTGCTAATTTTCCGCAATAATTTCAGTGCATAGGCTGATGGAAGGAGGAACGAGTGTACTTTATTTATTTGCGACATATCTTTTTGATACTTTTGCTTCTCATAGGTTTCGATATGTAAGGCTGACCTAAGGCATGTTCTGAACTCTCATAGTGCATTACGCTTGGTAACACCACACCCATCAAGATATTCATTCCAGTCCAGACCTGTAAAGCCTCTACAGATAAATTTGTCCAGTTATTTGTCAACTCACTCACAGTCTGACCAGATTGCAGTTATTGCGCAAAAACAGCTCAGACTGCGCTGTGCTGCTCAGGGAAGTAAGGAAGGACTGCACTCTATTTATTTCAAGCCCTTTTATTTAGTCGTGGAGTATATTTGTCACAAAACATCCGCACTGATCCGACTGTGGTCGTCTGACACAGGCCACAAACACATAAACAGCTCCTAATTTCACCATACAGTAGCAAACAGCTCTTAAATAATGCAGTACACAATATCAGCAGGCGAGCTCTGTACTCTTAAACTCTCCAAATAAAGCACAGCACAGTGCACAAACATGCTCGCAAAATAGTGCAACAGACGCGCCCAAACACCCGCAGCTGCCAAACCGACCAAAAGTCTCTGCTCGCACTCCCCCAAACATGACCTCAACACAGTCGCATTCCCACCTAACAGTATGCGGCAACAAGAGGAATGCAGGAAAATGATGACATCGAAGTGAACGGAATAAGAAAGGCAGTCAATTTTTTCTCGTTGAGTTCGTATTATAGTGTATGTCTACTGAGGTAGCAGTGATACACGCGATTTGAATACTGTATTTGATGCTTTACAGGAGGACAGAGAAATATTCACGTCTAAACTTACTCACATCTGTGTTAAATGATAATAGAGGGTGTACGGGATGATCGATTGAGACAGAGCTGCAACTAGGCACAATTCAAACGTTGACTCATTTATTCTAGAGAAGGACAAGTTGCTGAAGGTAGATTTTTTTCCAGTATTCTATTTGGATGCTTTAGTCACGTGATATAGCCAGCGTTCTAGTCGTATGCGGCTACATGTTCGGAATGTTGGTTAAAGCACTGTCTACCTGCGATCGTTAACGGTGAACCCGTCGGTCATCAGAGGACTTCCATCTCATGTGTGATGAAAGTTGCCACATTCCTCTAAACGCACTTTGATTTACGCGATCCCCACCCTGTCGCATGCTTGGTGTAAAATCGAGACTTCAGCGTCATAACTAAGTTAGCTGTGGGTATTTGTGAGGGGTTGTAATCATTGTGTACACACTTACCCGACAGACAGGTGTTTACAGAGTTGGTGGCGGGATGACTTAATTTTCACATGGTGGGCGCTGCTGTTACGCGCATCTGTTTGCTTGTAGGATGTACCGGCTACTAATAACTATCATTTTTATATAGACCTGATGCGAGTAATAGTATTATTTCTGACTCGTGATCTGGTGTGATCATTGGGCACTAGACGTGTCCGCAGAGCTATATTGGGCTCATATCATAGAAAGGAAACGTTTTACGATTGGGGTAGAGATAGCTCAGCGTAGGGAGACTGGGGAGAAGGATGTATGTCTGACAGGACGGAAAAATAAGCGATCTAAGGTTATCGCTCGTTTTTAAGTGCTGAACGTTCTAGTCTTAGGAGCATGTGTGTGTTTATGTTCTCTCTCTCTCTCTCTCTCTCTCTCTCTCTCTCTCTCGCTCTCTCTCTCTCCCACTGGAACCTTCGATGCACCGATCATGGACTCTAGAACAATACTTTACACATGATAGATTGGATGATTTACTTAAAAATGTATCCAACTATGTTGTTTATAAATATCGCTCCGTTCTTGTTCTTCTTAACTGTATGCTATTAAGTTAAGGCATTTTGAGATCTGTTACTATAGATAGACTTGGTTATATTTCGAGAAATGTGGTGCACTTGGAGGGGTTATGACTAGGAAAGCTCTATTCAGTCAAGAGAGGTGGAGTGTAGCTGTATTCATCTGCTCAGTTGAGGAATAATTGGGTAGCAATGTTGCAGGGTAGGTTGGTCAATGCCAAGGTGAGGATGGTCTTTTAACGTAAGAGGAATAGATAGCTCTGTGACCACCATACACATATAGATTGATCGAGTACTATGCGCGAGGTCTTAGAAATATGTATAGCGTTGTCTGGCATAATTTGATCGTCTTTATATGTTCGAGAATTAAGTGTGAATGGACGTGCTGAGCAGTCATGAATGTTCGCAATGATACTTGCAAAGTAGAGGATTATGGTTTAGCTATGACACTGAAATTAAGGTAAAATTTTTCTCGATATCAGCTGTGATGGATAATATTACAGTAGATCGGTGGTGTCTTATCCATCGCATCTGTGCGTTGGGTACGACATAATGATTGACTGACAATGCTTGCTTGAGTTGGGGGACAAATTTTGCTTGATGGACCGCAACTTCCGGGGTTGCTAGGACCGAAAATGGTGATCCCATACTTGTGTGCAAAAATGACCACTCACTAGAAATGGAACGCAGAGTTATAAACTATTCGGTCACTGCGACATATGAGTTTAAATGTAGAGGTGGTCAGTCACTTTCGAGGGAAGTCGCTGCAACGCCAGCAGGCTCTTCTAGTTTCCTTGTGTTGTGGCTGTCCTTTATTTAAAATCATTCAGTGTTATGCTATCGATTGTAAGAATATGATTTACAAGGTGCAATGTCTGTTTAGAATCAGACACTGACTTTCAAGTTGCGGCAGAAAGACGAAATGCTCGGTAGTGTGCAAAAGCGTGCTAGAAAACACTGTTTGAACAAGGGCCAGAGGCAGCTTCTCATTCGCTTAGAGTATGGGTGATCCAACTTTAAAGGGGTCTCTGCAGCGTGTGTATATTTAATATGATCTTGTTCATATAGGCATCTGTTGTTTGAGGTGTTGGACTTTGCGAGCTGTTAGGAATTCTTGGATGGTCGCACTCTGAGTTATTCGGGGAGAGTATTGTGAATTCCGTTTGTCCGCGCTGGAGGTGGATCGCATTGGTACCTTCGTGACTTTTTCACTGTTTGATGGTAGAGGATAAAGATGATAGGGTGTTGAGGATCTGTTGTACTTGTGCCTAGTTTGAGGCGTACAACATTGCGCGAATTTCCAGCGAATGGTCAAAACAAGGTCCTGTTGTAGTAACTGAGATCGATCTGTTTATAGTCAGGTTGCAGAAGGTAATAGATATGTCTTTCTCCGACTTAAATTGAAGAGATCAGATGGATGATGATAAATGCATACTCATCTATGCTTAGAAAGGGAGAATGCTTTTTTATTATTAAGTGAGTTTTGGCAGAAATGAATATGGTTTTAAATGTGCGAGTGTTTAAGATTTGTGAGTGGAAATTGTCAGCAAAGGTTTTTTTTTGTTTGTTTTAGGGCGCAAAACTGCTATGGCCATTAGCGCCCGGTCCGTGACTTAGGAAACAGTAAAAAACCGAAAATGGAAACCAGCAGCAATGAGAACGAAACTCAAAAAATTGGAGAAACTAAAAGCAGAAGGAAGGCTTAAAAATCCACTACATAAAGGGGTTGGTTGTCCCCAAAAAAAGCTTCAAGTGACTGATGTCATTTCACTGGCACTAAGAAACTCGAGAACGCGATCGGCCGAGCGCGTGTCATCTGCTAAAATTGACGATATATCAGGCGACAGCTTTAGACAGGCGCGTATCGGAGTAAAACAGGGGCATTCAATTAAAAGGTGTCTTACCGTCCACAGCTGAGAGCAGTGGGGACAGAGTGGGGGAGGATCGCAGCTTAAAAGATGTCGATGGCTAAAAAGACAGTGCCCTATCCGGAGTCTAGTTAAAATTATCTCCTCCCGACGACGTGTTCAGGAGGAAGAGTTCCAAGCGCAAGGAAGAGCTTTCACGTCCCGCAATTTATTATGGGGAAGTGTCGACCAATGTGCATGCCATAAAAGAACAACACGACGACATAAAACGCTCCGTAGATCGGCGAAGGGAATCGATTGAATAGCTGGCCGAAGAAGAGAGACTGCAGCCTTGGCCGCCATATTGGCCGCCTCATTTTCACATATACCAATGTGTCCCGGGAGCCAGAGGAACGCCACCGAGACGCCCACCAGGTGGAGCAAGCGCAGACAGTCCTGAATCCGGTGGACCAGAGGGTGGACAGGGTAAAGAGCTTGGAGACTGAGGAGAGAGCTGAGAGAATCTGAGCAGATTACATACTGCATCCGCTGATGGCGGCGGATGTAGTGGACAGCCTGGAGAACAGCGTAAAGCTCCGCAGTATACACCGAACACAGATCGGGAAGCTGAAATTGATTTGTGGTGTCGCCAACAATATAGGCACTCCCTACACCAAACGATGTTTTTGAGCCATCAGTGTAAATAAATGTGGCTTCCGTCATTTGTGCACATAGAGCAGAAAATGCCCGACGATAAACAAGTGAAGGGGTACCATCCATGTGAAACTGACAAAGGTCACGGAGCAGGCAGATCCGGGGGCGGAGCCAAGGCGGTGCTGTACCCCAAGTTGTCAAGAAGGTTTTAGAAAAGCGGAAGGAAAGAGAATGGAGCAGTTGTCGGAAGCGGATTCCCGGTGGTAGTAGGGAGGAGGGGCAGCCTGCATACCCTACATCAAAGGAGGCGTCGAAAAAAATGTCATGGGCCGGATTAGCAGGCATGGAAGACAGATGGCTAGCATAACGACTCAGAAGGACTGCTCGCCGATTGGACAGCGGAGGTTCAGCAGTCTCAGCATAAGGGCTTTCCACAGGGCTGGTGTAAAAAGCTCCAGACACTAAACATAATCCACGGTGGTGGATAGAGTCGAGACGCCGAAGAATAGACGGCTGAGCAGAGGAGTAAACTATGCTTCCATAGTCCAATTTCTAGCGCACTAAGGCGCGATAGAGGCGGAGAAGGACCACTCGGTCCGCTCCCCAGGAGGTACCATTCAGGACATGGAGGGTGTTGAGGGATCGCAGACAGCGAGCCGAAAGATAGGAAACGTGGGATGACCAGCACAGTTTTCTGTCAAACATAAGACCCAAGAATTTAGCGACGTTCGAAAATGGAAGGTTGACAGGTCCTAGATGTAAGGAGGATGGAAGAAACTCCTTACGTCGCTAAAAATTAACACAAACGGTCTTACTGGGAGAAAAACGGAAGCCGGTTTCGATGCTCCAAGAGTGGAGGCGATCGAGACATCCTTGAAGGCGTCGTTCAAGAAGGCTGGTCCGTTGTGAGCTGTAGTAGATCGCAAAATCGTCCACAAAGAGGGAGCCCGAGACATCAGGAAGGAGACAATCCATAATTGGATTCATGGCAATGGCAAACAGTACAACACTCAGCACGGAGCCCTGGGGTACCCCGTTTTCTTGGGAGAAAGTACGGGAGAGAGTAGTGTTCACCCGCACTCTAAATGAGCGCTCTGCCATAAATTCGCGAAGAAAAAGGGGCAGCCGACCTCGAAAGCCCCAAGAGAACAGTGTGCGGAGGATGCCTGTCCTCCAACGGGTATCGTATGCTCTCTCCAGATCAAAAAATATTGCTACCATTTGGCGTTTCCGGAGAAAATAGTTCATGATATAAGTGGAGAGAGCAACAAGATGGTCAACTGCAGAACGATGTTTTCGGAATCCGCATTGGGCAGGTGTTAAAAGACTTCGGGACTCCAGCCACCAAGCTAAACGGCAATTCACCATACGCTCCAAAACCTTACATACACTACTCGTGAGAGAAATGGGGCGATAGCTAGAGGGGAGATGTTTGTCCTTTCCAGGTTTCGGAACAGGAACGACGATAGCTTCCCGCCATCGTCTGGGAAAAGTACTGTCAGTCCAAATTCGATTATAAAGGTGAAGGAGGTAACGCAGACTATTGGTTGGTAAATGCAGCAACATTTGGACGTGGATACCATCCGGTCCTGGGGCGGAGGAGCGAGAAGAAGAGAGTGCATGTTGGAGTTCCCGCATGGAGAAAACAGTATTGTAGCTTTCGCGATTTTGAGAGGAGAAAGCAAGAGGTCGCACTTCCGCCGCACGTTTCTTCGGGAGAAACGCTGGCGGGTAATTTGAAGAGCTCGAAATCTCAGCAAAGTGCTGACCCAGTGAGTTAGAAATTGCGACGGGGTCCACTAATGTATCATGCGCGACAGTGAGCCCAGAGACCGGGGAGAAACTAGGCGCGCCTGATAACCGTCGAAGCCGACTCCAAAGGGCTACTGAAGAATTTCCAGCTTGCCTTCTTGCTATCGCAGATGACGCGACGGCATCGTGCTCGGAACTGCTTATAGCGGATACAGTTGGCCAAAGTAGGACGATGGCGGAAAACGCGAAGAGCACGTCGCCACTCACGTATTGCGTCACGGCACGCCTCGTTCCACCAAGGAACTGGGGGGAGCCGGGGCAATTCGGAGGTGCGTGGTATTGAACGTTCCGCAGCTGTAAGAATAACGTCGGTAATATGTGTGGCCTCATCGTCGACGCTGGGAAAGTGACGGTCATCGAACGTCGCTAGAGACGAAAAAAGTGTCCAATCGGCTTGGGCAAACTTCCAGCGTCACGGGCGCATATATGGCAGTTGAGGCTGCAGTCTAAGGACACATGGAAAGTGGTCACTCGAGTGTGTATCGTCAAGGGCGAACCATTCGAAGCGCCGAGCTAGCGGAACAGTACCGACCGAAAGGTCCAAGTGAGAGAAATTTGTCGTGGAGGCAGACAAAAATGTAGGGACCCCAGTGTTGAGGCAAACTAGATCCGCCTGATGGAAGACGTCTAGCAATAGTGAGCCACGTGGACAAAGATGTGGAGATCCCCAAAGCGGGTGGTGGGCATTGAAGTCCCCAACCAGCAAATAGGGGGGTGGAAGCTGACCAAGAAGATGAAGGAGATCAGCTCGTGCCATTGGTGTGGACGATGGAATGTATACAGTACAAAGAGAAAAGGTATATCCAGAAAGGGAAAGATGGACAGCGACAGCTTGGAAGGAAGTGTTTAAGTGGATTGGGTGATAATGGAGAGTATCATGGAGAAGAATCATGAGTCCTCCACGGGCTGGAGTGCCTTCAACAGAAGGGAGATCAAATCGGACGGACTGAAAATGGGGGAGAACAAAGGGGTCATGGGGATGCAGCTTTGTTTCCTCAAGACAGAAGATGACCGGCGAGTAGGAACGTAAGAGGATCGACAATTCATCCCGATTGGCTCGAATGCCGCCGATATTCCAGTGGATAATGGACATAGGGTGAACAGAAAATGGAGGAATGTGATCAAGGTTGCTGTCAACTCAACGACTGCTCAGAGCTTGCGACCGACAGCATGGAATGGCATTCAGCCGAAGGCAGAAGATCCTGATCCATAGGTTGTTCAGGAGCAGCTCCTGCCACCAGCGATCCCGGTTGATCGGCCGCCAGCAGTGCGCCTCGGCGACACAGAAGTCGGCCGAGGGCGATTTCCGCCAGGTGGTGCTGTAGATGGGACACGCCTTGGCGGAGATGGATATGAACTGGGTTTCTTAGTAGCCTTCTTGGAAATATGATGTTTAGGTGGAGGAGGAACCGATGGTTATGAAGCTGCGGTATGTAAAAACTCTTCATGAGTATGCTCTTTTTTCGAAGTCTTGTTGTCTGACTTTTGGGCTCGAGACTTAGCAGAACCCGACGAAGGGTGAACCATAGAGTGGGCAGGCGAAAGTAGTGAGGTTGAATGGGCGATCTTTGCGCTGGCCGATCTGACGACCGTGGCACTAAAGGTGAGGTCGCAAGTCTGCGTGGCTGCCTCCTTTATTGGCCGAGGAGAAGCAAGGACAGTGCTGTGTTTTCCTGTCTGAGGTACAGTGGGCTGTCGACTGGCGAATAATTTTCGAGCAGCAAAGGTCGACACCTTTTCCTTCACTCTGATTTCCTGGATGAGCTTTTCGTCTTTAAAAATGGGGCAATCTCGAGAGGAAGCAGCGTGGTCACCCATACAGTTGATGCAGCGAGGGGATGGAGGTGGACAAGCACCCTCATGGGCATTCTTGCCACATGTAACACATTTGGCCGGATTGGAACAGGACTGGCTGGTGTGATTGAACTGCTGACACCAATAGCAACGCGTAGGGTTTGGGACGTAAGGGCGAACGGAAATTATCTCATAGCCTGCTTTGATTTTCGATGGGAGTTGAACTTTGTCAAATGTCAAGAAGACAGTGCGGGTTGGAATGATGTTCGTGTCAACCCTTTTCATAACTCTATGAACAGCCGTGATGCCCTGGTCAGACAGGTAGTGCTGAATTTCTTCGTCAGACAATCCATCGAGGGAGCGTGTATAAACGACTCCACGCGAGGAATTTAAAGTGCGGTGTGCTTCAACCCGGTCAGGGAAGGTGTGGAGCAGTGAAGTTCGCAGCAATTTTTGTGCCTGGAGGGCACTGACTGTTTCTAACAACAAGGTGCCATTCCGTAATCTGGAACAAGACTTTACAGGACCTGCAATTGCATCGACACCTTTCTGAATAATGAAAGGGTTGACTGTGGAGAAGTCATGACCTTCGTCAGACCGAGAAACAACAAGGAACTGTGGCAATGATGGAAGAACTGTCTGTGGCTGAGACTCAGTGAACTTACACTTGTGAGCAGAAATAGTGGAAGGTGAGGAAACCATTGCAGAAGAATCCCCATGATTACTGGCGTCTCCGATGGCGCGCTCCTCCCTTGTGGGGGCCCTCTCTGAGAGCACTCCCGCCTTAGGTGATTGTTCACACCTCAGGTCACACCTCCCAACAAATGGACGGAGGGACCAATCGGCACTTTCGGAAGGTATCAGCTCGGGTAATCACCCCTCCCTGGGCCTGGCCATTACCGGGGGGTACGTACGTGTCCTACCTGTCTACCCGGGGCGGGGAATTACGCGTTACCCCGTCACCGGCTACGCACGAAAATGCGTGGGTCGGCCTTCAGACACGCACAGGGAGGAAGAAAGAGAAAGGGAAAAACAAAGAAAGCGAAAGGAAAGAAGAGAGGTCTCAAACACCGCAGCGGAGAAATGGGTAAAGAGAAGAGGTAAGGAAAAGAGTAGGACAAAGGAAGGATGAAGACATACAAGAAGGGAAGGCGAAGAAGGCGTAAAATTTACGAGCGTCTGTCTCCGGACGTAGGCACAAACCATACTCCCAGAGGGGGAGAAAGGGAAGGAAAGAGCCAGAGGTGAGGGGAGGGGGGGCGAAGATGGGGGATAGGGAAGGATGCGGAAAAGGAAGGTATGCAGCCCGGAAAGGAAGGAGGGCCACATTAGCTCGGGGTCCCGTGCTCGCTAAGCACGTATCCACAAAAGAGTTGTGGACCCCCCGGGGGGCAGCAAAGGGGTAAATGACGTCGGGTTCACTGGCTGGGGGAGACACTGTTTACATGTCCTGTTGGAGATGCAAGGGGGAGACAGATCTGCGCTATTCAGGAATCCATTTGTGCACTGTATGTCGTTAGACAATAGCTGGAGAGCAGGTATAGGGAGAGCCCACTTCAGCATTCTGGTCCTGGGGGTGAGTGGACGGCTGTTTAGATGGACAGCTACATGGCTTTGACATGCCGCCAGCGGCGCTCGGACACTCGCTTTGTAAGGCGCTATGGGATTAATTTGAGCATTTAGTACTTGTTTCTGTGGTTATTGGATTAAGAACTGTAATATTGAAGGTCATGTCCTCAGTGGGACCACTGTGTAATTGAGTAAGAGTGTTTACGTATTTGAAGATATGTTTCGCGAATGGTGATGTTAAGTTGATGGCGCAATTTAGCTACCACTGTAAAAAAAATAGCTGTCTGCAGCTGAAAGAAAGAAAGAAAGGGATGACCTTGCCCCCAGACCTGATGGATGAGTTATTAGATAAGAGCAAGTGATAGTTGAATGATGCTATCTGTTCAGATATAGGAGTCTCTAAACGGCGGGGCGAGATTGTTTATGTGGAAATTTATGCAATTTATAGATAATGATATTCGACCGCTAGTGACAACAGTTAAGAGCGGAAAAATAGGTACAAATCGAGCGCTGGCAGAATGTTGCGGCAATGGTATTAATATTTAATTCAAAGTGGAGGTGGTAAATATGGACCAGGCTTTGAATATTGGTGTGAGTGTCGTATGTGCTTGATGCTCTGTACAAAAGTTTGACTCTCTAATTGCGTTTGGTATTTCTGGGTGTGTGTAAAATTAATTTTATTGTTGAAAGTGCGAGAAAGGTGATTGGTGTTTAGATAGATGCTACGTTTGTAATTCGAAAAGAGGGGATGAGAACGGTAAATTGATTGATGGACAATGTTTGTGGGGTGATATATGAGTGTCAAGATAGGGTTGAGGACGTTTGCGTATGTTGATGGTGGGACGGGTGAGAGGTTAGGTGTGGTGAGACATGTAAATTAGATCTTTTTTTTAAGTGTTGTAAAGTAAGAATAATATTGAGAAGGTATTAGATGACTGGTCACGCGACGAGGCGAGAGCAGGGATGTGTAGTTATCTTTAGTTAAAGGGCTGTGTAATGTCGTGTCAGGATCAATGCGCAGTGTGCTACAGTGTCATAGGAGGTAAAGACATGTGCTGCTATGATGTGTCTAGCGTATGGAGGCTGCGCTTTCGAATTATGCTACGTTGATATAAAGTTGACTTTCACCCGCGTTCGATGGTCGCAGCTCGAGATTGTGACGGATCGCGGTCCTGGATGGACGTATGTGTGTGCTTCGACCGCTGACGAGCGCATTGACCGCGCCAACTCACGCTTGCGGAAGCCGATCAGGGGCTGTGCGAGGTCTGAAATCAGACGGATGGGTGACTTCACGATCCTGTGGGCAGTGTGCGGAGTGGGGAGTACCTGAGCACGTCTGCTGAGATATTTTGCGAGCGGATCTGCAGGCTCTGCTATGAGTTATTAGGATAGTTTACTAGTACTGAGCGTATCTACATATCTGTGTGAGGATTTATTTAGTAGCTATATAATTATTTAGTTTGTTATAGTGTGTACTGAAATTATGATTGGGTGCGTGTCTGTGCAACATGGCCTAGGGCATATCTGGGTGGGTGTTTTGTGATAGCGTGCTAGATATACTGTATGGTTTAATAAGTTGTTCGAAAAAATAGAGTGTTCTCAATGATTACACGCGCCTGCAGCGCAGATCAGAGTGATAGGTTTTCCGTCAACATCTCGGTTCCCATGTGAGTAGTAAATGTTTTCCCGGACGCGTTAATCGTGTGTGTCAACGAACTATGAGCTATTCTGACAATAGACGTGAAGTCAGGTCCAGACCTGAGACGCTGGCGGTATACATGAGAAGAACAATGCAGCTTTCACATGTGTCAGAGGAGAGTACCCTTTCTGGTCAGCTGTCACGAGCGTTCGGAAGCTGAAATTGAGTGAAGGCTCTGGAACGCCCTCCCCCAGCCAACCGCACGCACGCGCGCGGTCTGGGCCTGCCTTGGAGCGTAATCTAAGGCGCATAGGCGATATCAGTTTCTCCGGTGTTAGGTGGGAAGGCGACTGTGTTGAGGTCATATTTGGGGGAGGCCGAGCAGAGACTTTTGGTCGGTTTGGGAGCTGCGGGTGTTTGGGCGCGTCTGTTGCACTATTTTGCGAGCATGTCTGTGCACTGTGCTGTGCTTTATTTGGAGAGTTTGAGAGTACAGAGCTCGTCTGCTGATATTGTGTACTGCATTGTTTAAGAGCTGTTTGCTACTGTGTGGTGAAATTAGGAGCTGTTTACGTGTTTGTGGCCTGTGTCAGATGACCACAGTCGGATCAGTGCGGGTGTTTTGTGACAAACATACTCCACGACTAAATAAAAGGGCTTGAAATAAATAGAGTGCAGTCCTTCCTTACTTCCCTGAGCAGCACAGCGCAGTCTGAGCTGTTTTTGCGCAATAACTGCAATCTGGTCAGACTGTGAGTGAGTCGACAAATAACTGGACAAATTTATCTGTAGAGGAGTTACAGGTCTGGATTGGAATGAATATCTTGATGGGTGTGGTTGTGTTGCCAAGTGTAGTGCACTACAGGAGTTCAGAACATGTCTTAGGTCAGCCTTACATATCGAAACCTATGAGAAGCAAAAGTATCAAAAAGATATGTCGCAAATAAATAAAGTACACTCGTTCCTCCTTCCATCAGCCTATGCACTGAAATTATTGCGGAAAATTAGCAGTTGTTTGGCTATTTGGACGTAAATGTTTTGCATTATTTACGAGCGGTTCGCATGTATGTAGGCTGTGCTATGAGTTATTTTTAACTGTTTAAAATTAGCAAGCATGTGTCTAGAGCATTATAAATGAGTTTTGTAGGAGTGTTTTGCAGGTCTGTATGGTGTGGAACATGTCGGTGTGATACATACACTCCATTCCTAAATAAATTAAATCGGTTCCTCCCTCCTTGGGCCTAGTGCAGGGTAAATCCTTTTAGTCGAAACACGTAGGAAGAGGTTGAGTGCTGGTGGCTTAGTTTAGTGGTGATGAGCTTCGTTTGCAATAATTTTCTTAGGTTGGTAGCGGGAGCACAAGTGAGCTTTGTTTACTGGCAGATTTCAAACTTGGCGCCGGTTCCTAGGAGGAAGTGGCGGTCGGGCGGATGAGGTTCGTACAAGTGCCCTTTCTTTCCAACAATTTTGTTAGGTTGGTAGAGAAAGTAGAAGTGACCTTTCTTTACTGCCAGAATTCAAACTCAGCGCTGGTTCCTAGGAAGAGGTGGCTGTCTGGTCCTCGAAAAGTAGTTGAAATTAGTTAGTTGAACACCTTTGCATATGTATATGAAATTGTAAATTGAATTATTTAATATGGTTAAAATCGAAATGGAATTAAGTACTTAGGTATTTACAGAAGACTATGTCCGTCGCGTGTACGGAGGGTGTGTGACGTAAGCGCGGTGGCGGCGCAGTGATTGTACAGTTATTACGCGCGCACGCGAGAGAGTCAATTAGCGAGCGTTCTAGTGCGGACCAAACGTGCTGTTATATAGTCATGGCGGATTCCACTGTCGAGCAAACTTTGCTGCCAAAAGTGTAGCACTGCGTTCTCGCTCGCACAAGGACACGTGTTGTACGGTGAGCGGTCGGAATCGACAGGTTTGAACGTGCCCAGGAAAACAACTTTGGCGCCAAAAGTGTGGCAGGGAACGGCCGACCGTTGTGTAATTCAGATCCGAGGCTAACAATTTTGGCGGGAAACGTGCAGAGGCGACGAATACTCGTGGTTAGCGGACAAGGGACCGCTGTGACGTCAAACTCGGCAAGTTCCAGTGTGTCCAGCGAAAACATGTTTACGACGTGGGAGCAATTGCTGCGCTCGCCCCCAGCGTACCGGCACTCCAGCGCGAGTGGCCGGCCACCTCACGTGACAGGCGTCGGCAGTGTGTCCACGCGCTGGCCAGGGAGTGGCGAGGATTTGAACTAATTCAGTTGGAGCGCGGACGTCGTGGCGACTGCACTGCGATATCAAAGATGTGTGTGCTGACTGTGTTGGAGAACAAGTGATGACCGTACTGCTTGAAATAAAGTCTTCAGTCCCTTCCCCCCTGCAAAATCAAAGGACGTGACTTACGTTATTAGTTTATTATTTGATGCGATTATGATAGGCCACCAGTGAAAGGAGGTAAGTGACGGAGAAAGTTCGTACGTGTGATCAATTGTGGTGTTGGGATTTGAACTTGTGATAGATTTTTGTTATGGATGTAAGGAAAATGACTTTCTCGCCGAGAAAATCGGACATCTTGAATAAATAATAAATGATAAATGATAATAATAAATAGGAGTACAGTTTTCGAGACATTATCGTGCTGGAATTTGAATCTGACGCAATTTTCTAGTGGAGGTAGGCCTATAATAATAAATAATAATAATAATAATAATAAATTATAATGAATGATTATAAATGATAATGAATGATAATAAATGACAATGACTGATAATGAATGTTAATAAATGATAATGAATAATAATAAACAAAAGTGAGGTTTTGCAGCCATTATCGTGTTGGAATTTTATAGTCGAGGCTGGTCAATAATAATAAATAATAATAAATGATAATAAAAAATTATAAATGATAATGAATGTTAATAAATGATAATCAATAATAATAAATATAAGTACGGTTGTTGCAAGCATTATCCTGTTGGAATTCAAACTTCTGGCCATTTTGTCTTCTGGACGCTTAGGTTAGTGGACATCGCACAATTGGGCTATTTTCCCACAAAATTCAAAATTGCTGCCATTTTTTCTGGAGTTTAGGTTAGTGGACGTAGCCCAATTGGCCTATTTTACTGCCAAAATCCGCCATATTGGATGATGTCATCGTTGCCATTTGAATAAATTTGGCAACAATGCAGCGTGTCTTGACGCATAGGTTGCCCCACTACTATCAATATGTTGCAGTTTTCTATTTCAAACTGATGTCGGATTGATACCTCTGTCTGACTGCCGAAACAGGCTGCGAGTTCGGTTTGCCTAGATCTTTTTCTATAAGATGTTAGCTGCCCAGGCTATGTTCTCAGAACTTCATCTCTGATTAATGCATATGTTGTACAAAGAGAATTTCCTGTTTGTCTGTGCTAGTATGCTTCTTATTTCCTCTTTGCTTCGTTCGTTTTGCATTATTTTTTCAAAAGTAGCAAAATTCCTGCACTTCATCCAGTTTTTGTGTTAAGCTTACTGCAAATGTCATTTCTACTGCTTATTTAGTGTTTCTTTTCATTGTGTGCTCACCTGAGTATTCATTCCATTGAGTCGGTTATGCAGTTCTTCTTCACTTTCACAAAAAATACCAACATCATCAGCGATTCTTGTTGTTGATAACCATCTACAGTGAATTGTAATCCCACTTTTAATGCTTTCATTTCTTTCCTTCATACAGAATAGTAGATAGTTTTACCCCTCTCTGCCACACAAAGACGCAATAACATGGTAGTCTCTCTCTGAGTCGTTTCAAGTGCTCTTTGATTAGTCGGTGCCACCCTTGAGAATCAATTTTGCAAGAGCCTGGAACATTGCTTGGTAGAGATTAACAGGCTGCAATTCCTTACCCCTGTAAATCCCAGCCGTAATTCATAGCCGGAGATTTCGGTGGCCTGTCTATAGATTTCAACTGCGAGACTTTCTTCCACTAGTGCAAGTGCCAGAACGTGCTGAAAGGTTATTCCTCCTAATTTTTTTATTAAAACGTCTTCAAGCTTTTTACACAGAACAATATTTATTAATATTCTTCATCTTTATTCCTCATGTCTACATATTTACAGTGCTCTTGCGCTAGATGGCTCAGAATTGTAAAAGGTAACATGGTAGTATGAAACGTAACAATATCGGTGCGTGAGAAATAGCGTGCCGTAATCTAGTTTCAAATTCTAAGAGTTACATGGAATTCCCTCTCCGTCAGCATAACAATGCCGTACCACACACGAGTGCTACGACATTTGCAACAATCCAACGCCTAGAGTTCACTTTTATCGATCGTACTCCGTACAGTCCCAATAGGCTCCATCCGAGCTTCATCTCTTTCCAAAACTAGAAGAATCCCTTTGAGGATTTCTCTTTAGTTACGAAGTGTTGCAAGAAGAGGTGAGATTGGGGCTCCGTCAACAAAGTCAAACTTTCTACATTGACAGTATTAACAAACTGGTCTCTCGTTGGGAGAAATGTGTTGTTCACCAGGATGACTATGTTGAGAAAAAGTACGTGCATATGAAGAATAAAGATGTACAATGTTAATAACGTTAGTTTTATTTAAACGGCTTTAAGAGTTTTCACCCAAAAAAATTCGGAGTCATTACTTTTCAACGCGTCCTCTTAGATGTGGACGGATACTGATCGTTTATGAAGAGAAAATTTGCACCAACAGTTCATCGAAAAATCTGTGTGGCAGTACAACCTTATATCTGATCCCTGGATGTTAGCACAATCCTTTTGAGCACCAAAACAGATGTGGAATTCCGTACGAACATTTAATAGGGGTCCTTCTCGTTTCAACACCGTACCGCCTCAAAACTGGTACCCTTGTACATAGTTCTTGTATTTGCTCGACATAGAGCCGGACAAGAAGGGCTGGAGGGCGGCACAACCTGGGCCTATGGTCCTGTGGGCCCTCCAACATCACACCATTTTTGATCGATCCACAAACGAGCGTAAAATATGTTCAGTAAATAGGGGAGAGTTTGGACATAGAGACCCCATATGTATGTAAAATATAAACATAGGAACCTGCTTACCTTTTATTAGGCCGTGGCATTTGTCTCTGGATGTCTTCAGAATTTTCATACTTTTTGTAAAGTGTTTCATGGAACTTAACAACTGTAGAATTACATTCAGTTGTCTGCTAGACACAGTTATTCTACATGGAACGTTCTTTTGATTGTATGCCATCTACTCAGGCGCACTACACTGAGGTGACGAGGTCGTGGTATAGCGATAAACATGTATACAGATGGTGGTAGTATAGCGTACACGGCATAAAAGGGCAGTGAATTGCGGGAGCTGTTATTTCGACTCAGATGATTCATGTTAAAAGGTTTCCGACGTGATTATGGTCGCACGACAGGAATTAACCGACTTTGATCGCAGAATGGCAGTTGGAGCTAGAGGTATGGGACGTTCCATTTCGGAAATCTTTATGGAATTCGATATTCCAAGATCCACTGTGTCAAGAGCGTGCCGACTATATTAAATTTCAGGCATTACTTCTCACCACGGACAACGCAGTGACGACCAAGCAAGACTGAGTGAAATAACCGTAAAAATCGATATGGGACGGACGACGAACGTGTCCGTTGGGACAGTGTGGTAAAAATTTGGCGTTAATGGGCTATGGCAGCACACGACCGACACGAGTGCCTTTGCTAACAGCCCGACGTCGCCTGCAGCACCTCTCCCAGGCTCGTGACAATATTGGTTGGATTCTAGAATACTGGAAAACCGTGGCCTGGTCAGGTGAGTCCCGACATCAGTTGGTAAGAGCTGATGGTAGGGTTCGAGTGTGGCACTGACCCCACGGAGCCATGGATCCATATTTTCAACAAGACACTGTGCAAGCCGGCCGTGGCTCTATAATGGTGTGGGTTGCGTTTACATGGAATGTTCTTGGTCCTCCAGATGTTGGTTACTTGGAGATCATTTGCAGTCATTCATGGACGACATGTTTCCAAACAATGATGGAATTGTTATCGATGACAATGCACCATCTCACTGGACCATAATTGTTAACGATTGATCTGAAGAATATTCTGGACATATCTAGTGAATAATTTGGCCATCCGAATCGTCCCACATGAATCCCATCAAACATTTATAGGACATAACTGAGAAGTCAGTTACTGCACAAAAGCTTGCAAAGGCAACACTTTTACAGTTATGGACAGTTATAGAGGCAGCATGGTTCAGTATTTCTGCAGAGGGTTTCCAAGGATTTTTTGAGTCCATGCTACACCGAGTTGCTGCACTGTTCTGGGTAAAAGGAGGTCCGACACTATATCAGGAGGTCCCATGACCTTCGTCACCTCAATGTATAAGTGCAGCTCAATAATACACGCTAAAGTGCGGTGAAGAACGTACTAGTGATTTTTTAATTTTTTGACTAAAGTATTGCGTTCTAAAAATTATTTTCTCAGACGCTATAAATGATTATTATACAGTTTATTTTATGAATACTAAAATCCATCTAGATGAGCTAGAGTAGATTTAAGCAACTGTTTCTACCAACTGTAGATCTCAAGGTTAACACTAGTCATCTAGACTGTATATGGCAGAATTAATTATTTAACAGCAGCTGGAATAAGGTAGGCTGGATATTGCGTTGTGCAGGGCTCGAGATTATGACAATGCCGCAAAATGTCAGATGTATATGGAGGAGTACAACGAAAAATTTGAGAGGTCAGTCCAAAAGCTCTGTTCAGACCCTGTGCTAACTATTTCTTAAATCTTTCTGGAATACATGCATTCTCATGTGTTTCCCTCTAGCATCACCTGTTTTGGAACTGTAGAGAGGTTATATTCATTCTTCTCGTCATCTACATATAGATGGCAATTACTTCTATAAAAAGAAAAAAAACAACAATTGTGAGCGCTTTGGAAAACATGCCACATCCACCTTGATCACATTGATATTAGATTCGAGTAAGCTTGCTCCTTTCAGCCAAACAGGGTCTTCGGAAATTTCCATTGCAGACTTCTAGGACTTTTAGTGGAGAATGAGTATCTAATACTTTGAATAAGAACCCTTGTTTGGGAACATACCGTTTCTGTTCTACCACTGATACCAGCATCGCTGCACAACTGACACAGCACTTCCAGCTTGAGTGGCAGTTTTCCGAAAGGACCACCCTGCCATTCTGAAAGCCACAATTTGACCCCTTTCAAACTCTCTTAGTTGGCTATAGAAAGCACTAATATGTCTCCATCACATGGTTGCCTGCTTGCTTCACATGTTTGCACCACACATTCTTCTGGCTGTGAGTGTTCGCTATTAAAGGATAGACACAGATGGCACTATTGTAGCTATGCCACTACACTATCTTCGGCAGACAGCGTTGAAACCATTATGAATACATCTACTATCCCTCTGGTGGCAAATGCTCTCATTGGATCAAAATCGACGTCGTCTTTCCTGGTGTACTTTTTCGGCAGTAAATATCACAATTACTAGAGTATACACCTTGTAATAGTGGTGGGCAAGAAATCGCGTACCGTATCTGTTAGAAATCACCATGATTGAGAAGTCACAGATATCACAATAACAACTATACAGAATCTAATTGCGATTTCGGTCAAAATTAGCAGTCGCAAGTAGCATTTCACATTCAACGCCGTGAGCCATCTGTTGGCTGAATTTCGTACTGCTTTCTGTAAACCTGGTGTTATGCCATGGAAATGGAATTAGCTGCGATTTCAGTGACAAGTCGCAGCTAGAAGTCGCAATTAGCAACTAAAAAGCGCAGTTAACAGTGCCATATGTTGGGCATAGTTCGTACTACGCTCTATCTCTGCAATACCCTATCGAGTCCAACTGCGATTTCTGTGGCAAATCGCAACTACAAGCCGCAAGTAGCAACTAAACGCACAGTTGCCATCTGTTGACCGGCGTTCATATTTCATTATAAGAACTTGTGCCTCGCAAGATCGATGTACTGTGTGTTCATATTATATGACGACATGCACATTCATCACCAGTTCTGGTTTGTCTGTGACTCTGAATGTATTATATCAATGGGAAGTAACTTGCATTTTTCTCCTGAAAATATCATTTAGAGATAAGTAAACTAAAAATTGTGTTTGATTTTACTTCCAATAAGAAAGTTGTGGTTAATACTCCACATGCCAACAGGACTTTGCAATGTTAACGCAGCAGAACTCAGACAGCTTTATAAGTGTAATGAAATGAAAACAATATTATTGAGTCATATGAATGCCTCACTTGTGTTCCGACATAGTTCAAGATTCTGGAGAAAATTTTTACACCTGGTGTTCTACAGGACAACTTCATACACAACAACTTTTTGCCGACACTACAACCACCAACACAAGTAAGCTTTTCTTGCATGAGATTTTCACTCTGCAGCGGAGTGTGAGGACGGGGCGTGAGTCGTAATTGGGTAGCTCAGATGGAAGAGCACTTGCCCAAATAAAGCAAAGGTCCCGAGTTTTAATGTGTCAGGAAGTTTCTTAAGCTTTTCCTATGTTACCTTCAACTACTGCACTTAAACTATTCCTGATGTAACTGGAAGATCCGTACTTCCCACTTTCGTATCAACAGCCTCAAAGCACATACTGTAGACATCAGGCTATGTTACAGGTCAGCATCACTGTAATATCTCTTTATATTCTACTAATTATCCCTGCACAATTCTATGAGTGAATTACGTTTCCTACTTGACCATCTATATACTCGCAGAATCGATGCGAAAAGTAGTACAGTACTATTACTATTCCATGAGCGCATAATTACTCTTTATATTCTCTCTGGTGTGTGTTGAGAGGACTTCTAGGATTTTCTCCGTGCCGAATAGCCGCATTGAATAATTGTAATTTTGCTATCGAGATTATTGGAAGAAAGAGACTGGAAATATATTGTATGCTAATCAAGAGAATATATACCGAGCATTTACAACAAAGGTCTGTAAGGAATTTTATTATATCTGTATTCTCTAATTCGAAATTTGCACGGATGTGTCGTTTCGTTGGTAATCAGAAGGGTAATTCCGATGAATTGGAAACGAACCTACAATTATTAGATCCAAGAGCTCCATTACTTCATCGGATAATTTAACTCTATAAAAGCAAACTTTCCATTTGATCTTGGGTTTCCCAACTGACTACGCAACGCAAGAAAACCAAGACGTTTTATTTACACAGGATTGTGGATCGCTTCGAATTATCGAGACTGCGGACAAGAAGAGTCATCGTCCGATTCTGATTAAACAAGTAAAGCTTAATTATAACGTTCTTGAGCGACTGTGATGACTGTGATATGGCTGCTTATGAATGAGATCATGAATAAAATACTAATAACTAACTTTCCTCCTCACCAGCAACCAGTATAAACACAATATTAATTAAAATTATATTGGCGCCAGTGTGACAGGACTCTCTTGGATTGTTCTATAATACATGTATTTTCTGTTTCATGATAAACTACGAGAACGAGCTGGAACTAAGCTGCAGAAATATCCTGTGCTGACAGTAAGGGTTGCCGATAGGAAAGGTTTCACCTACTAGACAAGAAGTGCACTCCAGATAAAGGCCAGAACAAACCAATTTTTAATTTTGTAGTTAAAATAGAATTTGAAGTATCTTGGAACGAAGTTTTTCAGAGAGTAGTTAGCTTGTAGAATTTTAATGTTGTGTGATTATTATTTCGTGTGTGAGCATTTAACTTGATTACCTCAGTGATTTAATCATTGCTCAAATTGAGCAGGTCCGTCAGCAATGTCAAGAAACTACCAGTAAATTAAAGCGGAACTAACCGAATATGTATCTCTTAAGATAGACACGATACAAAAACAAGTTGAACTTGGTCCTCAATTAATACAAGCACAAGAGGACATGCAGTGTGCCGTAGCTATAATACCTGAAGCAATAGAATCACAAGACAATCTAAAGAAGCAGTTCGACGAAGTCAAGGAAAACCAGACGAATGTTGAACATAGAGTCAATGTACTTACAGGGAAAATTTCCGACACAACCTTAGAACGGCAGAATTTTTCTTCTGAAAAGATCGAAGAAACAGTGAAAGTAGCTTTGCAGTCGATTTCTGATACTTCCGAAGAGAATTTCTTTAACAAAGGGTTGGAGGAAGTCTGTGACCAACTTGGTGAGGAAATTTCGCGTTGGAAGGAAAATATTGAAAGATCGTTAAATCTCTCGCAGTATGATTTGGAAACCGTGCGAAGCAAGAAACAACATTCTCAATCTATGTGTGACATTCCATCAACGTCAAGGTCAGATGCAGACAGAAGTATAACGTCACAGGTTAGAGCTGATCGATCAGATTGTCACCGTGAAGATTCTGAACATCATGATCTTTGGAATCGCAGTGCGGTAGAAGAAAAAAATGATTAAACAAAGACAATTCCAAATCTTTAATCCTGATAAAAGGAACGTTCATCCAGTAGTTTTCATTAGAAGCTTTAGAGGTCTATTTCCACGATTTTGGACAAAATGGCAAAATATTAGTTTTGTGTCAGGATATATTCAAGGATCAGGAGCATTGTGGGCATCTGAGCAAATATCGTCCTGTAAAGTATATAAAGAATTTGAGCAGGCTTTCCTATCAAAATACTTGTCTGCTGGAATACAAGAAAGACTAAGGCAGGAAGTGTTATATCCTCAGCCTTCTCATTCTCTAAAGGATCCCTAAATAAATATTTTGAAAAATATATTAACAAATCATTAAACTGGGACGTACCAATTCCTTTTCCTGACATACTCAGAATACTTAAATCCAGATTACCCACGAATATAAGGAATCAGCTTTTGTACATAAATGATAAGGACTTAGACTCGTTTATAACCACTCTTGATCACATTGATTTAATTGAGGACGACGATCAAAGGTCAAGAGAAATGTTCCATCAAATAAGACCGATTGAAGCAAATCCGAGCTACACCAGGAACAGAAATGGCAATAATAGTAACAGTAATAATAATCACGACCAACCATCTTATCTGTGAAGACTTAGAAACGGATTAAATGGAAACAACAATTATGATTATAATGGAAATTACAATAACAGTGCCGCAAGGGGCAGTTTCAGGAACAACAGAAATTTTAATCGATTTAATCCTATGTATGGGAATGCAAGACAGTTCTACCAACAGCCACAGAATAATAACAATAACTACACGAACCAATCGACGCAATACCGACCAAATTCACCTCAACAGACAGAATGGAATCACGACTCACCACAACAACCGATTATTACTGAAATAACTGACGATGCAAATAGCAATCATAATACAAATCAGTCAAACTAATCGTGATCGCATCATGCCCCGGAGGAGCGGGGCGAGTCAGTAAAAGTGCAAATGTTACGATATAATGACGGTGAGCTATTAACTGAAGAGTTGACGAAAGATTTAACAATGTGTCAGAATGAAAGATCGAGTGTTCCTGTATCGGAGGTATTTGTCGAAATAGAGGAGAATCCAACGAATGTAATAGTAGACACCGCCGCTTCCGCCAATGTCATCTCAGGCGATCTTTTTAGGAGAATAGTTAAGAAGAGGAAGGTACCAATTTTACCGGTACAAAACTGTAAAATCATCGGAGCTGTAGGAGCACGCTCTCCCAATGTCAAAGTACAAACCCAATTGGAGATGAAGATGGGAAAAGAGAACTTGTTACTGGATTGTATTCTTGGTATTGGGAGTATGCAGGAGTACAGATGTAAAGAACGACCACGGTATTTCATTTGTTTCACAGTTTTAGCTATTGAAAGCACGCTTCCTAACAAAACGAAAGGATATTTAAGGTCACTTCATGGTAGTTGAGTAAGCAAACCACAAGAACACTTTTTCCATAAATTAAAAAGGTGACAGGAAAATAAACTTTAACTAAACAAGCAACAACTCCTACAAAGGCTCTTCTTGCATCTTAAAAAATTGCCTATCATGTAACAAAGAGCTATAAACCGCACGCCATAGAGGAATACCTCATTTTACTAGCTGCTTTCGACACTGCGTCTACTATGATAGGTGAATTAGCTTCCAAGCACCTACTAAATATGCCGTTGTCAGACAACGTTATTAGTTGTCAAATACTAGATATGGCTGACGACATTACTGATCAAAAAGAAGTAGTATCGGTTTATTTTTTCATTGAGATTCATGGAGAGGATTACCAAAGGACGAGATAATTCTAGTAATCCCAGAACCATATTGCAGAAGAAAGAAAAATGCCCAGGAAAAGAAACAAAGCGATTTTTAGTGTTGATTCAGAACAGGAAAGAGAGCGGACCATGGCACTGATGGCTCTGTGTGTGTGTGTGTGTGTGTGTGTGTGTGTGTGTGTGTGTGTGTGTGTGTCACAAGTCACGTGATCCTGCTCCAGTATTTGATTGGTAGGGTGGCTTTGCTCACGACAATTCGGCCTATTCAGACGCAACCCAGTCGATTGTTGTACCAGAGGAAAGTCAACTGATAAAAAGATGGCCTCTTTGTAATACTCACATAATAAAACTTTCTCGCATTCGGGGCCTGGAAGAACCTTGTAAACATCATCTCCTCTCCTCTGCTCTCACAGGGGGACAAATCGACAACCTCAATGGGTCCTTAAATTTAGTGTTAACAATTTTTCCGTTTCTTTTAACAATTCAACTCTTGGAACGTGAGTACCACGGGTAACAGAATAGATAGCAAGGCTCATGCACAAGCGGGTTGCAAACTGTGATGTCATCATGAACCCTCTTGCCAGGCCACACTGCGTTGGAACTTGCAGACACACAGGGCACACATGTTTAACTCATACACAGGTATGAATTTAATTGAGATTTTCTAAGTTTAGTGCATCATTATTATTATTTTTACTATTATTATACACTAATGTTTTGGAGTACTATTATTATTATTATTATTATTATTATTATTATTATTATTATTATTATTAGCACTGAAAGACCTGAGTCGAAAGAAGGCCCCAGGAGTAAACAACATTCTATTGGAACTACTGACGGCCTTGGGAGAGCCAGTCCTGACAAAACTCTACCATCTGGTGAGCAAGATGTATGAAACAGGCGAAATACCCTCAGACTTTAAGAAGAATATAATAATTCCAATCCCAAAGAAAGCAGGTGTTGACAGATGTGAAAATTACCGAACTATCAGTTTAATAAGTCACAGCTGCAAAATACTAACGCGAATTCTTTACAGGCGAGTGGAAAAACTGGTAGAGGTCGACCTCGACGAAGATCAGTTTGAATTCCGCAGAAATGTTGGAACACATGAGGCAATACTGACCCTACGACTTATCTTAGAAGAAAGATTAAGGAAAGGCAAACCTACGTTTCTAGCATATGTAGACTTACAGAAAGCTTTTGACAATGTTGACTGGAATACACTCTTTCAAATTCTAAAGGTGGCAGGGGTAAAATACAGGGAGCAAAAGGTTATTTACAATTTGTACAGAAACCAGATGGCAGTTATAAGAGTCGAGGGGCATGAAAGGGAAGCAGTCGTTGGGAAGGGAGTGAGACAGGGTTGTAGCCTGTCCCCGATGTTATTCAACTGTATACTGAGCAAGCATTAAAGGAAACAAAAGAAAAATTCGGAGTAGGTATTAAAATCCAAGGAGAAGAAATAAAAACTTTGAGGTTCGCCGATGACATTGTAATTCTGTCAGAGACAGCAAGGGATTTGGAAGAGCACTTGAACGGAATGGACAGTGTCTTGAAAGGAGGATATAAGATGAACATCAACAAAAGCAAAACGAGGACAATGGAATCTAGTCGAATTAAGTCGGGTGATGCTGAGGGAATTAGATTAGGGAATGAGACACTTAAACTAGTAAAGGAGTTTTGCTATTTGGGGAGCAAAATAACTGATGATGGTCGAAGTAGAGAGGATATCAAATGTAGACTGGAAATGGCAAGGAAAGCGTTTCTGAAGAAGAGAAATTTGTTAACATCGAGTATAGATTTAAGTGTCAGGAAGTCGTTTCTAAAAGTATTTGTATGGAGTGTAGCCATGAATGGAAGTGAAACATGGACGATAAATAGTTTGGACAAGAAGAGAATAGAAGCTTTCGAAATGTGGTGCTACAGGAGAATGCTGAAGACTAGATGGCTAGATCACATAACTAATGAGGAGGTATTGAACAGAATTGGGGAGAAGAGTTTTTGGCACAACTTGACAAGAAGAAGGGACCGCTTGGTAGGACATGTTCTGAGGCATCAAGGGATCACAAATTTAGTATTGGAGGGCAGCATGGGGGGTAAAAATCGTAGAGGGAGACCAAGAGATGAGTACACTAAGCAGATTCAGAAGGATGTAGGTTGCAGTAAGTACTGGGAGATGAAGCTTGGACAGGATAGAGTAGCATGGAGAGCTGCATCAAACCCACCTCAGGACTGAAGGCAACAACAACAACAACATTATTATTATTATTATTATTATTATTTAAGTTTATATTGGTTACACTATTTTTTCAGTGGCCAAGAGAAATGCTAGTGTAAGCCTCCAAAGGACGACAACTTCTGTCACCATCTTGGAGGGCACTATTTTTTTCTGGGTGAAGAGACTCCCACAGGCTTAGACCACATGGATCTGTATTGTGAAGAAACCTCCTATATTGTTATTTCAAACTCTTTGACTGTTTTAATAGGTTTTCTTTTTCTATTCTGGAACGTTATATTGCAACTCTTTTTTTATTTTTTCAGTTTTTATGTTAGTAGAATAATTCTGTAGGTTCTAGCTCAGTCTTTATAAGCAAGCTCTCTCCCTCATTTTAGTCGCTCATTCACCAACTCACAAAAACTTATCTAGAACCTGCCAAATAACTCTATTACAGTCCATTTCTTTCATCTAAGTCACTTATGTTCATTTTAAAAAAAAGTTTATTTTATAATAAATTACTTAGAAAACTAAGAGAACTAAATATTTTTTCTTATGGGTTCCACTTGTTACAAAAAACGTATTTGTTCTCACACAAGGTGCACATAAAAAATAAATTAATTTGTTAAATAAGATTATTCAGTTTCCCTAATGCTTTCTTTTTCAGGTTCGATAAAATTCTTATGAACTGTTGTTTGTTAAATGTTTTTTTCAAATAAGGGTTATTTACAATTTTACCACATTCACAAGTAAGTTTAATTTTCTGGTAATATTTTTTACATTCTTTACATACACTAGAATAATCATCTGTTTGATACTTATATTTATGGACTTGATTAATATTCTTTTTATTCAGGCAATCACCACACTGCATTAGCTGTTTCGTATTTTCCATTTAAAGATTATAAAGCAAAAATAAAATTTTGAAAAATTTCGCCAAGTGGAGTCTAAATCATGAAAATCATTATTCTTTTTTTCAAGTTTCTTCTTTTCTTTATAGCTCAGTTTCATTTACTCTTCTTGAACTAATTTAAAAGTTCCAGTCAGTAATTAATTTTGAATATCTATCTGATAAAATAATCTTAAACTCGTTATTAAGTTCCATATAAATTTTCTCTCCATATCTAGCATTTAAATATTTGCACCTAATAATGTTATATAAACTATTTATTTCTAGCTCATTTATTTTTTAAAACTCTTTGGAGTTGTTAACACTGTTGAGCTTCTTCAGAAAGACTTTCATTTATATGGAAAAAATTTTAATATGGAAATAATTTCATTACATAGGCTTCCGTGGCCAGACTGACTCTGGCTGCAGAAGCCTACGCAATTATATTAGCAACCTGTGTGGACAGGAATCACACAGCAACATCCGCAAATTGGAAACATTCAGGAAGAAGAAAGGGAAACTTCTGAACAATCTTATCTACTTGAAGAGGTGTCAGGATCATGACATTGTACCTAAATTTCTGCAGTTTAAATTTAACATCGACACTCACAAAGCAAGAAGCATCTACAGGCAATCCAGTAAATCTCTTCTGAAGGAGCGTATTAAGCAGGTGCAAAGAGAACTACTTGACTTCAACAACAAACAATTGCTGCAAATACATCTACTGCTATCATCTACGTTATTCCCTATCGACTGGAATAATGTCGACAGAATCACTCACCTGCAAGGGCATGCAACTAATGAATCGCCGCCATTCGCCAGAAGAAAAAAGTTGAGCAGCTATAATCCGTTCATCATAAGAATAAACCTGATGTAAACAAACACAAACGAGATGATTGGTCAGAAGCTGTATCAGACGTACACTGTTGATGTTATGCTCTTGGAAGTAGGTCCTATTTATGTATTACAATTCTTATTACTAAGTTACGTTAAATGACACTTTAAGATATTCTAATGTATTAACAGCCATCAACGTTTTTCTAAATCACGCTTCAGCTACGTAGTTTTTATTTCAAAAATCGTGTACAGTCACAGCTTCTGCAGCGTTGTGCTCTGATTGTCACGCTGTTAATGCGTAGTATGAAAATGGCTGAGGCTACTTTCTGTTCTGTAGTGAAACGCGCGTGTAACACAGTTAAGAAGTATCGAGAAATAAGCTGTTCGTAATGTTTTTCATAAATGTACGGAGATAATCGACTTTGAAGTTTTGTATGCAAAGCACTTGTTGAACATACAAGGAACGTGTAGCATAGTTGGTAGCATAATGGAATGTGAAGAGAAGTGGTTATTCGTTTCGTGCTTTGGTTCTGATCATTCTCGTATCATTCTCTTTTCTCGTTCAATTTGAAATACGTACATCTCGAAATTATAAAACTCATCATAATTTTTATGAATAATACACGTCTTCTTGTTTCTAATTTCATATTGAACGCGATATTCCCGTTTCCATTTCAAATATAAATTCTTAATTATTGATGTTACGAAAGACTGTTCATGAAAGTAGTTTAAATTAAGAAAAGATAACAATTTAATTTTAAGGCAAAAATTAAAAACCGAATCATCTTTATTTGGAGTGTTTTATACCACAGCGGTAAATAAATATCGTAGAAACATAAAAACAATCGTTTTCACAGCATCGAGCACATCATACAAATGCTGCATTTTTACACTTGCTACTGTGCCATTACAATATGAATCCAACAGAACTGATTTGGAGCAAAGCTGCGAGATTTGGCCCGAGAAGTAGCAAGACTGTTAAGCTACCAGACGTACTGGAACTAACGCACGCAGCTTTTTCACAAGTCACTGCCGAACGCTGACGGGATATAGAACGGCTCCTCATAAAAGAAAAAGATAAAATGCTCTGCCAGGTTGGCTTACTGGATTCTGTTGTTCATAGGCTCGTTATCAAGGCAGCAAGTGACACTCCCAGAAGTGAAATGTATTTCTCGAATTTATATAAGGAAGGAGCTAAGAGATTACCAGACGACTGACTAAGTAATACCTGAGTGGCTTCAATATGTAAGTATTGGTGAAATCCTTCAATAGTCTTCTACGTTACACACAGTTTGTGCTGAAAAACTACCCTGTGGTTAAGTCAGGAATTTTCATCATTCTTGTTTTTAATTACAATAGTACGTCAGCTAAAAACGATAACGTGTTTCAGTTTTCGTCTTGTCGTCTAAGGAGCGTACTGCGGCAAACACTGTAGTGTATTATTTCATTCTGCTTAAAATTAAATGACATTCGAAGCTGTATTGCTCCTCTGCTCATCTCTTTTTGCATGTGAACTGCAGCTGGCCAAGTCACTGCAGGCTAGCTGTACCAGCTGACCGGCCAGTGCTGTCCATGTTTGCGCCGGTAAAGCTGTTGTCCCGTATTGTCACTAAATCGATGTGCGCGTAACATACAACACAAAACGCACCCATATTACCGTACGTGACAGTACTCGAGACAGCTTGGCTGCAGTCCTACGTGAAACGGAAATACAATGAGGTTCCAGCAAACGCTGAAGAACAAATAGTACAATATTTACATCAGCTTTATTCTTATGATGAACGGATTATAGCAAACATGACACGGAACACTAAGCCTCGACTGGATACATCTCGAACAGTGAACCTTTCATCTCATCCCATCAGCAACGCAGCCACAGAAACACTAGCTAAGGGACTAAACTTTGCCGTAACATCTGAACTGATTCCTACGGAAAAAATCATCGAATCTGTGGAAACAGCTCTCCGGCACACATCTGCGATAGAAGCTGAGAAAATTAGGCAGGAAACCATTCGAGTTCTACTGCGAGCCAGCCACCGAAACACAACCTTAGCCGAGAGGGTTGGGCAGCTACCAAGGAACTGAAGAACGACGACGAAATTGTGATATTAACAGTAGACAAAGGCAATGCTATTGCAATCTTAGACACCGTGCAGTATGAAGACAAGATGAAAGAATTATTAAATGATCCCATCTACAAAGAGCTACGGGCGGACCCTGCAGCGAAGATAATTCGAAAGACGCAGGCCTCAAGAACTGACCTGACACAGCGAAGGGTCTTATTTGCAGAGTACCAGTCGCTCCTATAATTTACGGTGTTCCAAAGATATATAGGGAAAGTTATCCTTTGAGGCCAATAGTGAATGGGATCAATTCATCTACTTACAATCTGGCAAAGTATTTAGCCTGCAAATTAAGATGTCCAGTTGGCAAGACGAATTCTTATGTGAACAACCCTACGCATTTTATGGAACGCCTAAATGGAGAAACAATTTTACCTACAGACATCATGGTCAGCTTTAACGTAAAGTCACTGTTTACGAATGTGCCAGTAGGCGAAACTACCCGCATTGTTTTGGAGCGTGTCCCCCCAGGCATAAGCGACCTGGTTAAGTTGTGCCTGACTTCAACGTACTTCAAATAGCAAGGGAAATACTACGAGCAGACAGACGGCGTAGCAATGGGGTCTCCCATATCCCCGCTGGCAGCCGACATATTCATGGAAGCCTTTGAAGCAACGGTCCTTGGTTCAGCTCCTTTACGCCCACGTTACTGGTTCAGATACATGGATGACACGTTCGCTATATGGCCTCCTGGTGAAACGGAGCTACGCAAGTTTCACAAATATTTGAACGATATGCACAGGAAGATACAGTTAACGCTTGAAGTAGAAAAGAAAGGTGCAATTCCGTTTCTAGACGTCGAAGTATACGGGTCAACGGAGGGCACACTGGGGCACAGAGTATATCGCAAGACTACGCATACAAACAAGTATCTCGACGCTCAATCCTACCACAACCTAGAGCAGAACTTGGTCATCCGTTCTATGGAAATCTGTGTCCAACATCTAAGTGATGCTCAAAACATAACACCTGAGCTTAAAAGGCTACGTACAAAGTTCATAGCCAATGGCTACAGCCATATGTGGATCCACACAGCCTTGTCGACGAATACAACTAGGCAAGATAAGAAAGAAATAGACAAACTGCAGCCAGCAGTGCACTTACCTTTTGTGGGAAGTGTTACAGACCGAATAGGCAAACACCTTCGCCGGGTTGGGGTGCAGTCTGTCTTCTATAGTGGTCGAAGGATCCGGGACGTGTTATGCTCCACTAAGGACGAGGTGGAAACATTACACACCGCAGATGTGTACAAGGTGGAATGGGAATGTGGAGAATCATACATCGGGGAGACTGGCAGGCCAATAGCAACGCGCATTCGGGCACGCGAGCGCTATATTCGTGTAGGGCAACACAACAAATCTCAGTGATAGAACATCAGCAAGATTGCGGAAAAGAATAAAATTCAGCGAAGCATGTTTGTTGGCCAAGCAGCCGATTTTGACGCAACACAAAATCTACATCTACATCTACATTGATACTCCGCAAGCCACCCAACGGTGTGTGGCGGAGGGCACCTTACGTGCCACTGTCATTACCTCCCTTTCCTGTTCCAGTCGCGTATGGTTCGCGGGAAGAACGACTGTCTGAAAGCCTCCGTGCGCGCTCTAATCTCTCTAATTTTACATTCGTGATCTCCTCGGGAAGTATAAGTAGGGGGAAGCAATATACTCGATACCTCATCCAGAAACGCATCCTCTCGAAACCTGGCGAGCAAACTACACCGCGATGCAGAGCGCCTCTCTTGCAGAGTCTGCCACTTGAGTTTATTAAACATCTCCGTAACGCTATCACGGTTACCAAATAACCCAGTGACGAAACGCGCCGCTCTTCTTTGGATCTTCTCTATCTCCTCCGTTAACCCGACCTGGTACGGATCCCACACTGATGAGCAATACTCAAGTATAGGTCGAACGAGTGTTTTGTAAGCCACCTCCTTTGTTGATGGACTACATTTTCTAAGCACTCTCCCAATGAATCTCAACCTGGTACCCGCCTTACCAACAATTAGTTTTATATGATCATTCCACTTCAAATCGTTCCGTACGCATACTCCCAGATATTTTACAGAAGTAACTGCTACCAGTGTTTGTTCCGCTATCATATAATCATACAATAAAGGATCCTTCTTTCTATGTATTCGCAATACATTACATTTGTCTATGTTAAGGGTCAGTTGCCACTCCCTGCACCAAGTGCCTATCCGCTGCAGATCTTCCTGTATTTCGCTACAATTTTGTAATGCAGCAACTTCTCTGTGTACTACAGCATCATCCGCGAAAAGCCGCATGGAACTTCCGACACTATCTACTAAGTCATTTATATATATTGTGAACAGCAATGGTCCCATAACACTCCCCTGTGGCACGCCAGAGGTTACTTTAACGTCTGTAGACGTCTCTCCATTGATAACAACATGCTGTGTTCTGTTTGCCAAAAACTCCTCAATCCAGCCACACAGCTGGTCTGATATTCCGTAGGCTCTTACTTTGCTTATCAGGCGACAGTGCGGAACTGTATCGAACGCCTTCCGGAAGTCAAGAAAAATAGCATCTACTTGGGAGCCTGTATCTAATATTTTCTGAGTCTCATGAACAAATAAGGCGAGTTGGGTCTCACACGATCGCTGTTTCCGGAATCCATGTTGATTCCTACATAGTAGATTCTGGGTTTCCAGAAATGACATGATACGCGAGCAAAAAACATGTTCTAAAATTCTACAAGAGATCGACGTAAGAGATATAGGTCTATAGTTTTGCGCATCTGCTCGACGACCCTTCTTGAAGACTGGGACTATCTGTGCTCTTTTCCAATCATTTGGAACCCTCCGTTCCTCTAGAGACTTGCGGTACACGGCTGTTAGAAGGGGGGCAAGTTCTTTCGCGTACTCTGTGTAGAATCGAATTGGTATCCCGTCAGGTCCAGTGGACTTTCCTCTATTGAGTGATTCCAGTTGCTTTTCTATTCCTTGGACACTTATTTCGATGTCAGCCATTTTTTCGTTTGTGCGAGGATTTAGAGAAGGAACTGCAGTGCGGTCTTCCTCTGTGAAACAGCTTTGGAAAAAGGTGTTTAGTATTTCAGCTTTACGCGTGTCATCCTCTGTTTCAATGCCATCATCCCGTAGTGTCTGGATATGCTGTTTCGAGCCACTTACTGATTTAACGTAAGACCAGAACTTCCTAGGATTTTCTGTCAAGTCGGTACATAGAATTTTACTTTCGAATTCAATGAACGCTTCACGCATAGCCCTCCTTACGCTAACTTTGACATCGTTTAGCTTCTGTTTGTCTGAGAGGTTTTGGCTGCGTTTAAACTTGGAGTGGAGCTCTCTTTGCTTTCGCAGTAGTTTCCTAACTTTGTTGTTGTACCACGGTGGGTTTTTCCCGTCCCTCACAGTTTTACTCGGCACGTACCTGTCTAAAACGCGTTTTACGATTGCCTTGAACTTTTTCCATAAACACTCAACATTGTCAGTGTCGGAACAGAAATTTTCGTTTTGATCTGTTAGGTAGTCTGAAATCTGCCTTCTATTACTCTTGCTAAACAGATAAACCTTCCTCCCTTTTTTTATATTCCTATTAACTTCCATATTCAGGGATGCTGCAACGGCCTTATGATCACTGATTCCCTGTTCAGTACATACAGATTCGAAAAGTTCGGGTCTGTTTGTTATCAGTAGGTCCAAGATGTTATCTCCACGAGTCGGTTCTCTGTTTAATTGCTCGAGGTAATTTTCGGATAGTGCACTCAGTATAATGTCACTCGATGCTCTGTCCCTACCACCCGTCCTAAACATCTGAGTGTCCCAGTCTATATCTGGTAAATTGAAATCTCCACCTAAGACTATAACATGCTGAGAAAATTTATGTGAAATGTATTCCAAATTTTCTCTCAGTTGTTCTGCCACTAATGCTGCTGAGTCGGGAGGTCGGTAAAAGGAGCCAATTATTAACCTAGTTCGGTTGTTTAGTGTAACCTCCACCCATAATAATTCACAGGAACTATCCACTTCTACTTCACTACAGGATAAACTACTACTAACAGCGATGAACACTCCACCACCGGTTGCATGCAATCTATCCTTTCTAAACACCGTCTGTACCTTTGTAAAAATTTCGGCAGAATCTATCTCTGGCTTAAGCCAGCTTTCAGAGAGACCATCGAAATACTTGGATGGACTCAGGCTTGCCCCATCTTGGCTGCCAGCAATCACAGCCCAACAGACAGCACTGCCAACACGAGGCGCGAGCACTACCAGCACTACCTGCCGCCGCGCTGCCAACGTCCAGCACTTGGTAAACAGGAGCCAACTTCTCATGCACTGGTGAGCACCAATCATGACACATAATACAAAAGCCAATAGACAACAGAGATTATGCTCTCCCTCCATCACATTAACCAATTAAAATAAAGTTCCCTCTCCTTCTTCCTTAAGTGACCAATGAAATGAACTACCTTTTTAAAATTATAACGTAATGCCATCTGCAGTGAACAGTAATAACAACCAGAAGGAGGTCGCTACAACCGTGGCCGAAATGTTGGTTTTCTCCAGTAGTACTTTTATACAATATGACATGGTACCATATGCAGAAAACTTTTATGTCTATGGAAATAATTATTTCTTTTTCTTAAATAGGCCTAATAGTTTAAGAAACTGGAAACACTCAGTAAAGCGGGCAATCAGTTTTTTCTGCTCTCTCATTCATTTAATAACAGAGTTTCAATAATATATATATTTTATGAAGATGATATCAACAATGTGTAATGTCCATACAGTAATACATCTATTTTATTTTACAAAACATATCTTTTCTCATCATGAGGACTTTTGTTTTCTTGTTTATTTCAACTGTGTAACTTTCATGTTTTTCATTTAGAATCATTTTTTTTCTGTTGTATTCTCTATTGTTAAAAAACCAATATTTATAATCTTCTAAGCTGATTTTATTTTTATCAATACATTTTTAACTCCTTTGGATTTTTTTGGTTTATCACCAACTTTGTAAACATAAATTTTTGCTCTCAAATGACACAATTCTTCCGTTACTTTCTTATTACATTCACCTTTCATTTTTCCTAAAACTTTCTTATTTACTTGTGAAATACCATAAATATTATTTACTGAATAATCATTGGAATCAAAGTAATCACTCATCGATTTCATGTCTTCAAAAAATTCATAAGTTTGCATATTGTAGATGTAACTGTCTGTATCTTGGTTTCATTATTCTATAATGAAAATTATACATTAGTTCTTCAGGTAAATCAAATGTACTCATACCAACATAGATAGTTTGTTAAATGTAATTTTTGTCTTATTCATATGAAGGGCAAAAAGATTTTCATTATATAGTTCTTTGTTTAAAGTTTTTCTTAACTAACAATTTATCACATTTTTCTCCATCTGACACTAACTTTATACCTACTCCATTTCTTATGTTTTCCATTGTCTTACCAAACACAGAATTATTCATCAATTTGTAGAAATCGTTTTCAAAATCATTCTTCGATGGTCTCCTCATTTGAGTATTTACAACTACATATTTCTTCAACCAATCAGATTGTTTAAATTTTAAGACTTTATTTTTTTGTTATTTTCATTCCTAATGATAGATTCTGTTTAAGATTTCTATAGTGAACTAGATAATTATGCTTGTCATTCAAAGTAGTTGGTGACTTATTTTCTTTAGCTCCAGCTACTATTTTATTTTTAGAAGTGAGTGGTATGTTTTTATGTAAATCAAGGAGATCTCTTGGATATCCTAAATCTACTTCAAAAATATATACTAGTTTATAAATATCTGAAATTTGACTTATTTTTGTACTATCAAAAGAATCTGGATTTTCTCATTCAAATTTCCCATGTGGTAAAAATTGACACATAGTGTAATGATATAAATTGTCTGCATTGAATAAGCTAAATAATTTGATACCTTTTTTTACATAGTAATCTTCTGTATATTTATTATTTGCTTTGACATATCTTTTACAACACTGAGATATTCTTTTTTCAATTATTAAAATCATATAATATCATGTGATAATTCTAGGGGTGTTTCAACATTGCATCCCATGAAAAACCAGATACAGTAATATACCAAGAGGGGTCTAAATCATAAGTTTCATACAAGTTTTTCTAAAATCAGACAGTAAAAATACATCAGAATTAAGATACAAACCATGATATTCGTCAATATTCTTGGTGTTAAATTTTTCCTGAACTATTTGTGCATATTTATAAACTTCATCACTTATATCATAGTCATTCAGTTTATTGTAAAATTCTTCTTTTGCTAATAATTGTACCTCTTCAAGTTTCTTCCAAGAATCCATGTAATCATATGGATATATATATTTTCTGATCATTAGATTGAGTAAGTCTTATGGGAAAAAATTTCCTAATGTTAATCATTTGATTCTTTTTCAAATATGATGGAACTTTGTCAAGTGAAGAAGCCATAAATTTAAATGTGTCCATATATCTAATTTTCAAATTTTGTCCTTTTACCAAAACTGATGTATCTATGTTTGTTGTTTGGCAATAAGTGCATTTCTTTTCTGTCATAATCGAGTTCTTTCACAAACAGATTGTATCATATCCTGATAAATTATGCAAATAAATTGGTACAAAACTCGGATGTGTCAGTTTCAGATTACAGTTATTACATAATGAATTTATAAATTTTCCAGTTAAATGATCATGATGAGAAATGTTTTTATTTTTTGTCAAGTAATGACATTTACACAATGTACAATCTCTCGATCTTGCATATCTTATTTGTTCTTCAGGAGTTAATGGTTTCATTTCTTCAACTTCAGAATATTTTTATCCATTTCAATACATTTGTTATGGCAATTTGGTCCTCTGTACACAATAGGATCCTTATAGTGTCCGTTTACTTATTTAATATAACAACAGAATCCACTTGGTTCATGTTTTAGATATTTCATTGTATATGAGTTTTCTGAATTTGGATGACAGTTGTCCATCTTCAATAGTAACCTTTCAAAATCAGCACAAATAACAAATGTAACTTTTTGTATATCATGATAACTTTTAAAATATTCATATGAACCCTTTCCTGGCATTTCTACTTTTAACTAAACAGCATGATGTTTGATTATCTAGTTTATCTTTACTTCTGAAGTGAACACATATCGCAAATAAATTTTACTATTTCATGTTTATAAATTTGCCTTGAAGCAAGCCTACATAAATTTTTTATACAACAATAGTGTGTATTACTTCCATCCTTGAAATAAAGAAGATTTACGTGTTTCTCTTACTTACTTTCCGTAAATTTTAGTGGATACACTTCATATATTTCATCAAATGAATAAAGGTCGATAAAAACCTTAGTTCTAATCTCAGGTTTTGGAATATGATCAGCAACTATAGAAAATTCAAAATTTTCGAGTTTCTGATCAAGATGAAGGCCAACTATTGATATTTTATTGCTCTTTCAACATTTTATCTACAGAATATAATGCAGATTGTATAGCCCACAGAAACCATTTCTGATCATTATTTTTACTTTAATACATCCTTTTTACTTTTATTTTATCTGATAATTCAGTGTAAGATGATCCACTCAATGGAACATATCTGTTGATTCCTAGCTGTAAACCAAAATTTCTGTTTAATGTCCAACCAGATCCACAGGTTTCAAAATCACCATTCTTGATAAAATATTTTATGATTCTTAAATTTTTTAATTAACACTCATTTTTTATCCTATAGTTTTGTGTCTAGAAAGTAAATTACATAATATTTATGTTTGTCTGCATCTGCCACTCACAAAAACGTTTTAAAGTTACTTTCACTCCATTATGTACTCTTAGCTCATATTTCACAATTTTCATAATTTTTGGTTTTGCTGCAGTAAAGAAATAGTTATGTTCTGTTGAGTTTACAGTTTTTTTTCGAAACTTATAGCTTGTAATCTGTTTGCAAATATATTATTAGCTGAATAATCTGTAACTGTCCTTCTGTCTCTTGGTTTCTCAAATAAATTAGTATAAAAAGGAAATAATTTTTCTTCATTAGTTCTAGTTCCTTGTTTTGGAAACTAATCACCAAAAAATGGAAATATTTCTTTCAATGGTTTAGTTTCATCATCACTTCCAGTTTTATAATAAGAGAATAGTTTTTAAGCACTTCCACCTTGCATTAGATGATGTCTATAAATAAATATGAGATTCTCTTTCCTTAATTTACTAAACTGTCTTAAATTATTTCTTTTACAATAATCATGAAATTGAACAACTATGAATGACTGTGTCTTCTCCATTTGGCCTTCCTGTTTGCAGGAAATAAAATTTATTAGATTTGTAAAAAATAAGATTTCAAAATTCGACCAGAAAAGAATTATTATTTAGTAGATATTTAAAAATTAAGTACAAGATGATTGTCCTTTCTTATTTTTCATATATTCTAAAATACATTTTTAAAATTTATTATCATGTTTATCTTAATGTGGAGGATTATGTAAAAACAACTTACATCGTTAATTCCTTACCAACCATTACATTTCTTTGAGGATGAATCAATTAGTTCTTCTCTTTTTTCATCGACAATAATATTTTGGAATGTTCATTTGTAATTCATAGTAAATGGTTTTCATAATAATATATAGAAAAACTTTTTCCACATACATGAGGAATTCGCTTACTGTTGTAATTTCTTACATGGAATACATTTACACAATGTCTGCACTTCATTCTACAGCAATCTTTTCTATATTTGTGTGAAGTAAAATTATCAATCGACTTCTCAGTGTTAAAAAAAATTTCTCAATTTGGTTCTGATTGCTTCCATTTATGCAAAAAAAAAGTTATCAGATTGATATCATATGAATGACTGAAGAGGCACAGCTTCTTCGTTTTTTCGAATTCAAGGAAACAAAGAAGCTGTGCTGTGCCAACAGTTTCTGGGACTCAGTCTTCAAAGAGGCAGTGAGGAAATATCTGCACAACAATTTAGTTAACAGGGATAACGGTTTTCAGCTCAGTGCAGCGTGAAATCCCACAACTGACAAAATACATCAGGAACGCTCCTATCTGAGGGCAGCGGCGTCCGCAGACAGACTGGATAGCTACCAAGTCTCCACGCTGGTCTGCGGCGGATTACTCTGTAATCGCATTGTAAGCTTGAAATATCGTTGTTGTGTGTAGGTTGTATCTGTTGACCAACTCTGCCTATGCTACAGAAGAATTTCTGAGTGTGCAGTACTATAATAATAATATATGTGTGTATATTATTAATTGGTAGCTAGGTATAAATTTTTAATAGTAACTCTTAATGACTAATTTATAGACAATAGTATGTTCCTATGAACAGAATTATATGTTTTTATTGTGATTATGATTGTGAGAAACAGAAAATCGTAATTGGTGCGCATGATCAATAAATGATGGGAGTTTCAATGATTCTTTGAGCAACAGCTGTAAGAGACCTTGTAGATTCATCTCATCTTCATAATTAGAGATTTCTTTTGCCAATGCTATTTGATGGCAGAAAGAAAATTAAAACAATCCAATATGCAATAAAAAAATGTATTACTTTTGAATACATTGTGGGAGCAAACAGTGATCAATGTTATTACTAATATTTACCATCAAAAACAGTCTTGATCACAAATTATTTATTCCGGTGACCGGTTTCAACCACAACTGCGGTCATCTTCAGACCAATGAGTAAGAACCTCCTTCGGGTGGTAAACCACTACTCCACCACCAGAAGCAGGTTCTTGCTCATTAGTCTGAAGATGACTACAGTTGTGGTCGAAACCGGTCACCAGAATAAATAATTTGTGATCAAGACTGTTTTTGATAGTAAATATTAATAAAAAATATGTTGGATATTAATTGTTTATGGTCATTGGAATCACACCAATGTGAATCTTTTGATAGTTCTGGTTTTTATATGTCTTAATTATTGTAAGAAAATATATCTAAAAACAAAGATGATGTAACTTACCAAACGAAAACGTTGGCATGTTGATAGACACACAAACACAAACACACACAAAAAATTCAAGCTTTCACAACCAACCGGTTGCTTCATCAGGAAAGAGGGAAGGAGAGGGACAGACGAAAGGATGTGGGTTTTAAGGAAGAGGGTAAGGAGTCATTCCAATCCCGGGAGCGGAAAGACTTACCTCAGGGGGAAAAAAGGACTGGTATACACTCGCGCACACACACACACACACACATCCATCCGCACATATACAGACACAAGCGGACATTTGTAAAGGCAAAGAGTTTGGGCAGAGAAGTCAGTCGAGGTGGAAGTACAGAGGCAAAGATGTTGTTGAATGACAGGTGAGGTATGAGCGGCAGCAACTTGAAATTAGTGGAGGTTGAGGCCTGGTGGGTAAAGTGAAGAGAGCATACTGAAGGGCAAGTTCCCATCTCCGGAGTTCTGACAGGTTGGTGTTAGTGGGAAGTATCCAGATAACCCGTACGGTGTAACAGTGTGCCAAGATGTGCTGGCCGTTATAAAATAAATAAAATTAAAAAAATATATTGTTATTTAGATATTGATTATTCTATCTGTATGATGGTGATTGTGATTGCAATTGTAATTAATATTTGCTTATCTGGAACGTGGACGTTTAATTATTCATTATCAGATGCTTGACAATGGCTTTTTCGTAAAGGCAATGTTACTCGTAGTTGACCGTGAAATAAAACTGAAATAATCGGACTTCGTAATTAAATCGTTTCCAAAGACTGCTGCGGTAGGTGCGGACTCATAATCTAAATCTCAATATTACAATAATTTGCCAGCCATGCCAATACGTCGTACAGAGGTGACTGTCTACTAAACATAAAAAAGTTACACAGTTAGTTAAATCAGATATATTCAATGAATAAGCCTACAGTTCATAATCCTACTTACTTTTATAAATATAAATTCTTTACAGAATCGAGTGCCTAGTGTGGTTGCAACTCGCAGTATTCTTCTATAACATGAAATATGGCGGTGTGCCAGACAATAAAATAAAATACGTGCTTCTCGCACCACTTCTACCAGAGCTCTCTTTTTTTAATCAAACATAAGAGTAACGTAATTGTGCTTTTGTTTTATCAGCGACACAGCGCTGCAGTTGTGTGCCATAGGCTTTATTTATTTGTCACTGATCATTTATTTAATTAGTATTTCGCGTTACCGAGGAAACTCACGCTCAGCATGCAAATGTGCCTTTATATTGCCCCCTGAATTGTGAGGCGAAAGGACACACCTGCAGGCGAGCAATTCACCTAAAGGCACAAGAAAATCTAAGTTATCTACAACTATTTACATGACTTACATTACACATTATACATATTATATACAAAATTTGAATGACGCGGGTGCGCCGTAAAAGTTCTTATGTTGGCAGATAGAGTGCGCGCATGCGCAGAAGCGTCTGTGTAACTGCGGCACTGCCGTTATATCGTACAGTTAGATCACGCGGCACAGTATTGCAGTTCATATTGTTCGTGTGCGCGCGTTTTTCAGTCGTTGCACAAAGAAAATATTCAACCAAGATTACATATGAAGACTACATTCTATGACAGGTAACTTAGTTTTAAATTTACAATATTTGTTATAACACAATACAACTTAGATTGTTGAATGTTCTTAGTTACATAGTATTGTTTTGAAATACTTCAAAGAAAAATGTCCGTATTTTTCAGGTGCGTTGACCTATACACATCGTGTCGTTATTACAGTTCATATTCATCCGCTGCACAATAATTTTTTACAGGTTAGTATCGTCGTGGTAAAGTTTTTTGATCACAGTAACATCGTTGTATAACAACGTGATTAATACATAAGCGTGTCCATTTCTCATTTCCATTATAGTCGTAGTGATGCAGTTCGTTGTGACTAAAAGCACTGCTTATTACAGATCAGACATGACCCGTCGAGTAATTGGTCCACGTGCAGTTCGTTTTTTACATTCCGTGGAAGCTTGGTTGCACAACCTCGGACGGCACATAGCTGGCGTCGATCCTTGGACAGTCCAGGTAAGAGTGTCCGTCACAATTCGAGAACATTTCATTCCCTGAAGTTCCAACCAAAATCCTTCCACCCGTCGTGTTGTTTTCTGGACAGGCACTTTGTGTCCATTTAATCCAGTTAACATCTTGAAGTTGGGTACTGTAGTAATGTCACTAGACGATGCATGAATTATGCACTTCACATTTTCAGTTTTTTGCTGAATATAGCTCACCTAAATGTTCGTAGTTATTAATCAAGGAAATCGTTCAGCGTGTTTACATAGATACGCTGCATAATGAATGGCATTAACAGTTTCTTTCACATAGGTTTCCGCGTAGTTGCAGAGTTAGTAATGTTCGTTAATGTCCGTGAACAGTGGTTCACTATGCAATGTCTTTTTGGCACTCGTTTTGTTCAAATTTTTACATAGTAACAGTTACACTATACATCAGTTAAAAAAATAAGTAATTATACATACACACGTCACATATTTTCTTAGCATAAACATAATATAGTTGCACATAAACATGTTTACATCAGCATTACATCGCTATAGGTTATTACATTGTGTCACATTTGATTACATGAATTGCAGATATTTACATCCTCTTTAGCGGTTTTGCTGGGATATTATCGATGTTTTTTGTGATGTCATCTGAAATTAAGATAGGTTAGACACAACATTCATTACATCAGTAGGCAAGACCAGGCGTTTTCACTACTCAATAAATATTCAAAATAGTAAGAGAGAGAAAATGTTCGATTCCTCGCGTTTTGTGCGTGTGTGTAGAGTGTCTGTGTGGCCTTGACTACTGATAGAGGCTTTTCGTGTTGAGAGATGTGCGTCTAATCTATTTCTCAAAGTAAAAGATCGCTTCACAGATGACGTCTGTCAGTTCGTCAGGTGTCACACCAAGTCAGTGGTACCTTCAGTAACAAATGTTCCGTGAAAAATTAATATGTCATCCACTGCTACGTAATCATAAATTTTACTTTAATATTCCGTCTTTCAGGTGGAGGCGCGCGCTGAAAGAAGAGTTGTTCTGTCTTCAACTGCATCACTGGAAACGCTGAAATGAAAATTTCTATACTACTTATTATCTGTGTTGTAACAACAGAGTTTTTCGAGTTGCTTAGCAATATTTTGATGGGTATGACTTTGACATTATTCAGCATGAAATGCTCTAAGATCTCGGTGTGCGTATAGCCCAATAATTTTGTTAGTTCTAGGATGTTGTAACAGATACGCACCAGGATGCGGTATGTTAACAATTATATAAGGTCCTTCATATAGCAGACGCCACTTAGCGTTGCGTCGTTTGAGTGCTACAGATTTATGATGAGTACGAAGTAGTACAAGCATTCCTACCTCGAATCTTTGTTTTCTTTTTATTATGTTTCTGTGATGTTTGTTTCGTATTTGTGTGTGATGTGTCAATGTAGTCAATACTTCTTTTATTTTCTGTTCAAGTGTGATTTCCTTGTCTGACAACTTAGGTAATGGTTCTATCCACTGATCGTTCTGTTTGCAATTGAACATGATCTCGTTAGGTGTGTAATTCGTATCGTAAATATTTAAGTTATTGTGTACGTCTTCGAAAAGACTTAGGTAGGACACCCAATTAGTATGTTTTGATGAAATATAGGTCCTCATGAAACGGTTTAATTCTCGGAAAAGTCTCTCAGTCGCGTTACATTGTGGACTAAACCTCGAAATAAATATACTTTTAATGTTATTGTCCTTTAAGAAATTTCTCCATTTGTACCCAGAGTAGTATGCTGCATTATCTGATAGAATTGCTTTAGGTTTTCCCACGTGCGTCAGGTAATCACTTGAGAATCTTCGTATTATAGCATTTGCAGTGGCGGATTTTAAAGCATAAAGTTTTACATGTTTAGAAAATATATCGTAAAAAGCTAAGATATATTTGACGCCTCCAGAGCTTGCTGGATGCGGTCCACTGATGTCAGTACACAGAATTTCCAGGGGTTTACTGGGTAAAATAGAATGTAAATCTGTTTTTGTGGATAAATTCTGAGGTTTTGATTTTTGACATATGACACATGTTTTCAGTTCCCTGTAAATTTTTCTTCTCATATTGCTAAAATAACAGTATGTACTGAGCTTTGCTAAACACTTTTTTGTCCCATAATGACCCCAAACTAAGTGTGTGTGCCAAATTAAATTACGTTCAGACTCTTTGGGAATGCATACACACCAGCTAGTAGCATTTGGATGTCGTCGATAAAATAGCACATCATTGTGTAACTTGTAATACTTAGTCAAAGGATGATTGTGTTTTTCTACCAGTAATGTTATTATCTTATACCAGTGAGGATCAGATTTTTGTAATTCAGCCATGTTTCTGCACATATCAATATAATATTGGTGATACTGCTTGTCTTGCATTAAGAGAATCCTGTAGTCATTTATATTTTCTAAGTCACTGTTGGTATCATTCATTCCTTGTGGAAGTCTAGACAAAGTGTCTGCAATGGTGTTGTCCTTACCTCTTATGTACTTAATTTCAAAAGAGTAGTTCTTAAGTGTAACTGCCCATCGTGATAGTCTAGGATGTACAAGTTTACAAGTTAACAAAAATGTCAGGGCCTGGTGATCGGTGTAAATTACTGTATGTTTTCCAAATAAATAATAATTGAATTTCTTGAATGCCCATACTATGGAAAGTGTTTCTAACTCAGTAGTGGAGTATGTACGCTCACATTCAGTTAGAGTGCGACTCGCAAACCCAATAATTCTTGTCTGTTACTCCTCTTTATTCTTTACAACTTGAAATAAGCAACAGCCCAAGCCAGTACGTGAAGCGTCACAAGTCATACAAAAATGTAAATTGAAATCTGGATGGCTCAATATGTTAGCACCCACTAAAGCATGTTTAATTGTATTAAAGTCATTCTGGCACTGTTCCGACCAGATCCAAACTTGATTCTTTCTGAGTAGATTTAGCAGATGTTTACTGTTCAAAAGTGGTTGTGGCAAAAAACGTCTGAAAAATGAACATAGCCCAAGGAATGATTTTAACTGCTTTTTAGTTCGAGGGCTAGGAAAGTTTCTGATAGCATCTAATTTACTGGGATCCGGACGTATGCCCTGTGAATTAATGATATGTCCTAAATACTTTATCTCACTGCAACCAAACTTTGATTTTCTTAGGTTGGCTGTGACTCCAGCTTGTGCAAATTTTTCTAAAATTCTTTGAAGTGTGTCAACGTGTTGATTCCAAGATTGTGTAGCTATCAGTATATCATCTACATAGTGTGTGACTGTCTCAACTAAATCGTCGCCAAGCACGGTATCCAGGGCTGTAATGAATACCCCTGAGCTGACATTCAGTCCGAAGGGTAGAACACAAAACTGATAGGTTCGCCCCCCGAACATAAATGCAGTATATTTCCGAGAATCAGGAGTGATACCCACCTGCCAAAACGAATTAGCGAGATCTATTGTGGAAAAATATTTTGCATCTAGAAATTTCTGTAATTGCTCTTCTAAATTTTCAGGTTTTGTGTGAACCGGTAAAATTATTTCATTAATAGCTCGTGCGTCTAACACTAACCTAATGCTTCCATTTGATTTTTTGACAACAAGTAGAGGACTACAATAAGGTGAGGTGGATGGTTCAATGACCTTCCAGTCTAACATTTGTTTTAATTCTTGCCACACAGCAGGTCGTTGAGATAACGGTACGTTATATGTCTTATGGTAGAAGATCTTGTGAGGCTTAACTTCAATCTTGTACACATACGTGTTGATAACTCCTAATCGTTTGGTAAAAACTTGTAAATATTTGGATAACACTTCCTGTAGTTTTATACGTTCATGTACACTGAGAGCTGTAGCTTCACTTATCTTATGATCAAGCAATGTTTTCAAGTCCATTAGCTCTGTGTCAGATGAGTGTGTTTGCATGTCTTGAATGTCTTTGTCAAGTACTAACTGAACCTTGTACCCTGTACAGTGTTTGTCATGCTTTAGAGTTCTCCTGTCCAAATCAATAATAATTACACTGCCTTTATCATTTAAAATACATTTACCTTTGGAGAAGTCTATAATGCAGTCCTTCTCGCTCATAATATCTATTCCTAATATGCAATTTGTCACAAGGTTTTGTACAACCAGGAATGGCCATTGTACGGTTCCATTACCTATTTTAACGTTTACAAAAACTTGCTTCGTAACCCTACATGACTTATTACCTAGTGCAGTAGTTATTTTACAGTTTTGGGCAGGAAACTCAGGCACAGGTTCCAATTCACAAATCTTTTTACAGAAATTAAAAGACAAAACGCTCACAGCTGCACCTGTATCTAGGATAATAGTAGTTGGAATCCCACCTACTACACCAGTAGTAGATGCTAAAACAATTTCATTTGTGTTTAAACGACATTGTGTACTGTCTTGTAAAAGTTCATCTGATATATTGTTATTGTGGTTGTATCTTATAAATAAAACAGGTAGTTTTTGTTTAGAATTACTCGGCATATCATTATTCTGTTGTTCAAGTGTGGTGTCAAATAACTGATTAACATTGAAGTCGCCCCCCAAGAATTCTTCAGCCACGATCTGGGGCAAAGTAGTGACTGTTTCTAGTTTGTTGGATTAGCATTTGTACTAGGTACTGACACAGATTGAGGTTGTGCATCAGGTGTCATTTCTATTATATTCACATTCGGATATTGCCTATTATGATCTCCAAACTTTTGCGGTTGTTGTTGCTGTTGCGCATTATAACTTACCTGTCGGTCGTAAGGTATGCTCCAATTTTGACCTGGTGGCTGCTGTGGTAAAGCAGAGTTTGAATGAAAGTACTGATCGTTACGAGTCCAACCTTGATGCTGTCTTGGCTCGTAGTTATTATTATTTCTATTTCTGTTTGTGTTTTTGTTATTACCTTTGTATCTGTTGTTACCGTTGTAGTTATTACCGCGGTGCCTTTTGTATGGATTGCCGCATGAAATGTTATTACTGTTGTAACTATTGTTTGTATTGGAATACGCGTGTTGATTTTGATTTCCGTACTGAGACGGCATGTGAGTTTGCTGTTTTTGTTGTACCGCGTATCCAACTGTGGGCGCGCCAGAATTGTGTTGGCAAGCCTGCATGTTTTGCATACCACTAGTGTAAACATTGTGGCTGCTGTTTTGCCGCGCGAAGCGCTGATCTTCAAGTAACATGTCAACCGAATCTAAGGCTGTTAAAAAATAATCTGAATCGTCATCCGGGATATGTAGAAGTTTTTCCTTAATGTTGAAAGGCAATTTGGCCTTCAACGCACGGAGTATATCACGCGTTGCGACTGGTTCGTCTAAAAAATGTCCCATGTTCAAGTATTTTTCAAAATATCTGCGTAAGTTACCATTTTTACTGTTAAAAGTTTCAGGTTCTAAAATTTGTCTTCTGAGTCGCTCCTGGACGGATTGCGACCAGAATTTGTTCAGAAAAGCACGCTCAAACTCACTGTACGTGGTACATACGTCAGCTTGACTGTATGCCCAGACAGCTGCATCGCCTTGGATGTAACCGACAATATATGAAATCTTTTTCCGGTCACTCCAAGTGCGTGGAAATGCATTACTAAAAGATTTAAGAAAAATCACCGGATGAATGGTTCGTTTTTCTGGGATAAAAATCTGAAATTGCCTGTGTTTCATTAAGCTTTCATCTTCCTTCGCATTGTGATATGGATTTATTCCACTGTAATTACTGGTATGTTCAGCTGGCGAGTAATTACGATAATGTTGCTGTGGTTTACCATGATAATAGCTTGTGTTTGTGTTTCCACATCGTGGTATGTGTTGTAGTCGTGGTGTGTTTTGTTCTTGTGTATTTGTCGTGTGCGGAATGTGTGTATCATACTCGAATGTATATTGGTTTCTGAACTGTACATTTTGACTGATATTTTCGTTACATTCAGACTGTAGTTGATCGGTGAATTGTCTCATGGGTGCAGTGACGGATTGTACTGCGTCACTGATCAGCTGTTTGTTATTAGTAATGTATTGCGCTACGGAGTCGTGCACAATTGTTGGTAAATTTTCACGTAAGCATCTATCAAAATGTTTGTCTTTGTTCTCAACCCAATCATGAAATTCTTTATTAATATTTTGAAAATGAGCTGTGGCATCTGATTGTAAGATGTCAGTCAGGTGTTGTTCAACATTGTCAAATTTATTCTGTACGTCAGTAATTCGTTTTTCAAGGTTGTCATGTACTGAAGGATATGTTTGAATTTGTTCAGTAAGAACTTCACACGTGACATTAAGGTTTTTTACTTGTGTCTGTAAAAGTGCTACGTCAGTTGTAGTCTTTTCTTGTCTCGTATTGAGCTGGGAAAATTTAGTACTGAGTTCGGTCATCTGTTTGGTCAGTGTGGCGTCTATAAGTTCCACACGTTTACACAAAGTGTCATTACCTATCTTGATTGCTATGAGATCAGATTTGATTTCGTCATTTTGTGTTTTTAACTGTTCATTTTGTGTCTCTAATTGTGCCTTTAAGGTTGCCATGTTTTCGGCGTTCTGTTTCCTTATGGTTGCCATATTTTCTGCGTTTTGTTTCATTAGCATTTGTAACATGTCGGCAATGTTTACCGTTTGCAAGGTCTCTGCCCCCGCCGCGTCATTAGACGTGACGTCATGCATTAACATGGGCTCTGATTGAGATTTTGAAATTTTTGTAGTGGACGGCCTATTGTCAAAATTTTCGTCAACACTTGCGTCAATGTTTGATGAATCGTCACTACCGGTTGCTGTCGTAAAGTCATTTTCTAACACTTGTCTCACGTCCGAGTCGGATTGCGTCTGAATAGTATGTCCTTGCTGTTCCATTTTTGCGTATTGTTTTCTAGTTATTACCATGCCACACGTGATATATGTTCCAAGAAAATTTTTGACACTGATTTTAAAATAAAATGTAGTTGAGCATGAATCGCTCGGAGCAACAATGGCTGTCTGTTAATTTAAAAATATAAACTGAATTTGAGATTATTGGTAATGGCTGCTGGCCATGTTACATGATATCGTACAGAAGTCGGCCATATTGTACACTCGTGTATTGGTATTGTTGGATACGTTATTGTTTAGGGAAAAGTACTGAGAATGAAATTTATCACTGAAACTGTTATGCGGAAAAGAAACACTACAGAATTTACTGAAAAGCTAATACACTGAATTATACGTCTGGTCAAGCCTGCTAATGCAAAGATGCTGCGTCTTACCTTATTTTGCTGGAAGTTTCTTTGCGTCTTCCGGCAAAATTTCAGAATTGGAAAATATCTTCAGATTTTGTTATCTCTCATACATTGACGTCCAGGTCCAGAAAGTTGATTTTTTACATGAAACAAAGAGAACAATGTAACAAATGACAAACTGAACAACGTCCTGTCACGGTCGCCAATATAAAATAAATAAAATAAATAAAAAAATATATTGTTATTTAGATATTGATTATTCTATCTGTATGATGGTGATTGTGATTGCAATTGTAATTAATATTTGCTTATCTGGAACGTGGACGTTTAATTATTCGTTATCAGATGCTTGACAATGGCTTTTTCGTAAAGGCAATGTTACTCGTAGTTGACCGTGAAATAAAACTGAAATAATCGGACTTCGTAATTAAATCGTTTCCAAAGACTGCTACGGTAGGTGCGGACTCATAATCTAAATCTCAATATTACAATAATTTGCCAGCCATGCCAATACGTCGTACAGAGGTGATTGTCTACTAAACATAAAAAAGTTACACAGTTAGTTAAATCAGATATATTCAATGAATAAGCCTACAGTTCATAATCCTACTTACTTTTATAAATATAAATTCTTTACAGAATCGAGTGCCTAGTGTGGTTGCAACTCGCAGTATTCTTCTATAACATGAAATATGGCGGTGTGCCAGACAATAAAATAAAATACGTGCTTCTCGCACCACTTCTACCAGAGCTCTCTTTTTTTAATCAAACATAAGAGTAACGTAATTGTGCTTTTGTTTTATCAGCGACACAGCGCTGCAGTTGTGTGCCATAGGCTTTATTTATTTGTCACTGATCATTTATTTAATTAGTATTTCGCGTTTCCGAGGAAACTCACGCTCGGCATGCAAATGTGCCTTTATACCGTGCACCAAGGCATGTTTAGCCAAAGGGTGATCCTCATTACCAACAAACACTGTCTGCCTGTGTCCATTCATGCAAATGGACAGTTTGTTGCTGGTCATTTCCATATAGAAAGCTTCACAGTGTAGGCAGGTCAGTTGGTAAGTCAGGTGGGTGCTTTCACACGTGGCTCTGCCTTTGTTCGTGTACCCCTTCCGGGTTACAGGACTGGAGTAGGTGGTGGTGGGAGGGTGCATGGGACAGGTTTTACACCGGGAGCGGTTACGAGGGTAGGAGCCAGAGGGTAGGGAAGGTGGTTTGGGGATTTCATAGGGATGAACCAAGAAGTTACGACGGTTAGGTGGACGGCGGAAAGACTCTCTTGGTGGAGTAGGGAGGATTTCATGAAGGATGGATCTCATTTCAGGGCAGGATTTGAGGAAGTCGTATCCCTGCTGGAGAGCCACATTCAGAGTCTGATTCAGTCCCGGAAAGTATCCTGTAACAAGTGGGGCACTTTTGGGGGTCTTCTGTGGGAGGTTCTGGGTTTGAGGGGAAGAGGGAGTGGCTCTGGTAATTTGCTTCTGTACCAGGTCAGGAGGGTAGTTGCGGGATGCGAAAGCTGTTTTCAGGTTGTTGGTGAAATGGTTCAGGGATTCCGGACTGGAGCAGATTCGTTTGCCTCGAAGACCTAGGCTGTAGGGAAGGGACCGTTTGATGTGGAATGGGTGGCAGCTGTCATAATGGAGGTACTGTTGCTTGTTGGTGGGGTCGATGTAGACGGATGTGTGAAGCTGGCCATTGGACAGATGGAGGTCAACGTCAAGGAAAGTGGCATGGGATTTGGAGTAGGATCAGGTGAATTTGATGGAACCAAAGGAGTTGAGGTTGGAGAGGAAATTCTGGAGCTCTTCTTCACTGTGAGTCCAGATCATGAAGATGTCATCAGAAAAGCTGTTTATAAACAAAAATCATCAGTTCTCTGACAAATGGTGGGGGTGGATGTTACGTACTTTCTGAGCATCAATGCTGTCAGGATTTCTAGTTTTGGGCTTTCGTGGAACTTCTTACTAACTGACTTTTCGTGGACCTACAGTTCTGTTGAACCAATATCATACATATTGTAAGTTGCTGTGAGCATGTATAGCATGACTGAGGTTGGAGACACATTCTATATTTTGAAGGATACTCATCTCAAGATAACATTTCTGGGTTATCAAGTTATAGCTGATGCAACTGGGCTTGTTAGCTTCAAGGTCACCTCCAACCTCCTCTCTGCCAGGGTACCCCAGCACCTCAGGCACTTGAGTGTGGTACACTGGTGGTCCATACACAACCTGATACCTACTCTTGTATCTTGAGCCATTACATGACATCAGATTGGTGTGAATGTGGAAGAAAAAAAACTGACTAGGTGCTATGTATTAGGGATTACAGTGAACACAATAAAATTCTGACGTCTTTGCTCTTTTCACTTTATCGGTGGCAATACTTACTTCATCAACTGTGAACGAGTGGGAAACATTATTTGGAACTCCTTCTGACTGATGGAATAATTTCAGATGGCACTTCATGAATATGGTACGTTTCCTGTGTCTATGATCTCTTGACAAGGATACAATTCGTGAGGCAGTCAGATCAGGAGACACACTTGGTATTTAGTGCTGGGGTCCACTGGTGCCTCCCAAGTTTCCTTAGAAGTTTCAATGTCTTCCTGCTTGATTTTGTAAAATTTAATGTCTCAGCAGTTTCTTCTCATTTCCGCCTTTGAGCTGCATCCTGGTTTTGTAGGAGCTTGTATCAATTTTCACTTTGTTCTCCTGGAAGAATCTATAGTGCAATGCCTCAGTCTCTTCATTTCATCTTGGGATGTATTTCCTGTGAAAGCCCGAGGGAACACATCGTTTAGCACTGACATTATTATCTTTACAAATTTATGAACCCAGTTTTCTTTTTGTACGTTCCTTCTGGGTCTTGGGAATTGGGAAGGAACAGATAAGGCAGATATTCATTCCAGTTTCCATAAGGATGTGGTGGTGTTGAAATGTGGTAAACTGTCCTTAACTTCATTGTTTCTGGGGATAGGATGTAACTGTCAATTCCTGATAGTAAAGGTCAGGTCAAGGTTCATTTCTGTGCTGTGGGTGACAGATTGGATGGTATTTTTATCTTTTGTGTCAAAGACCAGGTGCAAGTGGTTTTCTTTGGCCTAGTTTGATAACTTTTCTCCATTTTCATTGGTTGTACAATATCTCCAGTTGGCACAGTGACTATTGAAATCCACAGTGTATATTGTAGGGTGGGATGAGTGCCCAGAATGTTCTGTGGCCATGCTGTCTGTAGGGGCTTGTACATGTTTACCACTGTTACCTCCCCAATTTTTGTGACTACGTGCTGGGACCAGTCCGTTGACAGTGTGACCAGGGAGGCATTTTCAATATTGCTCCTCACATAGATTGTGAGTCTGTACTGTCTGTGACACAGCTTCCAACATGACCCTGCCTCTGGACTTCTGTTGCTCTTCATTGTTTATGTGCATTTCATGAAGAATGTGATTTTTCATTAAAATTTTTTGAAAGAAACTGACTCTTAGTACTACCAAGCCCCTAAACCTCTCAACATCCAGTTGTGAAAACCAGGAAAATCAACAAGTGTCTGGTTGCTTTGACTTCTGGCTCTACGTTAGTGCCCCAAAGTGATTGTTCTTTAACATCACCTAGGGGAACAATTAGCTTAAGGAATGTTATCGATGCAAACACCCCAAATCTGCATACCTTAAATGAAAGTTGCCAGAGGTTACAATGCAGAGCTCTTTTCTTATCAAATTACCAACATTCCATTCATTTTCATACATCAGCCCAGCACACAAATGCTGATGTGCTATCAAGAATCAGAATCCATATGGGCCTGGGTGAGCATTTTACAAACAAAAGACTATTTGTTTACACAGTCATCAGAACAGGCTTCAAAAGAGCATCCCATCCCTTCCAAATATGTTGGAGCAAACATGCATAAGAATTCACTCTTGCAACAGATTTGCCACTTTGTACAAATAGGCTGACTGCTTGCCCTTCCTTCAGTTGCGTCTGTGGAGCTTAGTGTTCCCTCCTCCCCACAACACCATGCCCTTCACATTTTCAAAAGTGTTCTAGTGTTGAATCAGGATGACTACCAGTGTCGAGCAGTGATTCGGAGGTTCTGCGCTCATGAATATTGCAAACCCTGCACCAGTCCCACTATGGCAGTTCAAAATGAAGAATCTTGCCCAACTGTATGTATATTGGCCACATTTGGATGAGTATATTACATTTGTAGCTCAAAAATATCAGTCCATTGGGCCATATGCTTGTTTTCAGAGACGTGTTTTGTTATTCCCCACGCACAACAAAAATGCTAAGGATAACTTTTTTCCTTTTTTTATTTAAGGAGCTTCACAAATTTTTGTCACCAATCATAGTCAAACGTTTACTACCAATTATTTTCAGTGGTTCTGACTATGAATAAAATTAAGTAGTTACCACACCTCTGTTTCATCCTGCATCTAATGGCATGCTAGAACATTTGGTTGCGAACATTTGAGGCAGATGGAAGAAAATGTGACTATCACTCCTATCGACACTACACTCATTTCTTTTTGTTTTCTTGTACAAGGCAACTCTGTTCCAAGATCAAAGCCCAAGAGAACTTTCACATGGACACCCTCATCGTTCCTTGCTAGATTTGTAGCCACCTCTATCATCACAATAAGAATAATAATAAGAAGAAAAGACTAATCCTTTTAAGGTGGTTGATCTGCCAGGGTGTGCACATCTGGACATTCACCTTGCTAGACACATGGCTTCATGTTCATCTACCAAGGCCACCAGCTGGCCTGACCTAGTGGCATCCTTCATCAGCAACAGAACCAGCTTGATATGTGTGATCTGGTGCAAACTCCACCTCTGGATCAGCCACACCAGCAGGTAAATAACTCTCCCATTCCAATGATCAACAAACATAGGCATAGGGTCTGGTTCCCAGAGGATATCTCAGGCAGTGGATGGCTGTCATTCCTGGTTCTACAGCCACTCTCCATCACTGCTAGGGATCTTGACATTGACAACACACAATGTGTGCCATGTCTGATGTCAGAAGCTTAGTGATCTCAGGAACCAGCAGAAAGCCACAAACGTGTCCCACCATTACCTACTGCATCTATGGTGCCAGACCCAGGAGCTCCGGTATCAGGAGACACACAACAGACTTCACAATAGGCTGCACCCATCTCATCCTCCCCTGAACTGGCCAGAACAGTTCCAGCTCATTCAAAGAGGATGGGATCTTTTAATCCTGCTGGATTTATCAATGGATCAACTGATATAACTATGCAAATGGCTGGCAAGGTCAATAGGCATGGTACAGAGTATTAAATCTGTTAGTGTCAAGTCACAAGGATCAACAACACTGGCAGATTTATGGACTGTATAAGTCCCACTAGTCTCAGCTCACTAATGTGTACTAAATGCTCTCTGGTGGACTTACTTACAACGATCTTGTGACACTTAGCTATTTTCTGAACACTGATTTGCATTTTGGTATTCTCTGCTTCTCTAATTTGATGGTGTCTCCATTCTCTGTTTGACCATGTGTTGTGCCTTTTGTTAACAAAACGACAGTGTGTATGTGCACTGATCATATTGTTCATACAGAAGCACTTCCCAGTCAGACATACATACAGTGTACTACAGCACAGTATTTGAGTTATTCAGTAATTCTCTAGAGTAATTTAATGGTCAAGAGATCTCCACCTCCTGAAGTCTTTGCTTTTGTTTAGTTCAAGAAGAGTCACGATCTATTATATTATATGATTTATTTGTGCTTAATTGTGCTTATCTGTACTTAGTTGTTGAAGAAGCACATTTACAGTTTGTAACGATACAAGTCAATACGCGATAACTTTATTGCAGTAAGATACTTTGCAGAACAGCCCGTAGCATTGGAGCCATTGGCAGTGAAGGAGACAGGCAGTTGTGTCTTAGTAATGGAGTCATTCGCACCTGTCGCGGTATCTGTGTCACTTCGAGCAACTGAATATTTCAAACCCCTAAGAATCTAAATAAACTATATTTCATATTATTTAATATTGTTTAAAGTTGATACCCTGCTTTTTGTTATTCAATAACTGTGTAGTGGGAAAGTTGTGTTTTCCCCTCATTGCTGATGACGTATGTCTAAGAGCACTTGCTTTTGTAAGGAGGCAGCCAGAATAGTTGTTTGCAGAGTAATAGTTTTCTAAACAAATTCTCAGATTAGTTTTTCCTTTCATTTGGTGTTTTTAAACATTACATTAATATCTGCATATTGAAATGACGTGAATGCAACTGGGAATAGTGATTGGCGTAGGACAGTTTTGGCGCGAGAATGATTTCGAACAATTGTTCTGATTGGCTGGTCATTTTGATCACCCAATCAGAGTTTAGCAATTCCCGCGCACTGCCAGGTAGTTACAGGCTGCGGAAGGAGCAGCATTGGAGGAGTCACTGCGTAGCTATTGAACGTGCAGGTCATGTTGAACGTATCCATCTGCATAATGTGTAAAATAAAGAAGTTATTGGAATTTCGCGTCCAGATTTTGTTGCTGTATAGGCTGTGCGAGGAGCAGCATTGGAGGAGTCACTGGGTAGCTATTGAACATGCAGGTCATGTTGAACGTGTCCGTCTGCATAATGTGTAAAATGAATAAGTTATTGGAATATCATGTCCAGATTGTGTTGCCGTAGAAGCAGTTGGATTTACAGACAGTTTTGTGAAGTTTGGATGTTCTAGAACTGTTTTATTGGAAAGATAAACACGTGTGAACTTTCAGCCTTTGTAAAATTCCGCCTGGCATGTTTCATATCCATATATGGAATATTTGGTGAGCAATTTCTTTCATAGAAATCCACTGAAAAAGATTGAATGTGAAACTCAGACATAGTAGCGGAGTATTGACTGTGAAACTGCGTAATTCTTCGGGTTGGACATAAGAACATTTCTGGTTGCATTGCGTGTGTACTGTGAACTGAGTATAGTGATGATGTTCGCTAATTACATGTGGGCTGATGGCAGGTTTTTTAACTGAAATGGAATAAAAGACTTGTTTCAGAATTTTGACATTTTACTGAGAGAATGAAGCAACCACTTTCCACCCGGAAACTATTATAAGAATTTACAGGATAACTTGCTACCAGAGTTTACGCGGACTTTGCAACGTAAGTGTTGACAGCGTTTTCTTCAATGCTGGTTTTACGTCATCAGCGCAGTACATACGTACGAAGAGAAACAGGCTGGGGATCTGCTGCCATACTGGGTAGGTGGAACTATTTTCAGTGAACCGTACAATGAACAAGCAAACTTTTATAACCTGCCCCACTGCAAGTTCATATTTCATGTTACTAGTATGTATTGGGTATTGCATTAGTAAAATTCGGAGAGATGGTTCAAATGGCTCTGAGCACTATGGGACTCAACTGCTGTGGTCATTAGTCCCCTAGAACTTAGAACTACTTAAACCTAACTAACCTAAGGACATCACACATATCCATGCCCGAGGCAGGATTCGAACCTGCGACCGTACCAATCGCACGGTTCTGGACTGCGCGCCTAGAACCGCGAGACCACCGCGGCCGGCTTCGGAGAGATCTGTCAGTCATTGTCAAAGAGCACATGTTTTGTTTATGTTACACTTCAAGTCTCTGAACATTACTGACTTGTTTTTTGATAATAATGGATACAACAATTTGCAAGATGATCATCACCAACATAACCAATGCCAATTAAATTCGATTAATTAAAAATTAACTTTGAAAGTATTGATTTGATTACTTAAAAATTGTTTGAGCTCCATCGTCTTTATTCGACAATGGTTAAAGCAACTGGCAATCAGCCAGTAAGGTCACACATCCCAAAAAAGTTCTGCTTGTAGATGACATAGTTACAAAAGTTGTTATTTAAAGAATGGAATAAACAAATATACCCACTTACCTGCAGACAAATGGTATGCAGCAGACAGGCACAATTTTCTGGTCTGTAAAGTGAAGTCATGTGCCACATATCATCCACCTTCAAGTGAATGATCACTTCTCCTCACTCTTTGTCTATCATCAGAACAACACATAGATATCTCTCCATTACTTTCTATTTATAATAAGTAAATAAGTTCCTTGAAAATTTATAATAAATAAATAAGTTCCTTGTAAAATTGCAGAAAAATTAACAAAAGTATTTAAGCAGTAAATTCATTCTGTACAGTGCAAAGAAGCTACATATATGAGATCACAATATACGACTGCAGTCCTCTGAGCAAGATAGTGTGTGGAGCAGAGTTAAAAGTGCTATCAGCTACTCAAATTTAAGTTTTATGTGATTTCATAAAGTCACTTCAAGTGAATCTCCGAATGGTTGCTTTGGAAAAGTTACCTTCCCCTTCCACAACTAAATTAGCTCATCACCTTTACTGACTTCAATGTAAACAATTCATTAAACAATAACATTTCTTACTTCCCTCGATATTGGAAGTCCTCATTGAAAACATTGCTGAGCATTTGGACAATGTCCCTACACACACACACACACACACACACACACACACACACACAGATATATATAAAACATTGTCTTGGCAGAGCAGCTCAACTAGGGTTTCATTCAATAATACAGGTGGGAGGAGAAAAGAATCAGAGAGGGGGATGGGAAGGGTAGAATGGAAGTAAGTATGGTGATGACCGCGAGGGGGGTTGGGGGGGACAAAAAATGGTATGGGACAGGAATGTGACACTGATGAGCTCATCTTGACACTGGCAGGCAGAACTGCATGTGGCACACAAAGTTACGGAATGAGTTGCTGCTGTCTCTCCCTGAATATAAGCCACTCGTCTCTCCCCCCCTTCCCTGTTTTTCTCTTTTCGTAAACACCACCCAATACACACACCCCCATCCCAGTAAGGCAGTAGTTAGTGGTTAGTGCCATGACCATGTAGTCCATTGGCATAACCTCTCTCTCTCTCTCTCTCTCTCTCTCTCTCTCTCTCTCTCTCTCTCTCAGGAGGATTGGTTTTGTACTAGTTAGCTCATAAGAAATTCACTGTCTGAAAGTGGTGGTTACCTTTCTTCTTCCTTACTTTCCATGAATTACAGCAGCAACCATGTTACTGGGAGTGATGCAGAGCAACTTACCATAACTATTATTTCTATTTGAACAGAACAAATGCTTAATTTATCTGATATCAGACCTAACTTAAGGAGAGCCTCTCACTACGAAAATATCATCATAATCGTGGTATCAGCACTAGATGATTTTAAAATTGTCAGACAAATGTTTATATTTTTATGCAGCTTTGTTAATACCTGTAATTTTCATAATATGTCTGATTCCATATATATTTAAATTGATTTGTCTTGTGTGTCCAATTACAATGTTCAAATGGAGTGCCCGGTTTCACCACCTCTGCAATAAAATGTAAATCACCACCTGTTACCAGGTGTACCGGTATGAAATAAGCGTTAAGATATAAATGTGTCTATAGGGAACTTTTTTTTGTATGACATCTGTCAAAGACATTTGGTATACATCAAGTCATGGAACAAACAGCATCATATGTTTTCATCGTGTTAACAATGTGGCATTTTGCACCAGAAAGTAATGATTTGGGGAAAGCATTAATTTTTTGTTTTCATTTTAAAAAAGTGCTGCAGAGTTGCATCGAATGCTTGTCGAGGCATCTGGTGATCATGCTCTATCAGAAGCAACATGCAAAGGATGGTTTCAACTGTTCAGAAATAATGATTTTGATGTAAGAAATGAAGAACATGGAAAACCACCAGAAAAGTTCGAAGATGCCAAATTGCAAGCAATATTGGATGAAGATGATACTTTGAGTCAGAAGCAAATGGCAGCAATGCTAAATGTTGCACAACAAACAATTTCTGTTTGAAAGCTATGGGAAAGATCCAAATGTGTGGAAAATGGGTGCCACATGAATTGAATGAAAGACAGATGGAAAACCGAAAAACCATTTGTCAAATTTTGCTTCAAAGACATGAAAGAAAATCAATTTTGCATCAAATTGTTACTGGTGATGAAAATTGGATTTATTTTAAGAATCGTAAATGAGAAAAATCGTGGGTTAATCCGGGACAACCATCAACATCGACTGCAAAACCAGATCGATTCGTCAAGAAGACAATGCTCTGTGTTTGGTGGGATCAGAAAGGTGTGGTGTATCATGAGCTTCTAAAACGCGGTGAAACTGTGAATACTAATCGCTACAGACAACAAATGATCAATTTGAACTATGCATTGATCGAAAAAAAGACCAGAATGGGCCAGAAGACATGGCAAAGTAATTTTTTACACGACAATGCACCTGCACACAAAGCAAAACTGGTTTAGGATACAATCAAAACACTTGGCTGGGAGCTGCTACCCCACCCACTGTATTCACCAGACTTGGCCCTTTCCGACTACCATTTGTTTTCATCAATGGGACACGCATTGGCTGAGGAACACTTTAATTCCTACAAAGAAGTCGAAAATTGGGTGTCTAATTAGTTTGCTTCAAAAGACAAACATTTCTACTGGCGTGGTGTCCACAAATTGTCAGAAAGGTGGTCAAAATGTATAGAAAGCAATGGTCAGTACTTTGAATAAAATGTTTTTACTTTTCAATTCAAAATTAGTGTTTCATTTTCACAAAAAAATGCTCATCACAAACCTAAAATTGAATGTTTTTTTCTTTTATATCAATTAAGATTGGCAAGACTGGTACTGTTGCTCACAGTGCCTGAGACTGCATTCATGTGTGTGAGTTGCATTTGTGTGTGTGTGTGTGTGTGTGTGTGTGTATTATTGACGAAGGCCATAACAGCCAAAAGCTATAATTGTGAGAGTCTTTTTGATGTGCCTATCTGCGACTCAGCATCTCCGTTACTCGGTGAGTAACAACTTCCCATCTCATAATACTGTTACATTCCATTCTGGATTTTCCATTGTTTAATTAATTCTTTTTGTTTCACATCAATTAGTGTAATAATAAAGGTAGCTTGCATTGGAAGTGGGGTTTCCATATTGTGCTTCATAATAATCTTTCACAAATAATATTAAATCAAGGGCAGCTCCTGCCTAGGTTTGCTGGTTTATGTTATCCCCACAAATAATTTTGTTCAATTATATTTGATTTTTGAGCTTTTAAGACAAGTGGAGAGGTATCGCACCATTTATCTCTTTTGAAATTCCACGGCTCCAAGTGCCTAACACAGCCAAGTGGGACGAAAATGTGCCAACAGCACCTAGGGTTTATACTGCAATTGCAAACTTGGACTAGAGTGTCTTGAGAGGGTGAGGGTGGCTGCCAGCCACAGAAACTTGGCCTGAACTCTTCTGAAGAGAACCAAAGTGGTTCAATCTTCAAACAAAGTGAGATTCTCACACTTCCTTACCAATTCACATGTAGCTGTGAGCAAGGTAACTGCAGACACTTAACATTAAAATTTGTCTATTCAAGAGCTGTACAACAAGCATGAATGGCTTTGTGATTATGATTTGAAAAACACCTTATTTTATTTTGACAGTATTATGAAAAAGATAGATTGCTACTCACCATATAGTGGAAATGTTGAGTCACACACAGGCACAACAAAAAGACTGCTAAACAAATGAGCTCCCATCCAAAAGCCTTTTTCTAAAGTACACACACACACACACACACACACACACACACACACACACACACACACACACACACACAAAAAAAAAAAAAAAAAATCACTGTCTCCGGCCGACTCAGTGCAGCATTCACGAGTGGTTCATCACATGGGGTGTAGGCTACTGATACGGAAAAGTTTTCCAATGCTTCATACATTCACTGTTAAGCTCACTAGCTGAATCTCAGTATGCTTAAAACCGCTTCGATTAATAAAAATGTTTGAATATTTTTCACTAAACTTCAAGAACTTTGCAGCTTCTTTTCAGTATCTCCACAAAGAACACCAATTCTCATCAAAATAGTACAAAAACAACTGTCATGTTCAGTGCCTACTCAATGAAATTTCCAGTCAAGTAGTGTCAATACTGTTTTCAAATGTAAGGAAGATATTATAAAGTACATAATGATATGAGCAATGGGGAAAAACTGTGTAATAAAAACACCAATCTACAAGCCTGTGGCAAAGAATTTAAAGGATGAAAGGCTGATTTTCTGGCTCTTGCTAATTTACAAAATTTTAATGCTTATGGATATTTTGCATAATGAGCAACAGCAAAGGGATATTGAACCAACTTACACACAAAATCAGCTGACAGCATTTGTGTGAAATTACAAAAATTTGGGAGGAGTGAGCAAAAATTCAAACAAAATTGAATGAGTATCATAAAAGAGGGAGAAATTGAGATGGATGGGTGATGCATGATCTGTTGTGGGAAGTAAAAGAAGTATGTGATGTTATGAGGTGAAAGAAAGATTCAAATTCACTGGACACCTAATAGTGGCCCCTCTTTTTCTACCAAGGAAATTCACCACTTTCTCTTCCAGTCTTCCACAAATTTCTTTCAGAGCTGCTACTGAATACTATTATTTTTTGGAAGCAAAGAAACTTCAAACAGAACTCTTTTTTTATTTATGGAAGAGAGAGGTTCAAAAGTGTGGAGGTATGAGCTTGCAGGAGTAAACAACAGATAATAAATTTGGTGATACACTGAACAAAACTGTGAACCTCTTGAAAGCAATAATTACTATACCAATGATTGTTGTTTTTCATCACTGAAACGTACCAAAACCTACTTACAGAATACTGTGGACCAAGAAAGACTACCAGTACTCTCAATGCTCTCTGTTGAATGAGACCTCATCTTAGGAATTACTGGCTGCAATTGAAGATGAGTGAAAAATTTGCAAAAATGAATGAAAGAAGAAAGGAGTTCTTGTACAAGTGATCACCACCACATCAAAATGCAGAGTTACAATCAAAAGGCATTAACATCATCCCTGGTGAAAAGGGTTATTGCCAAGGCAGGCCTACTACTTTCTGCATACACAGAGTAGCAATCCATTTTAATTTCTTTTATTTCTCAAAGTAATACTTTTTCTGTACACAGGTTTTAGTGTTATTAAGAGTAGATGCTGACAAGCAAGCGAACAAAAACATGAGGAGTCAACTGATTTTCTCTCCTCTGTTAATGTATTTATTGGTGAGCAAAATGAACCACCATCTTACTTGGTCATGAGTCATAACTGTATTAAATATTCAATCTTCTCTATGCAATATATTGATTACAATACAGTGACAATATTTAAATCCCTTGTGTAATATGCCTGGCTACCACAGGGCCCCAGCCTTTGCAGCACTACTTCCTCTCTCTGTACTGCAAACCTACCTCCTCTTACTTTCTGTTGGGTGGTCCTTTTGGTGCAAACCATGCCTGGACTTGGTTCATGATTTTGGTCTTGATTTCCAGTTTCACTTCCAGCACTATCTCCACATTCCAGCAACAATTATATGGTCCCCATTATTGGGTTTGACAAGCCATCTTTTCCAAATTTTACAGAAATGCACATCATGCAGGGAAGATTGCCCACTGTGATGTAGGCTCTTCCTCTGTGCCCTTCCAAACTGGCACCCTTCCTTGCTGTTGTCGTAGTACAGCCAAAACCCAGCACGGTAGCCATCCCCTTGTGGGGGGCGTTGTTAAGTACTTGCACAGTTATGGCCCCTTGACGCACAGGGATCACTCTGTTGTGCCTGTGCTGCACACTCCCTATGTATGCCATGGAGTATGTGCCCATCATGACTAGGACACAGTCTTCCCAGCAGTGGATTACTGGCCAGGTCACCATTGCTGTGTCTGGGTGGCACCCATGGGGAGAACCTCTGTTCGCCATGGCGGCTAGTTCGAACATTAAACAATTTAAACTTTTCCCTGCAGGTGGTCACAGGCCTCAAATGATGCAACAAAGTACAACCTGACGCTTTCCCTTCTGTGGACATATAATTGGAGGAATGCAGGACTAGACGACAAGGAGAAACGTCCTCCCCCCAATACTTGGCCTATATCAGGACTAACAGGGACACCTTTTTGGGCACAAAACCTTTATTTTTTGTCAAACACACTGAAGACAAATATGGAGAAGTTGCAGCCATCTCTAGGATGGAAAGTGGTTCCCCCCAGATTAAAACATCATCTGCTGCCCAGTCGCAGTTGCTGCTCTCTTGTCAAAGGTTGGGAGACATTCCTCTGACTGTACTCCCCACAAGAGTCTCAATATGATCCAGGGCATCATCTTTCACTGCAATTTTCTTTTGCAATCGGATGACGAGCTGGGTGTCAACTAAGAGTGGCTAGGTGTGCACTTCATCTGTTGTCTTCATAGTAGACCGAGTGAAAACAGAGTTGCTGCTGGGACCTTCATCTTGGCTTTCAAGGGTGATGCATTGCCTGAGAAGGTCAAGGTGATGGTCTACTGGTGTGACATGAAACTGTATATTCCTCCTCCTATGAGATGCTTCAGGTGTATGAAGTTTGGCCACGTGTCTTTCCATTGCACTGCTACCCCTATCAGCAGGGATTGTGGACTTCCATTCCATGTGAACACCCCATGTGCCTCTCCCCACAGCTTTGTAAACTGTGAAGAACTCCACTTTCCCTTCTCACCAGACTGCTCCATTTTAAGCCTAAGAAGAAAATCCAGGAATGTAAGACCATGGACAAGAGTCCAGAAAAAAGTATGAGCATTTTAATCTCATACAAACGACACATCTTACATTATAGCCACAACACGTCTTACAGTCGGCCCTCAAGAGCCACCCACCAATACCTGCCCCCGCCCTCAGGCAGTTACGGGCCCCTTCTGGTCCTTCTACCACACCCACTTTGGGAGCACTGGCTCCTTGCCTGCTGGGGTCACCGATCCCCATTCCCCAGCCAGAGGCACCTCAGCCTTCTCTAGCTAAAAAGAGGTCACTTGGGACTCTTCCTCCCACAGTTCCTGCTGGTCCACAGCCAGATGCCAGCCGGTGGTTGAAGGAAGCACAGGTTACTGGCTTTCAGACTTCCCATTCTTCCTCTGTTCCTGCAACCAATTCAGGGAAACTTTCCCAGTCCTCGTCTTCTACAGATGAAGACGAAAGGAAGTCCTCTAAGACAAGGGAAATTCTAGTGGCCCCCACACTACCGGACTACTCATGTACTCCTTCTGGGTCCCAGGTGTAGATTCCGGTGACCCATGAGGCACCAGATCTCCCCAGATAACGTGCCACACAACCAATGTCAGTGGATCCCCTACCAGTGGCAGCAAAACGTTGGGTCATAACCTGCCGCCCCCACCTTGGTCACTTCATGCTCCCACAGTATTCAGACAGTCTGATCCTCCAGTGGAATTGTAAAGGATTTTGCTACCACCTGGCCGAGTCACGGCAGTTTTTAAGCACTTACCCTGCATTCTGTACTGCAATCCAAGAAAAGTGGTTTTCAGCAACTCAGACCCCTGTCCTTTGTGGTTACTGAGGTTATTTTAAGAATTGTACCAACTGTGGGAGGGTATTGGGTGGAGTTTTTATATATGTGCTGGACTCTATATATATTGACCTTGTGCTTCATTATACACCTTAGAAGGCTGTGGTTGTTCAGGTAAGGGCACATCAGGATTTTTCTATCTGTAATGTTTATCTCCCTCCTGATGCCATGTCCCAGGATGTACTGTCTGCCTTACTTTCTCAGCCCCCCCCCCCCCCCTTTTTCTAGTCTTGGGTGATTTCAATGCCCATAAACCTTTGTGGGGTGGTACAATGATCACTGGCCGTGGTAAAGACATCAAAACTACTGGCACAGCTCAACTTCTGCCACTTGAACTCTGGTGTTCCCACATACTTCAGTGTGGCACACACAGCTTATTCAACCATTGATGTCTCCTTTTGTAACCCTGGTCTTCTACCATCCATCCACTGGTGAGTCATCAATACCTGTTTGTTAGTGACCAGCTGCCCATTTTCCTGTCTCTCCCTCAGTATTGCTCCCCTGGTTGCCCTCCCAGATGGGTACTCCATAACGCTGACTGAGGTGGGTTCACCTCTGCTGTCATCCTTAGCTCCCCATCGCAATGCAGTATCAATGTGGCTGTTCAGCAATCAACGGCAGATGTTCTCTTGGCAGCCAACCAAGCTGACCCCTCTTCCTCTGGATCCCCCCATTGGAAGATGGTACCCTGGTGGACTCCACAGACTGCTGTGGCCATTACAGATAATAGACAGGCTCTCCGATGCCAGAAGCGCAGCCTTCATTGGAGCACCTCATTGCCTTTAAACAGCTCCATGACCATGTCAGCTACCTCAAAAATGACAAAAGCCTTAGTCCTGGGAACAGTAAATTCCCACCATTGGATCACATACCTCTCCATCATAGGTATGCCAGACGCCTATACAGCTTCCAGTCCCCTGTAAAGGTACCAATTATTTCCTCAGATGGTGCCATTTATACTAATCCAGACACAGTCACCGAACATTCTGCTGAGCATTATGCTCACGCATCTGCACCTGTGAACTACCACCGTGCCTTTTGGCTCATAAAACAACAGGTGGAGCAAATGCACTTATATTTTATTAGCCGCCATCTGGAGCCAGATAATCCTTCATTCAGTGAATGGGAACTCTCCAGTGCCCTAGCCCATTGCCCTGACACAGCCCAACAGCCAGACCACATCCACAACCAAATACTGAAACATCTCTCAGTGGATTGCCAGTGTCACATCCCTGCCCTCTTTACTCAGATCTGAAACAATGGTGAATTCCCATCTCAGTGGTGAGAAAGCGCAATAATCCCGATTCTGAAAGCGGATAAGAACCCTCTAGCAATGGATAGCTATCATCCAGTCAGCCTTATCAATGTTCTCTGTATGTTTTTTCAATGCATAGTGAGCAAGTGGTTGTGTGACTCCTTGAGTCTCACAGCCTTTTTGACTGCATCTCAGGGCGGTTTTCACAAAGGCTGATAATTTGGTTCACCTGGAGTCCATTATTTGGACGTTCTTCGCACCTCGTCACTATATTTTTTGACCTACAGAAGGCTTCCAACACAATATGGCACCACCACATTCTTACTACATTACATGAATGGCATTTCTGGGGTCCACACCCAATTTTTGTCAAGAACTTCTTGTCGCACCTTATGTTACAGGTTCAAGTGGGTGGTTCACTCAGTACCCCCCCCCCCCCCCCCCCCCGCCCCCAATATACAAGGGAATGGAGTCCCTTGACTCTATTCTGATTGTCCCCTTCTTTCTGGTGACCACCAATGGTGTAGCAGCAGCTGTGAGGTCTTCAGTATCGCCCTCCTTATATGTCGATGATTTTTCCTTTTATTATTGCTCCTCTAGTGTGGGTGTCACTGCGCGTCACCTACAGGGCATCATACAAAAGGATCAGTCATGGGCTGTCACTCATGGCTTTCGGTTTTCAGCCAACAAGACTCATGTCGTGCACTTCTGTCATCATTGTACTGCCCACCCACACCCAGAGAGCTTTACCTAGATGATCAATTACTTCTTGTAGTTGAGAAACACACCATTTTTGGGACTGGTCTTCAATTTATGACTTATGTGGCTTCCCCACCTTTGCCAACTTAAGCAAAAGTGCCGGCGACACCTCAATACACTTTGCTGCCTCAGCAACACTAGCTGGAGTGCAGATCGCTCTAGTATTTTGCTCCACAAAGCCCCGATTCTGTCCTGTCTTGATTATGGGAGTTTTGCATCTTGTTCAGCATCACCCTCAGCACTGCAGATACTGGACCCGATTCGTCATTGTGGGGTCTGACTTGCAACAGGAGCCATCCTAACTAGCCCTGTGAACTACCTACTACTCAAGGATGGAGTCTCTCCATTACCTATCAGGTGCCAAAAACAGCTGCTGAATTACATTATAAGCATCCATAGCTTCCCTGAACATCCCAATTACCATCTCCTTTTCCCCGGAAGGGAGCTCCACTTCTCACAACAGCAATCCAGAACTGCGCTTACAATTGTTGCATTCCTCCAGTGTGTTCACAACTGCAACTTCCTACACTGTTGCCTCTGGTCAGGGAGACATTGCATCTGCCACCATAGCTTATGTTCCGACCTTGCATTTGTCTTGAAGTCTCCTTTGGTCCAAAATATTCCGTTCACATCACAATTTTTCACCGTTTGTTCTTGACTGTCCTTGATATGTATCACTGTTCGGAAGTGGTATTCACCAATGGCACAACAGTCGATGGATGAACAGGTTTTGCATACACACATGCACGCTACAGTGAAGTCCACTCTCTGTCAAATGGCTGCAGTATCTTCACTGCTGAATTGATTACCCTTAAGCTAGCCCTTATCCATGTTTGCTCTTGCACTGGCAAGAGTATTCTAATCTGTAATGCCTACATGCTTTAGACCAGGACTACTCTCTTCATCCACTGGTTACAGCTATCTTGTATCTAATCTCTGACTTTCATCAAGCCAGATAGCCAATCATTTTCGTTTGGGCCCATAGTCATGTTGGGATTTTGATAAATAAACGAGCTGATCAGTTAGCCAAGCTGGCCACCGGGGTTCAGATTCCGAAAATGGGGTCCCAGACCTAGACCTTTGGTTGTTTATATGCCATTGACTGCTGAAGTCTGGAGCTCAGAATGGTCTGTCCTGATCTCCCTTAACAAACTGAGGACAGTTAAGGAGCCGATGACCATGTAGCAGTCTTTCCTGTGTGCTTCTCACACAGAATCCACAGCCTCTGTTGACTCCACAACAGCCACACTTGGCTGCCCCATGGCCGTGTTCTCTGATGTAAGGATCCCCCTCACTGCTGATGCGGAACCCGCCTCATGGTGGACCACTTACTCAACACTGCCCTAATTCGGCTGCATTGAGGAGGCATCTTAATCTTCCTGACACACTATCTCTGGTGCTAGCAGATGATGCCAAAGCGGCTGACCTGGTGTTAAGTTTGCCTGCAAAGATGGTTTCTATTCATCCCTTAGGGCTTTATGGCATCATTGACCATCTGACGGTTTGGTTGGGCACCCCTCTCCTTCTCCTTCTCCTTCTCCTGCTCCTGTCTCCCCCCCCCCCCCCCCCCCGTCCCCCTGCCCCCTTGGCGGTCCTGGCTCGGTGGTCCAGCGTAGCCTCTACCCTTCCCATCTTTTTATTTTCTTTATTCTTTGTTTTGTTTCTCGATTTTAATGCCTTAGTGTTGACTGATACTTTAAAATCTTGTCTGTGCTGTCTTTTTTCTGGACTTTTATCTCTCTCTCTCTCTCTCTCTCTCTCTCTCTCTTATTGTTTAGTTACACTTAGGCTTTCCAGGATTTGCATCATACAATATTGGAGAAACAATCATTCAACTTGCTCTAAAACCTGTAATTATGATTGTATAGTTACACTTGGGTAATAAAACTGTTTCCCTCGCCCAGAACAGATTTGCCTGAATAACACAAAATTCACTTATAAATGGTTAATTCATTATAATTGATTTTTAGTTTCATGCTTCAATCCTGGCTACAGAATAATGGTTTACTGGTATACCACTACTAACATATCAATACCAACTGTAAATTATTATTCCAAAGTGATGTGTGCTTTCCTTTTAAATGTGGTGATCATTTGGAATAAACCTTTGTTCGTTGACATCTAAATCTATACTGCAGAGAGCTATGGGCTAATTTGTTACTCATAGCAATGTTGCTAGAGACTGAGTAAGACTACTGATAATAGACTTGTAGAACAAAATAGAGTAATTTCAATAAATCATGGATAACAATTTTAGACTGGTTGAATTATGGTTTCAAAATTGTTCCTTGTAACTACAACATCAATATTTTAGCTCTGTGCAATGCCACTCTAACGATGAATTTTTTTAGTCATGTGTATGAAAAAAAGCTTACCATGAAGAACTTTGCATTTGTGTGTAAGCTCTTTTTTTATTTTTGTAGGAAATTATAAATATTATTGCAGGAATTATTGTTAAAAGTACTGGTTGTTTCAAGCAATGACAAAGCCTGATAAAAAGTATCAATTTTGACACAACAGTAAATCTAATGTGTTATACACTATGGTTCTTCCATTACTGTCCTTTATCTTTGCTCTTTTTCTTTTGACACAACAGTAAATCTAATGTGTTATACACTATGGTTCTTCCATTACTGTTCTTTATCTTTGCTCTTTTTCTTGTGATGTCCATAACTTAAACTGTCTTTGTCAAACTCCAAGGGCATCATACCAAGATCACCAGTATATCTGTTTTTAGCCACCTAGAATTCAAATAAACAGATACAATAATTTAGTCCAATTTCAAAAGTTATTAAACCCACTTAACGTATTTATGTGCAGTTATACACACTAGTTACAATCTCACCTGTAAGTACTTTTTGCCTCTGACAGAAGTCAGCCTTTTGTCTTGTATTATAAGCACATTATCTGCCTCCTGGGCAGCTTTTGCACTACCAAAAATTGAATTTGTTGTTAAGTCATCAGCATCTCTCTCTTTTCTAGGATGAATAACCAAAGTAACATGACAGTTCTTCTTTGTGGCAAATGAGCGGAATGATGCAATTATGGCATCTTGTTTCCAAAATCTGTCACTGTTTCGTGGCTCTTCAGAAATTCCCATCATAAATTGGACATTATCAATAATTACATGGGCAATATCATGAACATAAGCTGCATGTTCAACGGCTTCCATTACAACACGTACTGGTTGTTGCCCATGAAAAGTCATGAAATAAATTGGCAATTTTTCAAAAACATCGGCCCAGTAATCAAACTGTTCCAAGTGTGTATCTAATGGTACTGTCGCCATTTGCTGAAGCATTGTCCTTGCTAAACGGGCATTACGTATTTCAAAACTCCCCCAAAGAGTATTTACACCTTGCATGGCTAGATCCAAGGAATACTCACTCACAAAGGTAGTTTTACCACTACCAGTAGGACCTGTCAGGACAGTGAATTCACCACGTCGGTGACCTTTCAATATTTTTGTGAGTGTTGGGAACCTCTTCCACTTCACACCTTGGACCTAAAAAATGTAAGATACTACAAAAACAAATTCTGACAAAAATTATAATATATTATCAAACACAACAATCAAAAATAAAGACATAAAATTAGAAAAAGCAGTCACATACTGCACACCTAAATACAAAATATGAAAGGTGAAACTCATAAGGACATTATGCAACACACAAGAGAAACATTCACTCAGCAACTGCTCAAACCAGGAGAGGCACACAATGATAGTCAGGTAAAAAAATTAAGGAATGAGTAAATCTTCAAGTTTTCATAATGGCTCTGTTTATGAAAAATAAGACAGAAAAAAGGAAAAAGTTATCTTAAAGCAAACCCTGGAAGACAAGGAACATGAGATGTAGGTAAAAATTTTGATGTGGTAATTGGCCAGAAATTTGCAGTTTACCATACGGTACATAATTTACTTTATTCATACATATAATTAATGGTTATTACTTTATCTATGTTCTGCAACTCTGACAGAACATCTTCTCGTAGCGAAGAGAAGGTTGTAATTGCTTGGTGCCAAACGGGCTGGGCAGTATTTACAATTCCCTTCAAATCCTGACCTAGGTTTGAAGCAACAGCAGCAGAAATTTGTTTCTCCGTTGGTCTGACAAAATAGCACCTCCGCTCACTCATCTTTTTAGCAAACATCCTTGCAGCATCCCAAGCTCCAACATCATTTCCAAGCCACAGTACAATCTTATTGTAACGTTCAAGAAATGGTAACAGGAGCTGTGGTAAACTTGTAATACCTACAGAGTAAAAACACACTTTAGTAGTCAAATGAAAAAAGGGGGATGGGAAGGCACAGCACATCATTAAGAATCAAAGTACAGTGTATAATTTCAGTAATTTAAATTGCTTGATAGTGGGCTTATTTGGTGTCCTCTAATCTATTACAAGTGATGACAAGCTTTTACTATTCAACATTCAGTGCTCAGCAGCAAAAGGTCAAACATATATATATATATATATATATATATATATATATATATATATATATATATATATATATATATATATATATATATATATATATATATATATATATATATATATATATATATATATATATATATATATATATATATATATATATATATATATATATATATATATATATATATATATATATATATATATATATATCTGATTTTGCATGAGTGGACAGCCACTAGCTATTACCGTATTTACTCGAATCTAAGCCGCACTTTTTTTCCGGTTTTTGTAATCCAAAAAACTGCCTGCGGCTTACAATCGAGTGCAAAGCAGGCGCAAGTTCTGAAAAATGTTGGTAGGTGCCGCCACAACTAACTTCTTCCGTCGAATATATGTAGCGGCACACAGGCATGCTTTGTAGGCACAAAGATAAATACTGGCGCCAAAACCTCTGCGTCAGTAAAAAAAAAAAATCCGTATTGTTCATCTTCGAATGAAGCAGAATTTCCATGTATTACGAAAATCTGACTGGCAAGACTGTTTGGGATGTTTGTCAATATGGCCAAGTCTACGTTCTGAATTTTTTCGTACCTGCGAGAAGAGATGGTTGCTAATACGAACCTGACGAAATGTGAATCACATGCAGTATTCTCTTCACCATAAGAAAGAATACGAATATAAACATTTTGCCATGTATTCTTTCGTGTTTGCTGCTACCTCATTTAAATCCTGTTTGCCTACTAAACTACGAAACTGGGGTGAGACAACAGCAAATGTGGAAGAATATACATATCGTGTCATGTTTATATTCGTATTATTCTTATGTCAAATAGTGATACAGTCAGAAATGAAGACGGCAACTGACTAGATTTTTAAATCTAAGATGACTCTAATTTCTGTGCAGAATTTGATGTACTAAAGAAGCGGCCGCAAAGATTTTCAAACGGAGAAAAATTTTCGCCTAACTCTCGTTCAGAACATCTTCTATCATACGCAGTCTATTATTTGGTTCTTGTTAATCATTATCAAAGAAAGCAGCAGTGTAAGTAACAACAAATAGCAGTCTCTTGCTATTGTTTCGCCAATGAGACGATTTCTCTCTCTTTCTTCTTTTTTTTTTTTTTTTTTATTGTAAGCGGCGATGTTTTTGTTGTTGTGGTCTTCAGTCCTGAGACTGGTTTGATGCAGCTCTCCATGCTACTCTATCCTGTGCAAGCTTCTTCATCTCCCAGTACCCACTGCAACCTACATCCTTCTGAATCTGCTTAGTGTATTGATCTCTTGGTCTCCCTCTACGATTTTTACCCTCCACACTGCCCTCCAATGCTAAATTTGTGATCCCTTGATGCCTCAAAACATGTCCTACCAACCAATCCCTTCTTCTAGTCAAGTTATGCCACAAACTTCTCTTCTCTCCAATCCTATTCAATACCTCCTCATTAGTTGCGTGATCTACCCACCTTATCTTCAGCATTCTTCTGTAGCACCACATTTCAAAAGCTTCTATTCTCTTCTTCTCCAAACTGGTTATCGTCCATGTTTCACTTCCATACATGGCTACACTCCATACAAATACACTCCTGGAAATTGAAATAAGAACACCGTGAATTCATTGTCCCACGAAGGGGAAACTTTATTGACACATTCCTGGGGTCAGATACATCACATGATCACACTGACAGAACCACAGGCACATAGACACAGGCAACAGAGCATGCACAATGTCGGCACAAGTACAGTGTATATCCACCTTTCGCAGAAATGCAGGCTGCTATTCTCCCATGGAGACGATCGTAGAGATGCTGGATGTAGTCCTGTGGAACGGCTTGCCATGCCATTTCCACCTGGCGCCTCAGTTGGACCAGCGTTCGTGCTGGACGTGCAGACCGCGTGAGACGACGCTTCATCCAGTCCCAAACATGCTCAATGGGGGACAGATCCGGAGATCTTGCTGGCCAGGGTAGTTGACTTAAACCTTCTAGAGCACGTTGGGTGGCACGGGATACATGCGGACGTGCATTGTCCTGTTGGAACAGCAAGTTCCCTTGCCGGTCTAGGAATGGTAGAACGATGGGTTCGATGACGGTTTGGATGTACCGTGCACTATTCAGTGTCCCCTCGATGATCACCAGTGGTGTACGGCCAGTGTAGGAGATCGCTCCCCACACCATGATGCCGGGTGTTGGCCCTGTGTGCCTCGGTCGTATGCAGTCCTGATTGTGGCGCTCACCTGCACGGCGCCAAACACGCATACGACCATCATTGGCACCAAGGCAGAAGCGACTCTCATCGCTGAAGACGACACGTCTCCATTCGTCCCTCCATTCACGCCTGTCGTGACACCACTGGAGGCGGGCTGCACGATGTTGGGGCGTGAGTGGAAGACGGCCTAACGGTGTGCGGGACCGTAGCCCAGCTTCATGGAGGCGGTTGCAAATGGTCCTCGCCGATACCCCAGGAGCAACAGTGTCCCTAATTTGCTGGGAAGTGGCGGTGCGGTCCCCTACGGCACTGCGTAGGATCCTACGGTCTTGGCGTGCATCCGTGCGTCGCTGCGGTCCGGTCCCAGGTCGACGGGCACGTGCACCTTCCGCCGACCACTGGCAACAACATCGATGTACTGTGGAGACCTCACGCCCCACGTGTTGAGCAATTCGGCGGTACGTCCACCCGGCCTCCCGCATGCCCACTATACGCCCTCGCTCAAAGTCCGCCAACTGCACATACGGCTCACGTCCACGCCGTCGCGGCATGCTACCAGTTTTAAAGACTGTGATGGAGCTCCGTATGCCACGGCAAACTGGCTGACACTGACGGCGGCGGTGCACAAATGCTGCGCAGCTAGCGCCATTCGACGGCCAACACCGCGGTTTCTGGTGTGTCCGCTGTGCCGTGCGTGTGATCACTGCTTGTACAGCCCTCTCGCAGTGTCCGGAGCAAGTATGGGGGTCTGACACACCGGTGTCAATGTGTTCTTTTTTCCATTTCCAGGAGTGTACTTTCAGAAACGACTTCCTGACACTTAAATCTATACTCGATGTTAACAAATTTCTCTTCTTCAGAAACGATTTCTTTGCCATTGCCAGTCTACATTTTATATCCTCTCTACTTCGACCATCATCAGTTATTTTACTCCCTAAATAGCAAAACTCCTTTACTACTTTAAGTGTCTCATTTCCTAATCTAATTCCCTCAGCATCACCCGATTTAATTTGACTACATTTCATTATCCTCGTTTTGCTTTTGTTGATGTTCATCTTACAGCCTCCTTTCAAGACACTGTCCATTCCGTTCAACTGCTCTTCCAAGTCCTTTGCTGTCTCTGACAGAATTACAATGTCATCGGCGAACCTCAAAGTTTTTACTTCTTCTCCATGAATTTTAATACCTACTCCGAATTTTTCTTTTGTTTCCTTTACTGCTTGCTCAATATACAGATTGAATAACATCGGGGAGAGGCTACAACCCTGTCTCACTCCTTTCCCAACCACTGTTTCCCTTTCATGCCCCTTGACTCTTATAACTGCCATCTGGTTTCTGTACAAATTGTAAATAGCCTTTTGCTCCCTGTATTTTACCCCTGCCACCTTCAGAATTTGAAAGAGAGTATTCCAGTTAACATTGTCAAAAGCTTTCTCTAAGTCTACAAATGCTAGAAATGTAGGTTTGCCTTTTCTTAATCTTTCTTCTAAGATAAGTCGTAAGGTTAGTATTGCCTCACGTGTTCCAACATTTCTATGGAATCCAAAATGATCTTCCCCAAGGTCCGCTTCTACCAGTTTTTCCATTCGTCTGTACAGAATTCGCGTTAGTATTTTGCAGCTGTGACTTATTAAACTGATAGTTCGGTAATTTTCACATCTGTCAACACCTGCTTTCTTTGGGATTGGAATTATTATATTCTTCTTGAAGTCTGTGGGTATTTCGCCTGTCTCATACATCTTGCCCACCAGATGGTAGAGTTTTGTCATGACTGGCTCTCCCAAGGCCATCAGTAGTTCTAATGGAATGTTGTCTACTCCCGGGGCCTTGTTTCGACTTAGGTCTTGTCCTCTAGCCATCCCTGCTCAGCCATTTTGCACTTCCTGTCGATCTCATTTCTGAGACGTTTGTATTCCTTTTTGCCTGCTTCATTTACTGCATTTTTATATTTTCTCCTTTCATCAATTAAATTCAATATTTCTTCTGTTACCCAAGGATTTCTATTAGCCCTCGTCTTTTTACCTACTTGATCTTCTGCTGCCTTCACTACTTTATCCCTCAGAGCTACCCATTCTTCTTCTACTGTATTTCTTTCCCCCATTCCTGTCAATTGTTCCCTTATGCTCTCCCTGAAACTCTCTACAACCTCTGGTTCTTTCAGTTTATCCAGGTCCCATCTCCTTAAATTCCCACCTTTTTGCAGTTTCTTCAGTTTCAATCTGCAGTTCATAACCAATAGATTGTGGTCAGAGTCCACATCTGCCCCTGGAAATGTCTAACAATTTAAAAACTGGTTCCTAAATCTCTGTCTTACCATTATATGATCTAACTGATACCTTTTAGTATCTCCAGGATTCTTCCAGGTATACAACCTTCTTTTATGATTCTTGAACCAAGTGTTAGCTATGATTAAGTTATGCTCTGTGCAAAATTCTACAAGGCGGCTTCCTCTTTCATTTCTTCCCCCCAATCCATATTCACCTACTATGTTTCCTTCTCTCCCTTTTCCTACTGACGAATTCCAGTCACCCATGACTATTAAATTTTCGTCTCCCTTCACTACCTGAATAATTTCTTTTATCTCGTCATACATTTCATCAATTTCTTTATCATCTGCCGAGCTAGTTGGCATATAAACTTGTACTACTGTAGTAGGCATAAGCTTTGTGTCTATCTTGGCCACAATAATTCGTTCACTATGCTGTTTGTAGTAGCTTACCCGCACTCCTATTTTTTTTATTCATTATTAAACCTACTCCTGCATTACCCCTATTTGATTTTGTATTTATAGCCCTGTAATCACCTGACCAAAAGTCTTGTTCCTCCTGCCACCGAACTTCACTAATTCCCACTATATCTAACTTTAATCTATCCATTTCCCTTTTTAAATTTCTAACCTACCTGCCCGATTAAGGGATCCGACATTCCACTCTCCGATCCGTAGAATGCCAGTTTTCTTTCTCCTGATAACGACGTCCTCTTGAGTAGTCCCCGCCCGGAGATCCGAATGGGGGACCATTTTACCTCCGGAATATTTTACCCAAGAGGACGCCATCATCATTTAATCATACAGTAAAGCTGCATGTCCTCGGGAAAAATTACAGCTGTAGTTTCCCCTTGCTTTCAGCCGTTCGCAGTACCAGCACAGCAAGGCCGTTTTGGTTAATGTTACAAGGCCAGATCAGTCAATCATCCAGACTGTTGCCCCTGCAACTACTGAAAAGGCTGCTGCCCCTCTTCAGGAACCACATGTTTGTCTGGCCTCTCAACAGATACCCCTCCGTTGTGGTTGCACCTACGGTACGGCCATCTGTATCGCTGAGGCACGCAAGCCTCCCCACCAACGGCAAGGTCCATGGTTCATGGGGGGGATAGTGGCGATAGCGCGCACAAAAGCAAGCCATGCGCGAGCGGCGACAGGCCGTAAACACGCACTATCAGAAAGCAACAAACAATGCGTGACACAGTACAGTAATGCATTTTCAGCTTAGAGTGACGTAAACACCTATAACAAAGAAAACGGCACTTATCAGATCGTAGCAAAATAAGCAATCGATTCAACCAGACGAAGCACGTGAAAAAGGAAGGGTACCTGTATAAATACGGATGGAGCTCCTGACGCATAGCAATGGCTACCTGGTAAAGCTTAACTGCTAAGCTTACAACTCAAACTAAACTACTGTAGCTGTATCGTCATTCTATTACAATGGGCCAACTTTGTTTTGATTTGGAGGTGTGGCCTAAAACTTCTCCCTCCCTTCGAATTTCGAGTCTCAAATTTCATGTGGGGCTTAGATTCGGGAATTTTTTTTTTATTTTTTTTATTTTTATTTTTTTTTTTTTTAATTTCGAGTCTCATTTTTCAGGTGCGGCTTAGATTCGAGTAAATACGGTAACTATTTCATCAGAACCACAGAGTAATTTAAACATGTAAATGACACCCAATATCAGGTCTAAAAAATAACAAGATGACTGTTTTTGGATCAATTGGAACGTATACATTTACAAGTTCAGACTATACCTCTCCTAATTTTTACCCTCCTGAAACAGTAATAAGCTTTACATATGAGCTCCTTGTCATACTCTACTTTTATAGTGGTGGTGTGGTGGTGGTGGTGGTGGTGGTGGTGGTGGTTGTGGTAGTAATAGTAGTAGTAGTTTAATTCCGCCATAGATCTCTTTTACAAGGATATTGGACATGTCTTGGTATTACAATTGAAGAACAGCAAAAATAAACTAATTCTGATATACAGACAAGAGCAAAATCGGCAATGTTTCAAAAATGCTAAATGTGTATGGGAACTGGACCTACACCCTAAACTTCTTCTCCCCCCCCCCCCCCCTTTCTCTGTCCATCTCCTCTCTGTTTGTCCATCTCCTTTGCCCTCTCCCTCTCTCTGCCCGTCACCTCCTCTCCCCCTCTGTCCATCAGCTCCTCCTATGCCTTTACCCCTCTTCCTCCACCCCCTTTATGTCTGTCTCCTCCTCCCCCCCCCCCCCCCACCGGCTCCATCTCCATCTCCTCTTCCCACCATTTGCTGACCTTAAGCCTTCTTTACTGTTATTGCCAACAAAATCTTGATAGTGAACTGAAGTTATTTAAAATAAGTGGGTAAATTGGTTGGGATTATTGGCACACATGGCATGAGAGACCTCTCCTGCTGATACAGGATAAGAGAGACCTCTCCTGCTGCTGGATCTGTGAGGAAATAGTTTTAATCTGCATATGGGTAGGATTACAAAGTTTCTGTTAATTCAAATTCTGTAGTAGTATTCTAATCATATGCCAATAAAGTGGACTAAATTATCTGCAGCAGAACGGCCTCAGCAAAAAACACCATGGGACACAGCCATTAGGTTCTGGGATTCAAAGATCCAATACAGCCAACAACACACCATACATTCAAGGAACTTACAGAGGGCATTGGCTAAACTGATTGGACAAACAGCTGTCCATCTGAAGAGGCAGTTTACCCAGTTTCAAAACTAGAATAATGACACTTTCTCATCACTGGGAAGGAAATATCCCCTCACTTCAGCGACGATTAAAATGAATAAGTATACAACATTGCCTAGCCATCAATAAGTGTTGAAGCATATGGTTTTGCACCCAGTCTGGTCAAAGAGCCATGTCGGGGCAGAAAGCAAGGGTGCTGACAAGTCCGACTTGCTAAATGGGGCATTATAAGACTCCAGGTAATGGAGAACAAAAGACAAAGGGAGTAATTCCAGATGGTGTTAGAGAAGATTGAACACCAGCAGATAGTGGACCAATGCTGAAGCCTGGGCGAAATTCTGAGCAAAATGCTAAGCGATACAGTCCGGCCTGGTGAGGATGACACCATTAAGGGAAATTCCCAAGACATCTATAGGAGGACATGGGTCAAAAATGCAACTGATCTTTTCCCATACCTCTGAAGGAGTAGTATGCAGCCCTATAGCAGTGACATATCATTCACAACAAATCCATTTCTTGCATTTAATTAGATGACAGGCCCAAGCATGAGGCCATTTGAAAGCCAGGGGGTTGTCGAGAGATGGATGCTATTTCTAGCATTGGAGAGCATGATGGCAGTCTTTAATAGTCACAGCAATTTCATGGATCCACCAAGGGACAGTCTTCCATTCAGGAGAACCCAAGGAAGAGGGAATTACTGAAGCAGCTGCCAAAAGAATGGCACTGGTCAAACTCTGTATGGACCCATCAATGCCATCATGTGGGAAAGGCATCACAATTTGCATCAGTGAATGCCCATCTGAAAGGGCATGCAGGTGAATTGTGCTGAAGAAGAAGAAAGACAACTGGAAAATGATCACTGTCACACAAATTGTCGTGAACTCTCCACTAAATGGAGGGGAGGAATCCATGGCTACAGATGGAAAGGTAAATGATTAAAAAATGCTGTGTGCTACACTACATTGTGTGGGTGCTCCAGTATTGCGGAGGCTGAGATCAAACCCTGCCAGCAGATCTTCAACAATCCTACCCCAGTCAATGGCTGTAGTAACACTCCACAGAGGGTCATGGCCATTAAAATCTACAAGGAGAAAGACAGGAGGAGGGAACTGTCAAAGGAGGGCAAGAAGAGCAGGAAACTTAGGAGGCCAGTCTGGGGTGACAAAGATTGCATATTGTTTCTGCAGAAGTCTAAAAGGATCAGATCAGGCATCACCTCCATTGTGGTTTGAAGAGGAACCCAGGATCTAATAATGCCTGTGCAGACCAACGTACGGCAAAGAGCTGACCGGGTTCCAGCAGAAGGCATGGAAACCAATAAGATTCAGTGAATGACTGTCCATGAAATGAGACTCCTGTAATACAACACAGGCTACAGAGTAGAGAGAAAGAAGAGACTGCAATTCTCAAAGGTGATGACACTAACCATTACAGTTCCATTGGAAGAGGGTAGTACTACAGTCAGAATGGGCATTGAATGGGCCAGAATTGAGCATTATTCCTAAACAATCTCTGTCACAGATAAGGATGGAGTGAGATCCATGAATGTGAGAGGGGACCCTGATTGAGATGGAGGGGGCAACATGCCTTGGGATGTCAGGGAGAGGAGGGGGGGGGGGGGGGGGGGGGGGCAGGGGGCTGGCCCTGAGACTTACACATCATCATCATCTTCTTCTTCTTCTTCTTCTTCGTCTCCTCCTCCTCCTCCTCTGGAGGGCAAGAGGAGGTGTGGTCAGGAAGAAAGCAAGTTGCGGCAATATCAAGACCTAAAAGAGAATGAGCAATCATGAGGCCCACAAGAGTTTGGGTCCCACATCCAACTTGAAGTAACAGACTTCTTGTCCTGGAGATGCCAGGGAGGAGAGCTCCTAGAGGGAGCCCCATCCCCAGTAGGTGCCAGAAAAGAGGGTTTTCTGGCCAAGGAGAAGGAGCAGTTCCTTGAAGGCAGGGAACGGGGACCACCAGGGAGGAGAACAGGGAAGGGGGACAGGATGGAGGTAAGGAGGAAGAGGAGGACAGGACACAACAAAAGCAAAGGTAGATAATGGAGATACCAGGCTGAGACTGTCGAATTTCCACTGGGCCTCAGAGTAGAACAGATGGTCAAGAGTTTTGAATTCCTGAATCTTCCTTTCCTTATTATAAATTGGGCAATCTGACAAGTGAGGATAATGTGAGCTGGAACACTCCATGCACCTGTGCGATGGGGTGCAAGAACTCCCAACATAGAGAGGCCAGCTGCAGTCACTGCAAATGGGATTTGCCTCACCTCATGAAGACATGTGACCAAAGTGGAGAACCAGAAACAGCCCATGGGAGGTGGAGTATTGGGCTCCTGGTCATAATAGTAAACCATAACCTTAACTTTTTCTGGAAGGGTACTCACTTAAAGGCCAGGATAAAAGAGTCAGTATTAACACAATTGTCTTAGGACCTCTCTGCACTTGCCAGACAAAACTGAAAGCCATGCCATGCCAGATTAGTCCAGAGTTCCTCATCAGACTGATAAGTAGGTCCCTGCGAAAATAATGCTCCGTGTCAATTTAAAGACTGGTGAGGAGTAATACTCACCAGGATGTCTCCCAAAAGCTCACAAGCACAAAGGGAAGCCGACTAACTGGCAGAAGAGCAGGAACCACCTCACATCTTACTAAGGGAGTCAACTTCATCGAAATTATCTTCAATGTGTTCAACAAAAAAAGAGTGGTTTAGCAGTGGTGAATGTCTCCCCATCTGCCCTGGGTCAAACCCAGTAACAGGGAAAGGGTTTTGGCCTAAGCCATCCACTCCCAGACATACACAAAGCAGTGACAGCTCAGGTACCAAAAGTGTGATCCCTGTGTTGTCAGTGGGCTCAGCCTGATGGGTACATAACAGTCCCTCTACACAGTCTGGCTACCATGTTGGTGACCTGGGAGAGGTGGAGGCTATGGCAGGGAAGGAAGGGGGGAAGGAGGAGAGGGGAGATAAACCCACACTAGAGACACTAGGGAGGGAGTTCTTCCCAAATGACTCATGCTACAGAAACATTTTTCCAAGGGAGGTCAAACCCCAAGAGGGACCAGAAAAAGCCAAAAACAGGGAGAGTGGAAAAGTGAGAGAAGACCGTAAAGGAACAGCAGAACAGAGGGAATAGCCAGGTCATTGTAAAGGGATACAGGGATGGAAAAGCAGCCCAGAAGGAAAGAGAGGCTGCAAAACCTCCGGGCCACATGCGAGCCACACACGTAGCCACAAAAGAGCTGTGGACCCCCTGGGCAGACAGTTTTTGTTTGATATTGAAAATAAGGAGAAAGAATATACACTGAAGAGCCAAAGAAACTGGTACACCTGTCTAATAGCATGTAGGGCCCCCGCAAACACACAGAAGTGTCGCAACACAATGTGGCATGGACTCAACTAATGTCCGAAGTAGTGTTGGAGGGAACTGACACCATGAATCCAGCAGGACTGTCCATAGATCCGGAGGGTGGAGATATCTTCTGAACAGCATGTTGCAAACATCCCAGATATACTCAACAATGTTGATGTCTGGCAAGTTTGGTGGCCAGCAGAAGCATTTAAACTCAGAAGAGTATTCCTGTAGCCACTCTGCTGTAGCAATTCTGGATGTGTGGGGTGTCGCATTATCCTGCTAGGGCTGCCCAACTCGTTCAGATGGATGCAGGTGATCAGATAGGATGCTTACATATGGCACTTGTCAGAGTCGTATCTAGACATATCAGGGGTCCCACATCACTACAACTGCACATGCCCCACACCATTACAGAGCCTCCACCAGCATGAACAGTCCCTTGCTGACATGCAGGGTCCATGGATTCACGAGGTTGTCTCCATACCCGTACATGTCCATCTGCTCAATATAATTTTAAGTGAGACTCATCCGACCAGGCAACATATTTTCAGGCAACATATTTCCAGTCAACAGTCCAATGTTGGTGTTGATGGGCCCAGGTGAGGCTTAAAGCTTTGTGTCATGCATTCATCAAAGGTACACAAATAGGACTTCAGCTCTGAAAGCCCATTTCGATTATGTTTTGTTGAATGGTTCGCACACTGGCATTTGTTGATGGCCCAGCATTGAAGTCTGCTGCAATTTGCGGAAGGGTTGTACTTCTGTCACGTTGAACAATTCTCTTCAGTCATCATTAGTCCCGTTCTTGTAAAATCTTTTTCTGGCCACAGCAATGTCGGATATTTGATGTTTTACCAGATCCCTGGTATTCACAGGACACTTGTGAAATGGTAATATGCTGTGTCCCATCGCTCACGCGCTGACTGTAACAGCTCGTTCAAACTCACTTAAACCTTGATAACATGCCATTCTAGCAGCAGTAACTGATCTAACAACTGCACCAGACACTTGCTGTCTTATATAGGTGTTGCTGACCGCAGCACCGTATTCTGCCTGTTTACACATCTCTGTATTCAAATACACACACCTATACCAGTTTCTTTGGTGCTTCAGTATAAATGGGAGAAACAACCTGTCTGAGTGTTTAAATACCTTGCTATCATACTTAAAATTGACTGCGAGAAAGAAAACTAAACAGCACATTTTCAAAGTGCAGCATTTTCTTTTTTGCATTCGGTTTTAACAGAAAACCTGTACAGTGTTGTTTAAAAATATATATTCTATGTCCATATGAATCTTTGTTAGAGTGTCAGGTAAAAATGTGAAGTAAGTCGGTCAAGAACTTTTCAAGATTTTTGGTAACATCAACTTCTCTTTGTATAGTAGTATAGATTTTAAATATCTATTTATATACCATAGATATTTAAAAATATATGTAATATTTGTTCATCTGAAGCTTTATTGGAGTATCATGTAAAAATTTGAAGAATTTTTTGAGAATTTTGCTATCAACTCTTAATGTATTGTCACATATACAGGGCTATTCAAAAAGAAGGAACAGATTCCAAACATTTATTGCTTCCAAACTACAAAAAACAGAACTACAATTCCAATGTTCCTGGAAAGAGAAAGTTCAAATTTTTATGCATTCAATGTGAGCATCATGTGTTACATGACAAATATCAAAACAGAGCCTCATTTCCTGCCACACACGAAATAGATGGTCTCTTGTTACCAAATTCACAGCTTCAACAATGCGATGTTGAAGACTTTCAAGAGTGTCAGACAAAGGGTGGAAAAAGTGGGTTCTTTCATGTAATCCCACAGCTAAAAGTCAGAAAGAGTGTGGTCTCGAGACCTGGGAGGCGACTGGCAATGAAGTTCATCTTCTGCTCCTCCTCTTCCAATCCAACATACTGGAATGGTGTCATTCAGGTAAAATCAGATAGGCTTAGAGAATTTCTCTCACTAGCATAAAAACACTACATTTCCCACTCACAGTCAATTTTGAAAGAAGAACTAAATTAACTTTCAAGAATGTATTAAGTCCATCAAGGCCACAAAACTGGCTATATGTAAACAGAAATGACACTGAAAGTATTTTGTGCTGCTGCCACTGTTTTTGGAACTGATTTAAAGATATGGCAGAAAAATGTACTGCTTTGTTTTTAGAGAATTCATGTTACCAAGACTGTTTGATAAGGTTGTCAAACAGTTATAACTCGGAAAATTTAGTCCTAGATCGCATCTATGTGAAGCAGTTAAATAAAAACCGAATACCCACCTCAATGGGACCATAGAAGAATACCATTCAAAAGTAATCACCACACATGTTAAGACAATTGTCCCACTGGAAAACAAGATAATCACTTCCTGCTTCATAGAACACAGTTGGCCTCTGACAAATCCACAACTGCAGCCAGTCTTGCATTTGCTGGTCCGACTGAAACCAATGTTCACAGCATGTCTTTTGTCAGGTTACCAAAGATGTGCAACTCATTTGGGGAAAGGTCAGGGCTGTACGTAGGATGCTGCATTGTTTCCCAAACAAATTGCTGAAGTGCAGACTTCGTCTGATTGGCAGTGTGGGGACGGGTGTTATCGTGCTAAAGGATAACCCCCTCCAACAGCCTTCTGACAGCCCCAGGACAAACAGCAAAGCAAACAGTCGAAACATTCCACGTCTCCCCTGCCAAAGAAGCCCAAAGCTATTCACAAAAGTTCCGGTAAGTTCATAATGACCTACTACTCCGACTGCAGGGGCCCTCTGCTCATCAAGTTCCTCCAGTGTGGAACCCTAAACAATGCACAATGCTATGAGGACACTTTGCAGAAACTGGGATAGGCCATAAAGGCAAAATTTCCTGTATTGCTTTTGGACAGAATCTTCCTTTTGCATGAAAATCCCACCTCCACACTGCCAATTACACAAGGCTATGCTTCAAGTGATTTGGTTGGGAAACACTGCAACAACCTCCATACAAACTGGATCTTTCAGCATTTGATTTTAACATCTTTGGCAACCTGACAAAAGACATGTGTGGATGTCGGTTTCAGCTGGACCAGCAAGTGCGAGATTGGCAGCAGCTGTGGATCCGTCAGTGGCTGACTGTTTTCTGTGAAACAGGGACTGGTCATTTTGTTTCCCGGTGGGATAAATGTCTTAATTTGTGTTGTGATTACTTTTGAATGGAACCATTCCATAGTTCTATTGTGGTGGGTGTTCAGTTTTCATTGGGCTGTCCCTTACAGTAACAATAACAAATATGTTGAGAAATACCATTTAGAAACATTTAATTACACTTTTGTGATGAGAATAGACAATACAGTACCAAAACATGTAGCTACCTAGTTTTAACAAAAGCTGTATTATTAAGAAAACTTGAACAGAATTTTCAGTGTTTATGTCACACAATATTTTGGCATTCTTCATGATTGTTGAAATTTCAGATAATATGGGTTGTTTTTAAGAAAAAACACAATAGGAATGGTAAATATTCAATTGCACAAAAACAACAGACAGTGCGGCACATAAGCAAAACAAAATAAACTTAAATTTAACACTATTTAAATAAGTACTTTTTGTGGATAAAAGATATCTGTGTATCACAACCGGCAGTCATCTTTTGATATTTCACATTGCTATTATGAAGATACAGCTTTTGAACAAATAAATAAGGTGTGTTACATTGTAAAGCTATTTTCATTACAACACAGAATATTTTGTACAAAGAAAATGAAAGCTGTGTCTTTAGTGTATCTGTTGAATGTAGTTGTGTTGCATGATAATGAGAGAAAGGAGAGGCTGAAACCCAGTACTAGCACATTGCTAGTCCCATTGTAGCACCAAAGGAACCACTGGGTTTAACATCTTCATACGAAAGACATATCATCATCAACAATATTACATGCCCACTGTTCATGAGATACAGCAAAGAGGTTTTGGAATTTAAGCCAGAATACTGCCACAAAGTCTGGTGATCACGAACTTCATGACACCAGCCAAGTACTGAGGGTGAAAATTTCTATTACCAGGATTCAAACCAGCTACTTCCAGGTTGAGATCAATCCCACAGGTGTGTTTTAGTGACATTAGTTACAAAAGCAGCAATATTTTACACACATGAGCAGAAGGAATCGTTTTCTCTCACTAGTAACAGATAGTTTTTTTAAAGTGCAATACCTTTTTGCATTGCATTACATTTCATTTCAAATATATTATTATTGTTGTTATTTACTGCACATTAAGGTCCCTCCACGTAAATAAGCTAATGGCAGGAAGCTGCTGCCACTGAATTCCTAAGAAACAGTTTGACATTCTTGCCACAAGATGTAACCCTCTGTGACTGCAAGCCAAAATATCACTGCATGTAATATAAATTAACTGTATATTGCAAGGAAGATTAGGAAACAATCATACGATTGACATACAGGTAATTATAAATGTCGACACAGAGGTAATTATAAATGATGCACAAGCTTGAATAGCACAAGGATGGGGAAGGAAATTGGCCAAGTCCTTTTCAAAGGGCCCATCACAGCGCTTGCCTTAACTGATTTAGGGAAAGCTGGATGTCGATTTGAAAACCACTCCTCTCTAATGCAAGTCTGGTATTTTGACCATCACACCACTTTGTTTGATGGCACAGTGCAACTGAAGGATGTGTTTCACATTACTTACTGCAGTCATGTGTAACATCAAAATGCATCCACCTGTAATGAGAGATAAGTTGAGGTTCATATATGGAAAGTGTGGTTCTTCACTGGATGCATGTCAAATTCATCCTTAAGCTGTATTGTTGCTTGATAATTCTAGTATGTGGCCATTGGTCATTGGCCACTTCTCCTTTTGGCACAATGCCAAGACCATCAAATAGTCTGCTCCACACCTGCAGGTAGTCCTCCTTTGGAGACTGTTTACAAGTCTTGCTAAGATGTCATATGTGTAGACACTGTATTGATTACAAGCTGTTGACAGGCCAAATGCTAGTAATTGCTACCAGTGGGACCATCATCGTTCATGGGCAGCAAGCACACCAGCAACAGCGGCATTGCAATCAAGGAAACTAGCTTGCTTTTGCAGGTCACGTGCTCGTCAAGCACCCACGTATGTTCCTCCACCTGCTGTGTGTTTAGATCATGGCTCAACCTCCCACAGACAACTCTTTACTCAGATCCAAGCAAACGCAAACAGCCGGTTGAGCAAACACCACACCACACCATACCACTGCTCCATCAGCTACCAGGGAGAACATTCACATTGAGCAGTCAGTAGTTTCCATCAGAGCCTCTCACTTCCTATAGCCCCTGTGTTCTCAGAGCTCCATGGCACTGTACCACTAGTGCTACTGTGAAACACCAACAGTTTATTTATTCTAGTGTTATCACTAGACCAATGTTGCTATGGACTTTGATTCTGTTGCTCGCACTTGATCAAGATGATCATTTCAGTTGTTACACTATGTGATCAAAAGTATCCAGACATCCCCAAAAACATACGTTTTTCATATTAGGTGCATTGTGCTGCCACCTACTGGCAGGTACTCCATATCAGCGACCTCAGTAGTGATTAGACATTGTGAGACAGCAGAATGGGACACTTCGCAGAACTCACGGTCTCCAAATGTGGTCAGGTGATCGGGTGTCGCTTGTGTCATACATCTGTACACAAGATTTCCACACTCCTAAACATCCCTAGGTCCACTGTTTCCAAAGAGACAGTGAAGTGGAAACATGAAGAGACACGTACAGCACAAAAGCATACAGGCCGACCTCGTTTGTTGACTGACAGAGACCGCCGACAGTTGAAGAGGGTAATAATGTGTAATAGGCAGACATCTGTCCAGACCACCACACAGGAATTCCAAACTGCATCAGGATTCACTGCAAGTTCATGACAGTTAGGCGGGAGGTGAGAAAACTTGGATTTCATGGTCGAGCAACTGCTCATAAACCACACATCACACATAAATGCCAAACGATGCCTCGTTTGGTGTAAGGAGAGCGTAAACATTCTACAATTGAACAGTGGAAAAATGTTGTGTGGAGTGACGAATCATAGTACACAATATGGCGATCCGATGGTAGGGTGTGGGTATGACGAATGCCTGGTGAACGTCATCTGCCAGCGTGTGTAGTGCCAACAGTAAAATTTGGAGGTGGTGGTGTTACGGTATGGTCGTGTTTTTCATGGAGGGACTTGCACCCCTTGTTGTTTTGCATGGCACTATCACAGCAGAGGCCTACACTGATGTTATAAACACTTTCTTGTTTCCCGCTGTTGAAGAGCAATTCAGGGATGGCGATTATATCTTTCAACACAATCGACCACCTGATCATAAAGCACAGCCTGTGGTGGAGTGGCTACATGACAATAATATCCCTGTAATGGACTGGCCTGCACAGAGTCCTGACCTGAATCCTATAGAACATCTTTGAGATGTTTTGGAACGCCGACTTCATGCCAGGCCTCACCGGATAACATCGATACCTCTCCTCAGTGCAGCACTCTGTGAAGGATGGGCTGCCATTCCCCAAGAAAACTTCCAGCACCTGACTGAACATATGCCTGCAAGAGTGGAAGCTGTCATAAAGGCTTAGGGTGGGCCAACACCATACTGAATTCCAGCATCACCGATGGAGGGTGCCAAGAACTTGTAAGTCATTTTCAGCTAGATGTCCAGATACTTTTGATCATATAGTGTATTATGTTGAGCTCAGTTTTGTTGTGATGCTGTAATAAAAGTGTACTTAAAACCAACCTGGGATCATCACTCATCAACCAGCTATTTGCACACAACCTTTTGCAGTAAAGGATACGAAACCAATAGCTATATAGTTGAAACTGGCAAATAGAAGTAAACAGAAAAAATTTACAGTCTATAATGCATAATATACAGAAACCTGCATACAAACAAGATTATTCATGTTCAAATAATTTATGGGAATGCAGCCACGTGACATTTATGATGACCCACAATACTTTGGCAGTTGTGCAACCTGCCACTTTCAAGATGCAAATGCAACAAGAACGAGCAGTACAAGGAAATCTGAAAACTCAATATTCGGGGCATCTGTGGAAATATAATAGACACACACACATCCCCCCCCCCCCTCTCTCTCTCTCTCTCTCTCTCTCTCTCTCTCTCTCTCTCTCTCTCTCTCTCTCTCTCTCTCTAAACACTACTGACACCACACACAAAAGGTGACCAATGTCAAAAGTTATCAACAGCAACTAATACTACTTTAAAAGCGAAGGAGGCCACTCACCAAAAAGTAGAAGCATTGAGTCACTGACAGGCAACCACAAAACAGAAAGAAACCTGCCTGTGCATCTTTGTGGAACCTGCTGGACACACTATGTTAGTGCTGCATTTCAGCAGGGTGGCTACTTAGGGGGAGGTAAGGGTTGTGTTGGGTAGGGTGGGTAGAGGGAGAGAGAGGGTGGGACCAATGAGAGGAGTTGGGGTAGGTGGCTAGTGGTTCGGGGGAAGGCAGCCAGTTTGATGGTGTGAATGGGGGAGGAAGGGGTGTCAGGTGTATGGGCTAGGCATGTGATGCCAGGATGCTGGTGCCAGTGGGTAGTGCGTACACCTCAATGTCCAGTGACCCACTACCCCCACACATTCCACCCAACCGTTTCCCCTTCCTTCACAATATCACCCCTTTCAATTCACATCCCCATGTCACCATCATGGAACTTTTTCTTAGTCACCCTCATGAAACTTTTTCTTATGGTCGCCTCCCCCTTGGCAGTCTCCTCCCGAAGATCTCAATGAGGGTCTACTCCAGAATCTTTTGCCAATGGAGAGATCATATGTTGTCGGTGTAGTCTCGGCCTAGTTATAGTGGGGTCAGTGAAGTGCCTTTCAGGTATACATGCCAACACTGCATGTTGATGATGAAGAGACAGAGAGAGTATGAGGATATTGAACATGTAATTCAGTACGTAAAGGGAGACAAAAATCTAACAGTCATGGGGGACCTTGTAGGGGAAGGAGTAGAAGAAAGGGTTATGGGGGAATATGGGCTTGATACTAGGAATGACAGAGGAGAAAGACTAATTGAGTTCTGCAATGAATTTTAGCTAGTAATAGTCTGTTCAAGAATGGTGTCAAAGAGGGCAGAAGAGCGGACAGAGGTTCAAGGCTGGTAGAATGAGGGGGACTCATTATGCTGGAAACGAAGCCAGCAATTTTTCTTCCTTTTTTGTATGCCTGTCAAGAGCTCAGAACTGATCCCATGTTCAAACTCCATTCAGAGTAATCCTTTCACAAGCTTAAGTACACTCCCCCCCCCCCCCCCCCCCCCCGCCCCCCACACACACACGGAGAGAGAGAGAGAGAGAGAGAGAGAGAGAGAGAGAGAGAGAGAGAGAGAGAGAGAGAGAGGGAGGGAGGGATGGGGGGAGGGGGGGGGGGGGCAGCTAAGCATGGATGAGATGGGTAGTCAGAGTGAGGAGGGGAAGATGGACAGAGAGAGCATTCAGGAGGAGATGGACTGAGAGAGCAGTCAGGGGGAGATGGACAGAGAGAGTGCTGAGAAGGATTATTTTGTAATAAATTCTTATGTTTTTCATTTACAAACTTTTTTTCTACCTCCAAATCTTCTATTTTCAAAATATAACTATTCTGTAAATATGTGGAGAATTACAAAACACCTTAAATAAATGTGAAGGTATACCTGTCAATAAAAAGCTTTTGCTTTTCTCCTTCATCTCATAATCAGTGCCACACAAAGAAGTAAAAAAAAAGTACAACTTTGGGGTGATTGCAGCAGCCACTGCGATCCAACTGAGATTTGTTAACAATACTGCTCACAGACTTTAGGTTTCTGAGTGTTAGACAGCTGATAAGAGCACTGTGTAAAGTTATGTATGGACTTAATTTAAACTGTTTGATAACATCTAGGACTCTCCTATTTCCCACGGCTTCACTCGCATACTAGTTTGACGCATGTATTACACTCATCTCCTCCTCCCCCTATCTGTTTCACTCTCTTCCTCCCCCATCTCTGTCCACCTCTCTCTCTCTCTCTCTCTCTCTCTCTCTCTCTCTCTCTCTTTCTCTCTCTCTATCTATCTATCTCCTGCACACCATTCTCTCTGTCTCCCTATCACTTCCTCCACCTCCACCTCCTCCTCTTCTCTGTGCCCATCTACTGGAGAAGACCATATCTGCGAACATATCTTTCTCCCTACTTCCTCTGCCCATATCCTCCTCCCCTCTCTCTGCCCAGCTACTCCTTCCCCCTTTTTCCTGCCTGCCCACTCCCCCATTATACTTTCCAGCAGCCTCATGCATCTCCCCTTCTTCCTCTCTTTCTGCCTGTCACCTCTGCTCCACTCTTGTCTCTCCCATCCTCACCCTTCTCTCTGTCCATCTCCACTGCCCCTCTCTCCTGTATAACTTTCTTCATCGAGCAAATTTTGCCTGTATGTGATGTTACTTGAAGCACTCAGGTAGACACAATCCATATTTTACATTATTCACATCACCATCTGGTCTCTCCCCTAACTCATTTGCCTGTACTGTGTGTGTGTGTCTCAGAACAAACAATTCAGTATCTTGAAGCATACTTTTAGCTTGTTAACAGTGGACATGAGTGAGGAAATGCCTTGCAGTTACTCTGTATGCTAGAATACTGCGTTTAATTTGTGATAAAATCTCCAACTGCAGTCTCGAGAATTTGTTTTCTCAGCTTCAATATAAATGTAAACAAATTGGTTCATTTGAGAGACACAGACCTAAATTTCTTGAAGAGCAAGTATGAACTATCACAAACACACGAAAAAATACCTTCTTCCACCATTCCGCTGTTTACTGTTGAAAATAATAATCAGTCACCAACTGATCTCCATGGTCAACAACAGTTTTATTTTTATTACAATCAAGTATGAGGTCAGGCTTCCACTTTTCTACCATTGCAGCTTTTTTTGTCTTTGTGATACTGTGTTTTGTAGACAGGTCAAACGCATCCCTAGTCTTTGTCCAGTGAAGTGCTACCACAATTTTTTTTTTCTCTTGAATATCATTTGACCTCCTCTTAGTTTATCTTGTTTCAATTCCTGTGGCAGCCCTCTACTATTCCTCATTACTGTGCCAATAATACAGATGCACTTATCAAACAATCTTTCAAATAACTTTGTGCTAGTATATAGCTGGTCCACATATGATGTATGACCCTAATGAAGATAATTGTTGCAAGAATAACAGACTACTGAATTTTCACTATTATCTTTTTCCCCTGCACTGTTATACATTTTATGGTTCATAACACAGCCTGTTGCAGAATCACTTAGAATGAAAAACTTTACACCATACCTGTTTGGCTAATTCTTCATACATACGCTAAATTGAATTCTTCCTGTAAAAGGACATAAACCTTTTTCAACCATTAGATTCTTGTCAGGAAAAAAACCACCCTTGCTTTACACTACAAAGCTGTCATAATAAAGCTGAATTTTGTGCAAAGAATCATGGTTTGATTGCCCCATGTATGTAATCGTCATTGTTATTTACATGCAGCATAACGTAAATTGACATAAATCTGTCTTTCTTCATGTTTTTTGTGTAGAAAGATACATCAAACATTAGCTCATTGTTTCAATAGCATGTATTTGGTTTGTGCGCAAGGCACATGGGAATAATTATAGCAAAAAAGTGATCTTGTGCAGCTTCATGACAAACCAACTGGCCCAAAGCAATCTGCCTACACAATTTAGAAATCATTCACCCTACATAATGGTTTGTTTAAATTTTTATGGTTTTTAATGACATTCCCATCAATAAACCGGCTCCAACAGTCAAATTCAGTGATTTCAGCATCCAAAAATGCCAAAACAATCTGTACACCTTCAAAGACAGGTAGTTGGCGTTAATCATCATCAATACCCAGGCAATGATGTTGCTTTAAGACTCTTGCCATTGTGTTCTGCCTCATTGAATGGCAGCTTAACAGTCTTCTAATTCATCTGATAGCTCATTTCCATTTTTGGGACACCCTACCCACTTATATAGCCCTGCAAAATAGATCAGTAAAGTTACAGCACTGAAGCCACACAACACAGATTTGCGCAGGACAGCCTATACAGCAGGGACTGAAAAAACGTGTTTGCTAGTATCTTCACTCATATTTGGGCTTGGTTGTTATAAACCCCACAGTGCTGATACTTGTGAACTTTGCTGTTCATGTGGCAAATTTGGTTGGACTTTTCCCAGAACTTCACTCATGTTCATGTTTGACACACACAGTGCACACATTTTTGCCTCCCCCTCTCTCTGCCCCATCTCCTCCTTTCTCCTCTCACTGTACATCTCCTCCTCCCGTCACTATCCACCACCTCCTCCCTATCTCTGTCAGTCAATCTTCTCCTTCGCCTTTTCTCTGTCTAGCTCATCCTCCCCCTTCCCCACTATCCATCTCCTCCCTCCCCCCCTTTCTCTGCTCAGCCATGCCCATCTGCAGATGCAGCCCCTGCAAAGCACATTGACACTACCCCCACAACAGGCCCCCATCACTTTCTCTGTGTCTATCTTCCTATTGGTTTCTATCTCCCTCCCTCTCCGTGTCCATCTCCTCCTCCCCCTTTTCTCTGACCACCTCATCCTGCCCCTTTTCTCACTATCCATCTCCCACATCTCTCTGCTCAGCTGTGCCTATCTACAAATGCAAGTCAATAAATCAGACAATACAACTACCACACAACACACCAGTCATGCACAGTAGCCCAAATTTTGGCAGCTGGAAAACTGCTGTTTCCCATGACATATAGGCTTCCCTGCAAAGCAAGTTGATAAGTTAGGGCTGTACTAACTAAAACACATGTCATGCAGGGCTGTTTACATGTCGGATAAACCGTTCCTTGCCCGACGTGTATGCTGCCCTGCAAGGCAGGTCGATGAGGCAGGCCGATAATATTCCCAAAGAACAAGCCTGTCTTGTCTGGAACCCTAAATGGCGGGGGCTTAAAGACACATTTTTGCCCATGTTTCCACTTCTAATGGAGTTAGCATGTTACAAACCAAACAGTACTGATACTTGAATAGTTTGTTGTTTGTGTGACAAATTTTGCTGGAATCGATACAAGTGTTTGGGAGGAGAGCCCAGATATACATACACACACTCTACTTTATATATATGCTACCCTTCTCTACCCATTTCCTCCTCACTCAGCTCTGACCCACCTCCTCCTCGACCCCTCCTCTGCTCATCTCCTCATCCTTTATCCCTGTCCATCTCCATCTCCCCCTCTCTCTGCCCTCCGCCCATCCATCCTGCCTTCCTCTCTGTCCATCTCTTTTTCCCCTTCTTTCTAGCCATGTCCTCTTCCCTCTCCTCTCTGTCCATGTCCTCTTCCCTCTCCTCTCTCTCCACCTCCTCTTCCCTCCCCCCTCTGTCAATCTACTCCTCCTCCCCATCTCTCTCCCTCCAACTCCTCTTCCTCCCCCTCTCTCTGTCCATTTTGCCCTCTTCCAATTTCTCTATCCACCTCTTCCTGTCTTTTTCCTCTGCACCTCACTCTATTCATCTCCTCCTTCCCCCTTTCCCTACCAATCTCCTCCTCCTTATCTCTCCATCCCACTTCCTGCCATATATCTGTCCCCCTCCCTCCCATCTCCCATCCTAACAGCCTATTGGCAGGGGTTGAAAAAAAAACATGTTTTGTCCTATTTCTGCCCCAATTGGATCTAGGAGGTTATAAAGATCTTAATGCTGATAGTTTTTAAGTTTGCTGTTTGTGTGCCAAATTTGGTTGAAATTGATACAGGTGTTTGGGACGAGATCAGGGATGGACTGACATACAGACAGACAGACATAAATACATACATACGATCTGCTCTATATACATATAGGCATTTCCCAGTGGTTTCGCTCACACACATGTATGTCACATACATGGACCACAACTTCGCCGCCAACCTGTCTTTGTACATTTCCTCCTCTCCCACCAATGTACTCCTCCCATCCCCTCTATCTGTCCACCTCCTCCTCCCCCATCTCCGTCCATCTCCTCCTGCCCCCCCCCCCCCTCTCCCTTTCCATCTCCTCTTGATCCCCCTCTCCCTTTCCATCTCCTTTGCCCCCTTCTCCCAATCCAGTACCTTCTCCTTCCCTTCCTTATTCATCTCTTCCTGCCTCCTCTCTCTGTCCACCCATCTTAACCACCCTCCAGTCACGGTCATCTACATGTGTAGCCCCTGCAAAATAGGTTGATAATGCAGGTGATATTGCAACCACAATTCACTTGTGTAGGACAGCCTACACAATGGGGGCTGCAAAACCAATTCTTGCCCGACAGATAGGCTGCCCTGCAAAGCAGGTCGATAAGGGAGTCCAATATTATTCACACACAACACACCTGTCATGCAGGGAGCCTATATGACAGGGGCTGCAAAAACACTTTTGTGCTCATAGCTCCACTCCTACTGGAGCAAGGGATCACACAGCCAACAGTTCTTATATTCATGGAGTGTGCTGTCTGTGTGCCAAATTTGACTGAAATCAAACATGGGGACTGGGAGGAGATCCCACACACACATACATACATACAGTCAAGTCTTCAGCCTTTTTTTTCCTTCTCACACCTCAATGTATTTACTTGTCTGGAGGTGAGCAGTTTTTACTTGTGTTACACTATCTAAGGCAGATAAAGAGCCTTTATGTTGTTTACTATTGCTTCCTTACCTTACCCAAAACACCACGAAGAATGAAGAAACTGCAGGCTAGTGACAGCAAACAATAGCAAGTTTCCTATTTGTGTTTACAGGGTTATGATAAAGAAATAAGAGCATTAAAGAAAGTACGTGAAAATAAAGAAGTTAAATGAAGTTGATTTCAAAATCTAAACACAATCATATTGCTGTATGTAATAAAAGTTACGGAGACAGTCTTGAAGTATTCACTATGCTGTAAATCTTTATTATCTAAGGCTTCTAGCTTTTCAGCTAACAAAACCAAGTTTAGTTAGTAGAATGCCAAATTGTCTATTTCCGTTACAACTTCTACGACTTGTAGAAGGGAATGAGTATGCAATATTTTGAATTGGAACCCACGTCCAAAAACACACCATTTCCATGCTGCATATGTTCGAAAACATGTTTGCTAGGTAGGTCTGCAACAAGTTAGTCATGGTGAGGGGTGCTTATGACAGATTAGCTGATATCATTTGGCGTATTGTCCTCCCTCTCTGACCTGGTTTGAGTCTCATTCACGTGTCTGGGAGTGTCAGAGCAACATGGTTGAATTACACATCTGCAGAACATACCGGAATGATCCTTCTGAATGGCAAAGATAACTGTAATGGAAGAGCTGCTCGTCACCTTCATCAAGATGATTCTCCAAGATGTCCAACTCCACTACATACCCTTTTTGTCACAATTACACAATGGCTTCAAGAAAGTTTATCTTCACCGTCAGCAGGCATGACTGTGGTGCTCCAAAGAGACACAGCACACCCGAATTGGAAGAGGCCACACTGTGTCATGTTGAAGAGAACGCATCAACAAGTACATGAGCAATTGTCCTTGCACCAGATGTTGCTCCCAGTACCATTCACAGACACATGAATGAGGCTTGAACCAGGTGAGAGAGGTAAGATATATGACATCAACCAATCTGACTTAATACTCCACCCCCCACCCCATGAGTACTCTGTGGCAAACCTACCCAGCAAAAACATGTTTCCAAACAGCTGTAGCATTCCAGACTTGGATTTCTATTTAAAATATTGTGTATGCACTCCCCTCTACAAATCCTAGAAGTTTATAACAGGAATTTCTGAACACACTATCCTCACAGCTTCACCCACATAAGTGTTCTGCACAAACATGACATAAATCTCCTCCCCTCTTGAGCCATCTCTCCTTGCCCCTCCTCTCTACTTGTCTCCTCATCCCCTTCTCTCTGACCACCTCCTCCCCCCCTTCTCTCTGACCACCTCCTCCCCAGTATCCCTTCTCCCTCACTACCCTTCTCCTCCATGTCTCACGTCTGTTCATCTTTTCCTGGGCTTCTTTCTGCCAAATCCCCCTCCCCCCTGCCCCACCACCACACACACACCTCTGGTCATTCCTTCCTGTCCCCCCTCTTTATGTCAATCTCCTCCTCCCCCTGTGCCTACCTCCTCCTGCCCCCCCCCCCCCCTCATAATGATCTCCTTCTTTCTCTCTTCTTATCTACCTCCACCGTCCTCTTCCCTCTGTCTTCCACTCCGGTCCTCTCTCTGTCCATCCCCTCCTACCCTTGCTCTGTCTGTCCATCCCCCTCCCTGCTATCCATGTCAAGCTTTCCTCAGCCACGATACCACTCCCACAACATGTCATGCAGGACAGCCTACATGTCCGAGGTTTCAAAACAACTTTTTGCTCCTTGACACATATTCTGCTCTTCAAAGTACGTCAATAAGATAGGCTGTTACTATTATGCCCACACAAGACACACATGTCGAGCAGGGTTGCCTACAAGTCGGGGGTGGAAAAATCATTTATGGCCTTTGAACTGTACAATGTCCTGCAAAACAGGTGATAAAGTAGGCTGATACCTACCATACACACACACACACACACACACACACACACACACACACACAAAAAACAAGAATGTCCTAAGGGAGGCCTAAACAGTAGAGCCTGCAAAACTAATTTTTTTTTCCATATCTGCGTATCTTAGCTAGGAGGTTATACATTCCAGAGTGCTGATACATGTGAAGTTTGGTGTTTGTGTGCCAAATTAGAAAGAGAAAGGGATAGGGAGTGGGTGGGTGGTTGTGAGTGAGTGAGGGAGGTAGATTAATTCTCATGATTATCAAGGGAATGATATTAGCCTATCTGTAGTTCGTTGTTAGTACATTTTACACATATCCCTAAAGATTCTCCTTTATGATGTGATGTATTGAACACAAAGTGTGAATTAATTAATTAATTAATTAATTAATTATTGACTGTTGAACACAACAGCAGTCACAGATAACTGTAATAACAGTATAAAACCAGATGATTCATAAGTTTGCAGTTTCAGAATGTGATGCTGTAATACCTATGGTAGAAAGAGCAGAACATGCATATTAACAAATAAAAAATGTGTCCCATGTTTATATTCATAATAAGCACTACTGTGCACAAGTAGACTTACTTACTTACTTACTTACTTACAGTGGGAACACTGAGATCATCAATTAAACCTTATTTTTTGGTTCCCCAGTAATTGTTACTTGTTAATGAACAAAAAAGATATTGCATAAATTATAAAACATAAGTGCTTACAGACAGTTCAATGAGGCTGGCTGTTTACGAATTGCTAATTAACAGACTGATTGGGCCTAAACACTGACTCCATCAATCTAATGCATAAAACATGCCCAAAAACCCAAAGAAATAAACAACCTGAATGAGTTAGTTGCAGATATCACAGCGAACTACTCAGTTCATTCTAATGGATGTAAAGGGAAGAAGCACTTGTTTATCATGCCACAAGGAGCATGGTTCCTAGAACTGTTCCAATCATAGAAGACAAGTGCTAATCAGCTGGGACAATACAGATTGTGCAAGCAGTGCCTTCATAAATACATTAGTATGTTAGTTATGAGGGCCCAGCAGCAGATAATCTGGAAAGTTGTTTTAAAGAATGAGCAACAATCTCTGGCTATTTGTTGATGATGCTATGGTATACAGGAAGGTGTCATCACTGAGTGAGTCCAGGAGTATACAAGATAACTTAGGAAAAAATTCTAGAATGAAATTTTCACCCTACAGTGGAGTGTGCGCTGATATGAAACTTTCTGGCAGATTAAAACTGTGTGCCGGACCGAGACTCGAACTCGGGACCTTTGCCTTTCGCGGGCAAGTGTTCTACTGACTGAGCTACCCAAGCACGACTCACGCCCCGTCCTCACAGCTTTAATTCCGCCAGTACCTCGTCTCCTACCTTCCAAACTTCACAGAAGCTCTCCTGCGAACCTCGCAGAGTGAAAATCTCATTCTGGAAACATCCCGTAGGCTGTGGCTAAGCCATGTCTCCGCAATATCCTTTCTTCCAGGAGAACTAATTCTGCAAGTTTCGCAGGAGAGCTTCTGTGAAGTTTGGAAGGTAGGAGACGAGGTACTGGCAGAATTAAAGCTGTGAGGACGGGGCGTGAGTCGTGCTTGGGTAGCTCAGTCGGTAGAGCACTTGCCCGCGAAAGACAAAGGTCCCGAGTTCGAGTCTCGGTCCGGCACACAGTTTTAATCTGCCAGAAAGTTTCATATCAGTGCACACTCCGCTGTAGAGTGAAAATTTCATTCTAGAAACATCCCCCAGGCTGTGGCTAAGCCATGTCTCCGCAATGTCCTTTCTTCCAGGTGTGTTAGTTCTGCAAGGTTCGCAGGAGAGCTTCTGTGAAGTTTGGAAGGTAGGAGACGAGGTACTGGCAGAATTAAAGCTGTGAGGATGGGGCGTGAGTTGTGCTTGGGTAGCTCAAGCGGTAGAGCACTTGCCCGCGAAAGGCAAAGGTCCACAAGTTCGAGTCTCGGTCCAGCACACGGTTTTAATCTGCCAGAAAGTTTCAAAAAAAATTTTAGTTTGTGTGATAAACAGCGGCTCATTCAAAATGAAGAAAAATGTAACTTAATGCAAATGAGTAGGGAAAACAATTCCATAATGTTCACATACAATTCTAATGGCATGCTGCATGACACAGTCATGTTGATTAAATACGAGGGCCGTTCAGAAAGTAACCTCCGGTTGATTTAAAAAAATACACCAAGTTAAAAAAAAATATTTTAATATATACATCTTACAACTACATATTTGCACTATTTTTCTACATAGTCTCCATAGCGATTGAGGCACTTATCGTATCTCTTCACAAGCTTTGAAATTCCTTCTGCATAAAAATCACCCGCTTGTGCCTGGAGCCAGCCTGTGACCGCATCTTTGAGCTCTTCGTCGTCATCAAACCGCTGTGACCCGAGCCATTTCTTCAAATGCATGAAGAGGTGATAATCACTTGGTGCCAGGTCTGGGCTGTAAGGTGGATGGTTGATAACGTCCCACTTGAAGGACTCAAGGAGGGCCGTTGTTCTGCGAGCAGAGTGAGGACGGGCATTATCGTGCAAAAAAACGATACCGGAAGGCAGCATACCACGGCGTTTGTTCTGTATAGCCCATCGTAACTTTTTTATTGTTTCACAGTACACGTCTTGATTAATGGTCGTACCACGTTCCATGAATTCAACCAACAACACCCCTTTGGCATCCCAAAACACCGTTACCATCAGTTTTCTGGCAGAAAAATCTTGCGAGGCTTTTCTTGGTTTGGTAGGCGAATTTGGATGTGCCCACATCTTTGATTGTTCTTTTGTCTCAGGGTTCACGTACTTAATCCAGGTTTCGTCACCGGTCACGATTCTGTTTAACAATGGTTCTCCTTCGTCCTCATAACGTGACAGAAAGTCTAATGCAGAGGCCATTCTTTGAGTTTTGTGGTGGTCGGTAAGAATTTTGGGCACCCATCGTGCACAGAACTTACGGTAACCCAATCTTGCTGTCACTATCTCGTACAAGAGAGTCTTAGAAATCTGTGGAAAACCAGTAGACAACTCCGACATTGAGAAACGTCGATTTTCACGAACTTTTGCATCAACTGTCTGAACGAGTTCGTCAGTCACCAATGATGGTCTACCACTCCTCTCTTCGTCATGAACGTTTTCTCGTCCACTTTTAAATAAACGTACCCATTCACGGACAACTCCTTCACTCATAACTCTTGGTCCGTACACGGCACAAAGCTCACGATGAATAGCTGCTGCAGAATATCCTTTGGCTGTAAAAAACCTTATGACAGCACGCACTTCACATTTGGCGGGGTTTTCTATTGCAGCACACATTTCAAACTGCCACAAAAACTAAACTAGCGCAGGTACGACGTTCACTCGACCACGGCTTGATGCCGACTGACCTGTTGAGTGCGTGAACGCACAGATGGCATCGCTACTCCCCCCACAACCCGCACTGTGACCAATCGGAGGTTACTTTCTGAACCGCCCTCGTATCAAGGCACTACAATGCAAAGCAATATGAAATCGAACAAGCACATAAGGATAGCAGTAGGGAGAGGAAATGGTTGATTTAGTTTTACTGGTAGAATTTTAGGATAGTGTGTTTCATCTTTAAAGGAGACCACATACAGAACACTAGTGCACCATTTTTGAGAACTGCAAATGTTTGGGATCCCCACGAGGTCAAATTAATGGAAAACATTGAAGCAATTCAGAGGGAAGGCTGCTTGATTTGTTACCAGTAGGTTTGATCAACATGCAAGTATTACAGAGGTGCTTTGTGAACTCAAACGGGAATCCCTAGATGGAAGACAACATTCTTTTCTTGAAACAGTATTGAGAAAATTAAAGAGAACTGGCATTTGACTGCACAACAATTCTACTGCCACCAATGTACCTTCCCCATAAGGATCATGAAGATAAGACAAATAAGCACTTGTATGAGCCTTGATAATCATGAGAATTAATCTACCTCCTTCACTCACTCACAACCACCCACCCACTCACCTAGACAGTCATTTTTCCCCTGCTCTATTTGAAATTGGATCAGGAGAGGAAATGTCTTGTAATGGTACTGAGTAACCTCCACCGCATTCCAGACAATGGGTTACATAGTATACTTGTAGATGCAGAAAGGAACATGAGGTACTGAACAATAGTGGGCAAAGGATGGTCTTGTCTTAAAAGCTGGTTCACAAACTACAAAGTTTTTTGACTCAATTCTCAAATACTGTTCTCTTATTCCTGGAATTAGTCTATACGAAAGTATGAGGAATAATGAGTTCCTTTCATTATGGTATTCAGCCAACACCACTGAATAATTTTATAAGTTTTCTGGTAGAATTTTCTCATACCCTGTATATCTACACAATTACTCTTCATTACTGTATACCAGAAAAGATCAGTACTAATAATTATAAACATAACAAAGTTAGTAATAATTAGCAACTGACCATGTGGGAGACACAGCACATGAAAGGCTGGCTTCTGAGAAAGCAGGACCAGAGCATCTAGTACTGAAGATACAATAACAGCTGTGTGATGTTTTGCACCTTTCGATACCTGTGGATTAAGAAAGCCTCCACAACCACTATGTGGAATGGTTTCTTCACCAGTTCTCGTAAGTATTTTAATTCCTGCTATTTCTTCTTCAATACTGTGCAAAGGAAAATACAATTTTGAGGCCTCCAAGTCTATCCTTGCACCACATTGCAAAAGAACTGATAATGGAACATTCTGAAAAAATTATAATAATATGAAACCTCAGCATATGTGTTTTATAACACCACATATGCATAATGAAGCTTCATTCGTTACTTTACTTACATTTATGTCAAATAAGCGTAATTCAGTGAGTAGCTGAGATTCTGGTACATCATGAAGAGCTGCTGTGGTATTTTCAAGATTCTTCCAGTACTGTTTCACTTTGTCATTTGAAATAGTGATATGTTTTAAAATGTCATTTTCAGATTTCGAAAAAGGCTTCTTCTTTTTGTGCTGCTGTATGACTTTCTCCATAATATCCCAAGGACCAGCATGCTTACATTTATAGCAAACAAAATACCCTGAAAAACAACACAATTAAATTAGTCCTATATTAGGATTATTAATTCCCACCAAAACTGTAGGACTAACAGGAAAAACTGTAGGGCCTATATCCTTCAGCTCTTGCACTCATACACTGTTCCATGAGATGACACAGGAAGATAAGAGAGCAGAAGAAAAGTCTAAGAGAAATAGACAATGAAGATAAGGAAATGTTGGTTCAAATTCTTTAAAGAAAATGTGTAAGGTGTGGGATAGACTCACAATTACCAATGATATTGCCAACTACGAAAATATTGTATGGATGTTATCTTTTGTTGAATAATTATTATATCAAATTATTTACATGAAGCAAATTTCATTTTTAAACCCTATCACTCATGTATTTTGCCAAACTGTTTGTTGGCCAAATCAGTATGCATGTGTACCTAATATGTTCCAAAATGCTGCACATAAAAACTGGATTTTCCAGTGCTCATACCACAGGTGCTATTGATGATAAAAAGACATGGTCAGCTGCTTTGGATAGCCCTTGAGCTAGAGACTACTTGTATACCCGACAGAAGGATCATCTTAGTGTCACTATCCTACAGTACAGGATCAAGGTATGAGTGCTATACACTTGCTCCTCCTTAGGCAAATGGACCAAATCAGTTTTTTCTTTTTGGGTTAGATGTGGCCTATCTTGCATCTTAAGGGGCTTATTGAGCCAGCAAACCACTCAAATTTTAGCAGTATATTCTCTAGCCATTAATCTAGAAAAACCACCTCCCTCAGTTATCAAGAAACTCCCCAAAGACTTACTTTTTGGGTATCAGAACCTAGCCATGCATTCTGAGAAGGCTATGTACAGCAAATGGCTGTAATTTTTTTGATGTGTTTCTAAGATCCCAATCTCAAACAACCTTGAAAATTTTCTTCGTATCTTTATCGGTTTGTGAGATAAAGACATTCAAAGTTGTCCTACTTAAACATGTAAAATATGCACTTAAAATCCGGTGAGAGGCGAAAATGTCATTTATAATGTGACGTAGCGAGGAGAAATATGCTGGGAACTCCACACTGTAGTACTGAAACAAATGCAAAATTTTTGTGCACATAAAATCTGGTCTGAGGTGTAAATTTAGTTTTATGTTTTTTCAATTTCACAAAAGAAAACTATCAGAATTTTTACTGATCCATCAAGTTCTTTTCGTATGAGGGACATGTCCTGCTGTAGCAGGGAAAAGAAAGGAATTAGCAGAAAGATGCTCCTATCAGAACACAAAAAAATGTTAATATGTTCATGCTTAATAAAAGTGGGGTACCAGCTGCCTCATTCTACATTCGTCAAAACCTTTCAAAACTTTCCAAAAAATTTTGGCACGCAAACATATTCACACTTTTTACGCTTAAAGAGAAGAAGAGTGTGGCAGTGGCAAAGACATGGAAAAGGAATATATACTGGAAGGTAGTATTAGAAAGAGCAAATGAGACAATAGTAGTATGAGAGAAAGAGAGGGAGATAGTGACATTGGAACATAGTTGACAGTGACATAATGGTGCTAGTGGTGCTAGGAAGAGATTGAAGGAGACAGTGGCAAGGAGGGGGGGGGGGGGAGGGGGGACACAGAAAGAAGAGTGTGACAGTGAGAAGAGACAGCAGCATTAGCAAGGAAAGAATGATATATCAGAGTAAGAGAGAGCAATAGGGATACAACGATAGTGAGAGGAGACTGTAGCAGTAGGACAGAACAAAGGGGACTATGGCTGTGACACAGGAGACAATGACAGAGACACAGAGAGATAATGACAACGAGTTGGGCTGAGTGAATGAGTGAGAAGGGGCAACTCGGACTGGGTGTGTATGAGCAGCTTACAGCAATTGACTTATGGGTGTAAGAGTTACAGTTAGGAGAACTTGAGAGTCTTTGGTGAGTTGTATATTAAAAAGTACGAATATCTTAGGGTGTCAAATCTATTGGGAAAATTTTTAAAGGTGCTAAGGGACCTGGTACATCATTTCTCAGTCAGAGACTTTTAAATAAACAGAAATGCACTCGCATTTTATGTTCTCTGATAGGAGCATTTTTGTGTTGGTTATCTATACTTGATGATTAGTATTACAAATGATATGAAAGTGACGCATTGCTTAGTGATTCATATTCACATCTGTTTGAATGAGAGAAATTGCACTGGATATTACCAGAACAGTATTTCTCATTGTATAATTAACAAAAATAAAACAATGGAATATAACTATAAAATAATAACCAAAATATACATGGTCAAGTGAGAATTATGTTACAGAGTCTTTAGGGAATGAACAGTATAATAAACCTGCATCACAAGTTTACTAACAAGAAAGTATGACTAATGTCAATATGTTCACACTAATAACTTCTTCTTCTGACACTAGTACTTAAATATCTGCACTACAAAAAGATTATGCCATAGGGCAGAATTGAAATACAGTACACAAACTATGCTAGCAATCCTACTAGCAGGTCAATGCAATGAGAGATTTCTATGTGCAAGACAAGCAGAACTGACCTTTCTGTTTAACTTATCCGCCTGCCGGTGCCACCTCAATTAGTTATCCACCTGGATTCCTAAGGACCTCATACACAGAATTTTCATCAAATGTGTGTTCATTAATCTCCTTTTTCATTATCTGTAACTCATTTTCATTAATTTCAAAGTGCATACCTTGAGCCTTTTTATAAGTGATGGTTAAATAGCTTGCCATGAAGCCACTGCAAGCCTGCTCCATTTTCCTCCGGTCTGTGTCTGATATGGATGAGATCCTTTTTTCTTGTATCATCAGCAAACATTACAGTTTTTGAAGAGCCTTTCAATGTCTTTGCTAAATTAATTTTGTAGGTCACACACCATATTTAATGATTTCTCCCTCTTGTGTCTTTTGTAAATGTGGTCCTCATTTTTCTGTTATCAAGATATGTCTCTGCCCATGTAAGATGAATAGCAACACTTGTTTTTCTCATAAAATTTTATGATTTGCACAATCAAAGACCTTGGAAACATCAATAAAAGGGTATATTTTTTCTTTATTTGGTTCCACCAGAACTCTGAGATCACATATCCATATGTCTGTAGAGAACACTTTCCACAACCCAAGTTGAACTACTGTAAACAGGTTACTGTCAGAAAAGTGGCTATAAACATGTTACGTGCTACCTTAAAAAATTAATGAGGGTGACAGGTCTAAAATTAAAGAACACTCGTTGTTGTTGTGGTCTTCAGTCCTGAGACTGGTTTGATGCAGCTCTCCATGCTACTCTATCCTGTGCAAGCTTCTTCATCTCCCAGTACCCACTGCAACCTACATCCTTCTGAATCTGCTTAGTGTATTGATCTCTTGGTCTCCCTCTACGATTTTTACCCACCACGCTGCCCTCCAATCCTAAATTTGTGATCCCTTGATGCCTCAGAACATGTCCTACCAACCGGTCCCTTCTTCTTGTCAAGTTGTACCACAAACTCCTCTTCTCTCCAATTCTATTCAATACCTCCTCATTAGTTATGTGATCTACCCATGTAATCTTCAGCTTTCTTCTGTAACACCACATTTCGAGAGCTTCTATTCTCTTCTTGTCCAAACTATTCATCGTCCATGTTTCACTTCCATACATGGCTACACTCCATACAAATACTTTCAGAAACGACTTCCTGACACTTAAATCTATACTCGATGTAAACAAATTTCTCTTCTTCAGAAACGCTTTCCTTGCCATTACCAGCCTACATTTTATATCCTCTCTACTTCGACCATCATCAGTTATTTTGCTCCCCAAAATAGCAAAACTCCTTTACTAGTTTAAGTGTCTCATTCCCTAATCTAATTCCCTCAGCATCACCCGACTTAATTCGACTACATTCCATTATCCCCGTTTTGCTTTTGTTGATGTTCATCATATATCCTCCTTTCAAGACACTGTCCATTCCATTCAACTGCTCTTCCAAGCCCTTTGCTGTCTCTGACAGAATTACAATGTCATCGGAGAACCTCAAAGTTTTTATTTCTTCTCCATGGATTTTAATACCTACTCCGAATTTTTCTTTTGTTTCCTTCACTGCTTGCTCAATATAGAGATTGAATAACATCGGGGAGAGGCTACAACCCTGTCTCACTCCCTTCCCAACCACTGCTTCCCTTTCATGTCCCTCGACTCTTATTACTGCCATCTGGTTTCTGTAAAAATTGTGAATAGCTTTTCGCTCCCTGTATTTTACCCCTGCCACCTTCAGAATTTGAAAGAGAGTATTCCAGTCAACATTGTAAAAAGCTTTCTCTAAGTCTACAAATACTAGAAACGTAGGTTTGCCTTTCCTTAATCTTTCTTGTAAGATAAGTCGTAAGGTCAGTATTGCCTCACGTGTTCCAACATTTCTACGGAATCCAAACTGATCTTCCCCAAGGTCTGCTTTTACCAGTTTTTCCATTCGTCTGTAAAGAATTCGTGTTAGTATTTTGCAGCCGTGACTTATTAAACTGATAGTTTGGTAATTTTCACATTTGTCAACACCTGCTTTCTTTGGGATTTGAATTATTATATTCTTCTTGAAGTCTGAGGGTATTTCGCCTGTTTCATACATCTTGCTCACCAGATGGTAGAGTTTTGTCAGGACTGGCTCTCCCAAAGCTGTCAGTAGTTCTAATGGAATGTTGTCTACTCCGGGGGCCTTGTTTCGACTCAGGTCTTTCAGTGCTCTGTCAAACACTTCACGCAGTATCATATCTCCCATTTCATCTTCACCTACATCCTGTTCCATTTCCATAATATTGTCCTCAAGTACATCACACTTATATAGACCCTCTATATACTCCTTCCACCTTTGTGCTTTCCCTTCTTTGCTTAGAACTGGGTTTCCATCTGAGCTCTTGATGTTCATACAAGTGGTTCTCTTACCTCCAAGGGTCTCTTTAATTTTCCTGTAGGCAGTATCTATCTTACCCCTAGTGAGGTAAGCCTCTACATCCTTACATTTGTCCTCTAGCCATCCCTGCTTAGCCATTTTGCACTTCCTCTCGATCTCATTTTTGAGACGTTTGTATTCCTTTTTGCTGCTTCATTTACTGCATTTTTATATTTTCTCCTTTCATCAATTAAATCCAGTATTTCTTCTGTTACCCAAGGATTTCTACTAGGCCTCGTCTTTTTACCTACTTGATCCTTTGCTGCCTTCACTACTTTGTCCCTCAAAGCTACCCATTCTTCTTCTACTGTATTTCTTTCCCTCATTCCTGCCAATTGTTCCCTTATGCTCTCCATGAAACTCTGTGCAACTTCTGGTTCTTTCAGTTTATCCAGGTCCCATCTCCTTAAATTCCCACCTTTTAGCAGTTTCTTCAGTTTTAATCTACAGGTCATAACCAATAGATTGTGGTCCGAGTCCACATCTGCCCCTGGAAATGTCTTACAATTTAAAACCTGGTTTCTAAATCTCTGTCTTACCATTATATAATCTATGTGATACCTTTTAGTATCTCCAGGGTTCTTCCATGTATACAACCTTCTTTCATGATTCTTGAACCAAGTGTTCGCAATGATTAAGTTATGCTCTGTGCAAAATTCTACCAGACAGCTCCCTCTTTCATTTCTTACCCCCAATCCATATTCACCTACTATGTTTCCTTCTTTCCCTTTTACTACTCTCGAATTCCAGTCACCCACAACTATTAAATTTTTGTCTCCCTTCACTACCTGAATAATTTCTTTTATCTCGTCATACATTTCATCAATTTCTTCATCATCTGCAGAGCTAGTTGGCATATAAACTTGTACTACTGTAGTTGGCATGGGCTTCGTGTCTATCTTGGCCACAATAATGCGTTCACTATGCTGTTTGTAGTAGCTTACCCGCACTCCTATTTTTTCCTTTTTTTAAATTCATTATTAAACCTACTCCTGCATTACCCCTGTTTGGTTTTGTATTTATAATCCTGTATTCACCTGATCAGAAGTCTTGTTCCTCCTGCCACCGAACTTCACTAATTCCCACTATATCTTACTTTAACCTATCCATTTCCCTTTTTAAATTTTCTAACCTACCTGCCCAATTAAGGGATCTGACATTACACGCTCCGATCCGTAGAACACCAGGTTTCTTTCTCCTGATAACGATGTCCTCTTGAGTAGTCCCCGCCTGGAGATCCGAATGGGGGACTATTTTACCTCCAGAATATTTTACCCAAGAGGACGCCATCGTCATTTAACCACACAGTAAAGCTGCATGCCCTCGGGAAAAATTACGGCTGTAGTTTCCCCTTGCTTTCAGCTGTTCGCAGTACCAGCACAGCAAGGCCATTTTGGTTAGTGTTACAAGGCCAGATCAGTCAATCATCCAGACTGCAGCCCCTGCAACTACTGAAAAGGCTGCTGCCCCTCTTCAGGAACCACACGTTTGTCTGGCCTCTCAACAGATAACCCTCCGTTGTGGTTGCACCTACGGTACGGCCATCTGTATCGCTGAGTCACGCAAGCCTCCCCACCAAAAGCAAGGTCCATGGTTCATGGGGGAAGAAGAATGCTCACTTATCTTATAAATAACACCCATTTATAAGAACACTCACTTATCTTATAAATGGGTGAATGGGTGTTACCATTGCCTATTTCAGTCTATTGGGAAATTCACCTTGACTCATCAACTAATTACACAGGTAATTCAAGGACAATGTTGTCAAATCAGCACCAATACTGTGGTTGAAATAACAGCAAACTAGAAGAGTTAATGCTTTTCAGCAACATAATTATTTTTAAGGTTTTGAACATGGCTGTGATCAGGAACCGTAATTAATTACCATGTCACAAAATTCCAGCCAACTGGTTGCAAATAGAATATAAAATTCTTTAAGTAGTTTTCAACGCCAACTAGGGACGCCTTCTTCAGAAGAAACTGTTACTACATGTGAGGTAACAGTTTCTTCAGAAGAAGGCGCCCCTAGTTGGCATTGAAAACTATTTACAGAATTTTATATTCTATTTGCAACCAGTTGGCTGGAATTTTGTGACATTCTAATTATTTTTATAATCTCTTTAATATCTGATATGCCAAAATTGATGTCTGCTGGTAGGATTTCCAGTGCCTGCCTAAGTAAATCTACCAGATCTGCTTTTGGTGATCCACTTTTCCACATTGTGTTCAGGTACTTTAAGAAAGAATTAATTCAATTTAGTGGTACATGATTTGAGTTTAACATTGTCTGCCACACTGCTATTGTCATCATGGAGTTGAATATCATTTGCCTTGCCAATTTTATCCTTATACACATAGTAATTGCATGACATTGCCTTTGTTTTTTTTTTTTTCTTCTTTGAATTTTTTGTGCACAGGGAATGGTTTTTGCTTTTTGGGTAACACAGTGAAGAATTTCACTCTATTGCTTATAGTGTGCCTTTATGTCCTGATAGCTAGTCCTCTGGATTAAACACAGCCAGATGTTAGCCATAATTTTTCTCAGCTTTCACTCTACCCTTTTGCTTCATTACAGATGAAAGATGAGGTGGTATCATGTTGCCTGTTATGTCCAAAAACACCTGTCTCACATGATTATGTAGCCCTCAGAGAGCCACATCACCCATATAGAACGAACAGTGGAAAACAAAGATCTAGACAGGGACAACGAAACTAAACTGCTCAGGCAGTGAATAGGTATACCTCTACAGAGAAATTAGGACTGGCTTTACCTATTTTGAGAATCAAACCAAATTATATTTCTGATGTCCCCATGTCTGCACACCCAGATCTCAATTTTCGAAAGTTTCCCTAACACAGTTTAGGTGAAAGTGTCAAAGAACATAAAAAATGCTACATCACTCACTACTTGATTGAAACTGCGTGAGTTAAAATGCACCAGAATTTGTATCTTCTTCTCTGGAAGACACTTTCCTTTCCCTTCATTCTGAACTGATTGTTGTATCTTTGATTGGATAAATATTCAATTGGTAAAGACATTTTCTGTAGTTAATTAAGTAAGAAAAAGGTCATGGAAGCTCCTGTAGTTTCCACATATTCTCAGTTCACCTCGTATTTGCTTGCTAATAGAGATAAATTGATTCTTTCTGTTTATTTGACAGTATGGGCATTTGGTTGATATGACTAACATACGCAGCACAATCAACACAAGGAAGGAAAACTAGGCTTTTACATCTCATCAATGATGAGTTTGTTAAAGATGAAATTTTGGTACTCAAATGAGAGTCCAGTGCCCAAACTATGGCATGACTCATTTGTTTGGAAGAATCAAGAAAAATATTTCACTGCTTGAAATGTGGAACTGATTTATCTTAGCTAAAACATTCATCCATTATGAATGATAGACATATTGTACCCTCAGTTTAATTTTCAAAAGACATTTGTTTGTAAAGATTCCCACAGGCAACACATCTAAAAATTCTCTGTTCTCAGTACTCTCGCCAGTGTTAAGGTCTAATACCTACATAGTTCTTACTCTTTTTTTCCAAATACACAATATCTATAATTACAATTTTTTGGAATTTTACACATATCTTTCAGCTTTCAAAAATTTATTACAAGTGTAACCCTTTTTTCATGTAATGAAGAAATTACTGATGTATCACATAATACACAATATCATAGGTTTCTGAAGTGCACCTCTCCCCTGTTCGAAAACTTTTTTCTGTTGTATAAAGCTGAAAACTTTTGTTTTTTGTAATTCAAAAGAATTTCTCCCCTAACTAAAAGTGTTCTCATACTTGTCTTAAGCATTTTAAAATCTTTCCAGGAAGTTGGAAATGAGTAACTGACTGCAGTATTACCTTCACTTCAATTCTGGCATTTCCTTTGATTATATTCTTCAGGCTCAATATTAATGTATCATAAAATTGATACTAGCTCAGTATATGATGTATCAGCATCTTTCCATACAAGTGAAGTAACCACATTTCCTACCACAGTTTATGAGTACCAACATTAATAAGAGTGTAAGTTTTTAATGAACTTCTACATCTACACTCTGCAAACAATCATAAGGAACATGGCAGAGGGTACATCCCATTGTACCAGTTATTTGGATTTCTTGATTCTTCCATTCACATATGAATTGCAGGACGAATGATTGTTTGAATACCTCTGTGTGTGCAGTAATTGTTCTAATCTTATCTTCATGATCCCTAAGTGAGCGACATGTAGAGGTTTGTAGTATATCCCTAGAGTAATCATTTAAAGCCAGTTCTTGAAACTTTGTTACTAGTCTTTCTCAGGATAGTTTACATCTGTCCTCAAGAGTATGCCAATTCAGTTCTTTCAATACCCCTGTGACACACTCCCACAGATTAAACAAACTGTGACCATTCGTGCTGCTCTTCTCTGCATACGGTCAGTATCCCCTGTTAGTCGTATCTGATACAGGTCCCACACACTTGAGCAATATTCCAGAACTGGTCGCACAAGTGACATGTAAGCAATGTCTTCTGTAGACTGATTGCACTTCTCCGGTATTCTACCAATAAATAAACCAAAGTGTGTGGGCCCTGATCAGATACGATTAACAGAGGATACTGACCATATGCAGAGAAGGACAGCACGAATGGCCACAGTTTGTTTAATCTGTGGGAGTGTGTCACAGGGGTGTTGAGAGAACTGAACTGGCCAACTCTTGAGGACAGTCTACCCACAACTGAACCTAAGTGATCATTCCATTTCATATCCCTACAAAGTATTACACGCAGGTATTTGTATGAGTATACTTTTTGGTATGGACGAAACTGTTCTTTCTCTGTAGTTCATTAACAAATTGGTGCACCACACAGTTATCCTATTTCTTTTGGAACATTTTTAGTATTCATTACCACCAAAATTAAACTGATATTCATTTTCAATGTCTGCTGCTATATTTTTATAGCTGCGTTATCATTTTATTTTTGAACAAGAGAAGGACAATACAAATAAGAAGTGTTCTTGAAAAGCACAGCAGTATTGTCTGAGCATAACAATTTTGACAAGGCATTTTATTATTGTTGGACAGTTCTTCCTATTCATAGACAAACAACTTGAGCATAACCACAGAAGATAATTGATTGTTTATAGCACTTTTGGCCTTTCTTCTTTTAGCACTCTGTAGTGGGAACAACATTCAAAATGTGTGAGGTGGGTGAACACTGAGTTGAGGAAGCTGATGGTGACTGAAATGAAATCTCATATGGGTGCAGCGCTTGTTGCTACAATTGGGAGATGGGGATGTACTAAACAAGACCTACACCTGAAAGGGAAAGGGGAAGATAGGCTGGCTGAAATTTTTGCAGATAATATATGGGGGGCTACCTCGCACAAAGTATAATCCTGTGGTTACTGATGTCAGAGAGATACTTTTTTTTTGGTAAGAATCAGGATGAATGAACACTGTTTTGAACTAAGTCAAAATAACTGAAGAGCCCAAAAATGCTTAGGACACACAAAAAAATAAAGTTAGATTATTTCATTAAAATATTAGAAGGCTGATTAATAAGGTAGAAGAGCTCGTCTGTTTGGAAAAGACTGAATCCTGTGCCCATCTGAGCAACGGGTAATCACACGGTTATATAAGTCACATATAAAAGATTACACTCTAGCAACTTACTCATGCAGAACTAATGTCGAAAAGGAGAAGTTACTGCACAGATTTAGACAGAATGAAAGTTCAAAAAGACTGAGACAAGCAGATTTTGTAGTGATCAGAACATAGAAGTTTATGCCTGTGAATAAATACTGAAAAACTATTCAGTTTTAACTGTAACTATGTACAGATTCCCACTGGTGTATTCTGAAATGTTTATGAGGAATCTGGAGGCCTTGCTATGCTATCTGTCTGACATCAGCAAGCAGTTAATAACCTGTGGTGACTTAAACGTAGATTTTCTAAAGCATTCTGATAGGAAAAATGACCTGCAAACCTTACGTGGCTCCTAACATTTGATCTCAGTGATTAATCGATAATGTTGTCCTTGGTGAAGTTCAAAGCAAGAGAACGCCTGTTTAACCAGTAATAAATGCTCTCTTTGATCATGATGCACAGTAAGTGAGGGTAAATAACATAGTGGTGCAGGTAGTCGTCAGTAGTAATCAGTTAGAGTAATTAAGGACTCCAGCACAAATGTTTTTAAGAATAGTTTACAAGTTACAACATAGGATGAAATTTATAATAAACCAAATGCTAACATGAAATTTAATCTATTCTATGATAAACTCATATCATTACATGAAAATACCTTTCCACATAAGCTAAACGGAAATGACATTAAACAGCCATGTAAAAAAACATGGATCATTTGACAGATTAAAGTATCTTGTGAAACAAAAGGGGAACTGTACCTGTTGGCAAGAATAAGTATAGTTCCTGCAGTAGTTTCACAATAGAAAAACTACTCAAAATTACTCAGAAACATTATTAAAAAAATAAATAAACATGCCAATATTGTCAGGAATCAGTACTCTCAATGACAGATATAGTGCTACATGGAATATAGTGAAACAAGAGATAGGACAACCAGCAACAGACTAGGATAACATCCCTATTGAACTGAATGAAAGGGGTATAAATGATGGGTCACAGGTAGCAAATAAAATTTCATAGCACAGTACAAATATAGCAGAAAGTATGGACAAACAAGTGTCGGATAGGCAGTCAGTGACAGAGTACCTCACGTTCCTGCTGCTAAACAGGCGAGTACACCGTTCGTTTGTTGTATATTTTTACAAGCTTCCTGCAGGAGCGACTTATTTACTTACAGATACCTATGTAGTTACTAGATTATTTTTGTAATTTCTTGTGTGTTCATGTCCTTACTAGGCACAAGCTTTTATTTTAATAACAGTGTAGTGTACTGTACCGTACCAGTGTTGCTATCGACCCTCGTTTCGTACAGACTTTTGTTTGTTTTGGTTAGTATAGCTCCATGTCGGATAGACCATCAGTGACAGAGCACCTCACATTCCTGCTGCTAAAAAGGCAAGTACACCATTCATTTGTTGTGTATTTTTATGTGTATTTTTACGAGCTACAAACGGGAGCGACTGCAGTAACAGATAGGAACTGTGATTGCTGTGCACAGATGTGAGCTGAGTTGGCGACCCTTTGCTCACAGATCCAGGCTGTGTTGGCTTCTGTCACACAGCTTGAGGCTGCTGCCAAGGGGCATCACTGTTGGGGGTGAGACACGGGGATGCGAGAGACGTCGAGCACATCCCACGTGTCCCCCGTTTGGTCCACTGCTGTGGCTGCCCCCGGGTACTGCCTGCACTGAGGTTGACCCCTCACCCGTGGTCAAGTGGGAGGACTTTCCAAAGTCTGGCAGGCAGCGAAAAACTTTCCGAGGGGCCGATCATACGGCATCCCCAGTTTGTTTGACAAACAGGTTTCGGGCGTTATCTGTGGCCGACGATGTCTCTGAGCCAGATGCAGTCATCCACCCTGTTCCAGAGGAAGCATCTCGGCCCGCAAAGTCTGGGCATTCACAGAGGGTGGGTTTGCTGGTAGTTGGGAGCTCCAATGTTAGGTGCATAATGGGGCCCCTTAGGAACAGGGCTGCCAAGGAGGGGAAGGAAGCCAGTGTGCACTCCGTGTGCATACTGGGGAGAGCCATTCTGGATGTGGAGAGGCTGCTTCTGGATGCCATGAAGAGTACAGGGTGCAGCCAATTGCAGGTGGTGGCTCATGTCAGTACCAACGATGTATGTCGTTTTGGATCAGAGGAGATTCTCTCTGGTTTTGGGCGGCTAGTGGAAATTGTAAAGACTGCCAGTCTTGTTTGCGAGATTAAGGCGGAGCTCACCATCTGCAGCATCGTCAATAGAACCGACTGTGGTCCTTTGGTGTAGAGCCGAGTTGAGGGTCTGAATCAGAGGCTCAGGCAATTTTGTGACGTTGTAGGCTGCAGATTCCTTGACTTGTACCATTAGGTGGTGGGTTTCCGGGTTCCGATTAATAGGTCAGGAGTCCACTACACACAGGAAGGAGCTACACAGGTAGTGGAGGCTGTGTGGAAGGGACTGGGCATTTTTTTGGGTTAGAAGGCATCAGGGAGCCACAGAAAGGGCGTCTGTCTGAAAGGGGGCAGTAAAACACAGTAAGTTAGTTGTAGAAATGATCGGTATTGTTGTTGTAAATTGTCGTAGCTGTGTTGCGAAAGAACCAGAGCTCCAAGCCCCAATAGAAAGCACTGGAGCTCAAATAGTTATAGGTAAAGAAAGCTGGCTAAAGCCGAAAATAAGCTCAACATAAATTTTTTCTAACGATCTAACAGTGATCAGAAAGGATAGATTAAATACAATTGGTTGTGGCGTATTTATTGCTGTCAGAAGTAGTTTGCCTTGTAGTGAAACTGAAGTAGAGAGTTCCTGCAAAATAGTATGGGTAGAGGTTATACTTGACACATCGGACTAAACTATTAGTTGGGTCGTTTTACCAACCCCCAACTCAGAAGATATAGTTGCTGAACAGTTCAAAGTAAACTTGAGTCTCATTTCAAATAGGTACCTCACTCATACAACTGTAGTCAGTGGGGACTTAAATCTACCCTAGATATGCTGGAAAAATTATACATTTAAAGCCGGCGGCAGGCATAAAACATCTTCTGAAATTGTACTAAATGCTTTCTCAGAAAATTATTTTAAACAATTAGTTCATGAGCCCACTCGAAGCATAAATGGTTGTGAAAGCATACTTGACCTCTTAGCAACAAATAATCCTGGCAAATAGTGAGTACCTTGACGAATACAGGGATTAGCAACCACAAGGCAGTAGCTGCTAGGCCAAATACCATAACTCCTACAACCATTAAAAAGAAATGCAAAGTACATGTATTTAAAGAAGCTGATAAAAATGCCATTAACACCTTTTTAAGAGACAGTCTGCACTCCTTCCAATCTGATCATGTAAGCGTAGAAAAGTTGGGGAATGATTTCAGAAGGATAGTATCAACAGCAATTGAGAGATATATACCACACAAATTAATAAGTGATGTTACTGAACCCCCACAGTACACAAAACGGGTCAGATCGCTGTTGCAGAAGCAGCATAAAATAGCATGCCAAATTTAAAAGAACGCAAAATCCCCAAGATTGGCAAAGTTTTGCAGAAGCTCGAAATATGGTGTGTACATCAATGCAAGATGCTTTCAATAATTTCCACAACAAAACTCTGTCTCGAAATCTGGCAGAAAACCCAGAGAGATTCTGGTCATTCATAAAGCACACCAGTGGCAAGACGCAATCAATACCTTCATTGTACGATAACGGTTTTCCGAAACTCCTTGACCAAAGAAGAGGAAGTAAATATTCCTGAATTCCAATCAGGAACAACTGCCAAGATGAGAAACATAGAAACAGATATCCTCAGTGTCGCAAAGCAGCTTAAATCACTTAATAAAAGCAAGGCTTCCGGTCCAGATTGTATACCAGTTAGGTTCCTCTCTGAGTATGCTGACACAATAGCTCCCCATATTTAGCAATTATATACAACCGCTCGCTCACAGAAAGATACGCACCTAAAGACTGGAAAAATGCTCAAGTCACACCAATAACCAAAAAGGGCAGTATGAGTAATCCGTTGAATTAAAGGCCCATATGACAACATCAATTTGCATTAGGGTTTTGGAACATATACTGTATTCAAATATTATGAAGTACCTTGAAGAAAACGATTTATTGACGCGTAGTCAGCACGGATTCGGAAAGTATCATTCTTGGGAAACACAACTAACTTTTTATACTCATGAAGTAATGAGTGCTGTCAACAGGGCATGTGACATTGATTCCATATTTTTAGATTTCCAGAAGGCTTTCGACACCATTCTTCACAAGCGTCTTCTAACCAAACTGTGTGCCTGCAGAATATTGCCTCAGTTGTGTGACTGGATTTGTGATTTCCTGTCAGAAAGATCACAGTTCATAGTAACAGATGGAAATTCATCGAGTAAAACAGAAATAATATCTAGTGTTCCCCAAGGAAGTGTTACAGGCCCTCTACTGTTCCTGCTCTCAACACAGGAGACAATCTCAGTGGCCGTCTTAGAGTGTTTGCAGATGATGCTGCCATTTACTGTCTTGTAAAGTTATCAGATGACCAAAACAAATTGCAAAATGATTTAGATAAGATATCTGTATGGTGCAAAAAATGGCAATTGACCCTGAATAAAGAAAAGTGTGAAGTTATTCACATGAGTACTAACAGAAATGCGCTAAATTTTGATTACGCAATAAGTCACACAAATCTGAAGGCTGTAAATTCAAGTAAATACAATTACAAATACCCTAAATTGGAATGATCACATGAATAATGTTGTGGGTAGAGCCAACAAAAGACTGCAATTCATTGCCAGAATACTGAGAAGGTGCAGCTGGTCTACTAAAGATACTGCTTACACCATGCTTGTCCACCCTCTTCTGGAGTATTGCTGTGCAGTGTGGAATCCTCTTGAGATGGGGGTGAAGGATGACATTGTAAAAGTACAAAGAAGGGCAGCTGGTTTTGTATTATCATCAAGTAGGGGAGATAGTGCCACAGACATGATACGTAAATTGGACTGGCAATCATTAAAACAAAGGCATTTTTCCTTGCGATGGGATCTCATGAAATTTCAATCACCAGTTTTCTCCTCTGATTGCGAAAAAATTCTGTTGGCACCCACCTACATAGGGAGAAATGACCATCATGATAAAATACGAGAAATCAGGGCTCGCACAGAAAAATTTAAGTGCCCGTTTTTCCCGCACACCATTGGAGAGCTAAAGAATAAAAGCTTATCTGGTTTTGATGGGTTTTTAAACTGAGTAGTAAAGATTTGTTCCCATACAATAAGCCCAGTCGTATCTGAAATATGTAATGCATCACTAACCGAACGCATTTTTTCGTAGAGGCTAAAATAGGCCTATGCCATAGTCATACCCCTATTTTTGAAAGACGATAGGAGAAATGTCTGTAACTACCAACCAGTTTCACTGCTGAAATTTTCCAAAATTTTTGAGATGGTGATACATTGTAGAACAGAGTCTCACCTGAGCTACACCAATATCCTCAGCAAATCACAAATTGAATTTCAGAAGAGATGCTCTACTGAAATGCCATTCACAGGTTCCGTCACCAAATTTTACAAGCGCTAAGTAACAAAAAGTGCCAGTTGGTATTTTCTGCGAACTATCTAAGGCATTTTGCCATGTGAATCATAGTATCTCCTATAAATCATTTTACCAAAAGAATGGAGGAAGATGTATGCACTCGAGGAAATAATAAATAGGACAGAAACTTCAAAATCCTTAGGGATCCATATTGATGAGAATTGAAACTGGGAAAAAAACACATTTTAGAACTTCTAACTTAGTTCAGCACTTAGAATCATCGCAAATCTTAGGGAGAGAGATATCAGTAAGCTGTCATTTTTGCATATTTTCATTCAATAATGTCATATGGAATAATGTTCTGGGGTAACTAACCTTTAAGAAAGAAAGTCTTCATTGCTCAAAAACAAACTGTAAAAATAATACATGGTGCTCATCCATGATCACTTGTAAACATCTGTTTAAAGAGTTGGGCATTCTGGCTACTGCTTCAAACTATATTTATTCCCTCATGAAATTTGTTGTAAGTAATCCACTACAGTTCAAAAGGAACAATGATGCACATAATTACAATATCAGAGGGAAAAATGATGTTCATTACTCCACACCGAGGCTGTCTTTAGCACAGAAAGGGGTGCACAATACTGCAACAAAAAGTTTTGATCACTTACCCAGGGATATAAAATGTCTGACAAACAGTTTAAAAACATTTAAAAATTACAACAACCTGCATTACATGACAGATTAATAATAGAAAACAACAGAAGTTGTAAGCAAAAAAGAAAGAGAACTGCAACTGCAAAATGATCGTTCCAAAGAAGCAGTCCACTCCTTATTAAGTGTCAAACATCCATCTTTATTTCTGCGTGATATCCAAAGCCAGAAGCTGCTCAACTCACTTCACACACATCACTTCAGCCCTGCTCTAGAAGTATCAAGAAGCCAAACAGATTGCCGGCCCTGGCAGTTAACAATTTTTCTCCCAGTGTCAAAGGCAGAGACGCCTGTCGAATGTGTGAGAATTTCATTTTAACTGATGTAGCATAAAGATTTTATTTGTATAAAAAACTTGGTAGTGTTTACAGAGGGAGCATTATGATGATGATTGGTTTGTGGGGTGCTCAACTGTGTGGTTATCAGCGCCCATACAAATTCCCAATCTTTGCTACTTTCATGAATGATGATGAAATGATGAGGGCAACACAAACACCCAGTCATCTCGAGGGAGGTCAAAATCCTTGACCCCGCCGAAAATCGAACCCGGGATCCCGTGCTCGGGAAGCGAGAATGCGATCGCAAGCTGGGGCATAGAGGGAGCAGTCTAACAAGTGACCCGATAACAATGAGAAGAGTATACTTTGCTTCTACAACAGCAATTACTTTGTATAATATTACATACTGTTGGTCAACATATAAGCAAATAATATCTTATGCAAAGGCAAGTTGTGGAAAACATGATAAAATTGTCACTAAACACATGTATGATAACAGTTTCAGAACTGGAAATATTGCGTATTCCATGCACATACAATCAAGAGAGTGCGTTTCACGTGAAATTTAGAGTTCTTAAAATGTTACTTTAACACTTTTCTGAGCAATTTTGAAGTGTGAATACAACATTTGTACTGTTAAAAATTAAAGCTCTACCACAATAAATCTCAAAATCTGCAGACCTGATCTTATATAAAAAATAAGCCAGTTCAATCATTTGGTGATGTGGCTCCTTTGAGTCAGCAGAGCCCTGCAGATTTTTCCATTTCTGCCAATCTTGAGCTTCCCATTGCCAGTTCATTCCAGCTGTCTTTCTCAAGTCTCTGTCCGATCTGGGGGGGGGGGGGGGGGGGGTGTTTGAGGTTTACGGGCGCTAAACAGCGAGGTCATCAGCGCCCAAACGCATAAAAACAGGAACACATGCAGTGAAGGGACTAAGACGAACAGCGAACAAGGGGAACAGCGAAAAGACACAGACCTGACGCAGTTCCAAATCCTCACGTACAGAGGCAAAACAAGAGGAGAAGGTGTGCACTAAAAAAGGAAAGGAAATTCAAGGAAGGGAGGACAGAAACTGAAGGGAAACAAGGAGGTATTCGTGACTGGCGGACCTCTTACCTAAAATCTGGGTGAGCCAGTCATCCAGCAGCACATTAAAAACCTCTCCCTAAAAGCCGTGGCAACAAATTGGACAGGACACAAAACCGTAAAACCTTAAACACAGACGTTGCGTCGTCTTTCAAAATAGAGGGCAAATCCGGTGGCAAAGAAACCACCGCCCTCTGGTCAGAGAATAAAAGACAGTCAAGTAAAATGTGGCGGACAGTAATCTGGACGCCACAAGCACTGCAGATTGGGGGATCCTCCCGCCGTAGTAAAAAACCATGTGTGAAGGGACTGTGCCCGATGCGGAGGCGAGTGAGGAGAACTTCATCCCGCCTGCATGACTGGTAGGACGTACGCCATGGCCGCGTGGTGGCCTTGACCAGACGCAGCTTATTTTCACCGACTGCCAGCCACTCCTCTTCCCACTGACGCATAACGCGAAAACGCAGGAGGGAGGTAACAGCATGGAGAGGGACGGCACAGTCAACAACGTGAGGGAGGGAACATGCATCTTTGGCAGCCACATCTGCCAGCTCGTTTCCCCTAATACCCACGTGCCCCGGCACCCAGCAGAAGGAAACCTCCTTCCCCTGCCACTGCAGGTGGAGTAGGGCATCATGGATGTTCTGGACGACCGTATCCGCTGGGTACAAGTGTTGCATGGTCTGAAGGGCACTCAGGGAGTCAGAACAGATGAGGAACTTACGACTGGGAACACATCTCATCTGCTCCAATGCCCGCAAGATCGCAAACAATTCGGCATCAAAGATGGTAAACGCCGCAGGAAGCCGTAACTTGACGACTCGATCGGGGAAAACAACAGCACAACCAACAGAGTCCCCCTGTTTAGAGCCATCTGTAAATACTGGTACATGGTCGGGATGCTGGTTTAAAATACCATAAAATAAGGCGGTAAAAACAAACGCAGGAGTGCAGCTCCTTGTCCGATCTGTCCAGTCTGTCCGCTGGTCTTTTTGGGTTAGTTGGGCTCCTATCTAGTACTTGTTTTGACTACCCGCCATATTTTCTTCGAGTGATATAGGCAGCCTACTGCCATTTCAAGGTATTCACTCTTTCTATTATGTCACTGACCTGATACTGACTGCTTTCTTTTTACCTATCTTTGTGTAGTTCAACAATTACCTTTCCATTACCCTTTTGGCTACTATTAGTTTTCTAACAATGAACTCACTCACTGTGCACAAATAAAAACAGTTATTTTCACAATACCAATTTCCTCATTTAGTTGTACAATACTTATAATGCTTTCACACATCATATATAGCTCTGTTTTCATTGCGAGATGAATCGTCTATGTACAATGCTTTGGCACCAATATCGTGGAAGCTCTCCTTGCCTGACTCCCATAAATAAAGTCTGTTTCATATATACATACATCAGTTTTCTTTTTTTTTCTTTTTTTTCCATCCGCAGTAAATGTGTGGGATGGTACTGTCGATATTGTGGTTCATAAGTAACTAGCTAACATATTTTAACCTGTTTACAGTGCAACATATTGAGGAACTTTCTTCCATCTTTAAACACAAATTTGTAGCCTAATCTGGCACATTGTACACAGTAAAGGCTTTAACGAATTCGACATTTTCAATGGTCCAATCAGCTGAACTGCAATCTGTATTCTGCTTACCGTTTGACACACAGATGTACACTTTCCCAAGAAAAAGCATATGCCTAGAAGATTAATAAGAACTGACAATGGTGTGTCACTACAAGGTGTCAGTTTATTGTTAAGTCATCCCTCATCTGGTAAAAATTCACATTAGACACCCCCCCCCCCCCCTCCTCCCCTCGATGCATTTTTCAATATGGTGAGGATGTGAACATTAACCAGTAAATTCACTACCACAATGTTTATTTGGCTTTCACATTTGTTGGCTTTGCCAACTAACAATCAAACTACCACCTTTCAACCAAACCTAGACCTCAAGCCGGGCTACAAATTAGTGTCACCACATCCGCGATTTCAGGGGTCCTCACGACAGCTCTATCCCTCTCATCAAGAGCACTGAGTGAGCTGCCCTTATTTTTTAAGGTTGTCCAACCTATCCATCATTCCTCTCCAAGTTAGGACCTAATAGTTCTGAAAGCTTGGATAATGGTGTGTACTTTTGTGGCTATTGACAGTACTGATGATGCTTAAAAATTCATCTTCTGAAGAGGAGTACTGACCAAAAATTCTCTCACACAAGGGATACTTTTCCTATAATAAAGCAGATAAAACTGTCCTGGGGCATTTCACACAGAACACTTTTTCTGTAAACAGTCTTCATTTGGTTTTGATACGCTTCGGTGCAATTTTTAATGCTACTATTCTTTACCCGTATGAAGTAGAGAAAAATGTAGCTACAAATTCATTAAATTTAAGACCGGCATACGAAAAATTGTGTGTACTAATCCCTCCCCCCCACCCCTCCCGACACACACACACACACACACACACACACACACACTCTCTCTCTCTCACTGCAAGTTGGGTCTTATTCTGCTTATTCTGGCTATTGTTATGATACAAATACAGCTTTTTTTTAACTCATAGTTGTGAGCTACCAGTTATACATGAGGCACATTGTGATGGTTTAAGACTCGCTTCATGACTGTAATTCCACTGTCGCTTAACAAATAATAAACCTTTATTTTCAATCTTGGACAACTGTTTTATGTGTGTTTGTAAATACTGTCCATGTAATTTCACATATTACGTAGATCTCTCAACAACAGAAACTGAAAATGTACTTGCCTGACAATTACAGGGCTTTATTTGTACTAGTGGCAGAGCCGCTGCTGCTACTAGTTCCAGCGTTCGTAATTTTGACTACCATTGTTATACACGAACCAGGCTCTTTTGACCATAATACATTCAATTTAATTAGAATAGAAGAGATATAGGGGCATTGTAAGAATGACTATAGCACACTATGCATCTGCAGTGAATGTAAAGTACATTGAACTAACACGTAAATACATCATGACCGGTCACTGATTAATTTACAGTTCTTCCACCACATATAGCAGATTGCTTTCACTATTTCACTGTAATGCAATCTGTGTCAGAACACTGGTATTACACGTATCAAAATATGAAAAAAAATCAGTAGGTAAAAACTGAATGAATTCTTTGGTACGGAAAAAGTTTAATCAAACATATCCACATTGGGATTACGAAAAACACCACAAAGAGCTCAATTTTCTTAAAGTCTGTACCAACATAATTACCTGTAGTTTTATTTATGTAAGCTCTGCCAGTATTGTTGTCTGGCTCTTGTAAGTACATACACACCGGACATTTCACGGAAATACAAGCATGCCCATCCTCAAAAGTAAGATTATGATTCCTGAGGGTCTTCTTAATATCTGTAACCGTAACGGCGCGCGTTTCTTCGACGTTAACAGCATTATAATGACGTGCGTTGCCACAGTTCTCAACTCTTGGATTCGTAATAGGCCTTATTTTTGGAGAATAGAAGTGAAGATTCATATAACAACACATGGGACGTCCACTGTCGGTAATACTTACAGACCTCCCCTTTCTTATGAACATTTCCCAACATTCTGGAACAATTTTCTTTAATAACAGCCTATACTTCGTACTGCGAAACATTACCCACTACCCAGGTAATGTTTACATTACCTACACCACTTTCGCGCCACAAGGGGAATATAAACAAACCATCGATTTTATTGCATCATATCACAGATGGAATCAGGTTAGTATCTGGATTCTTTGGTTAGCATTGAAATAAACAACACTGTTTTTCCCATGGTTTTTCCGATCGCTCTCAAGAATATTGAGAAAGGGTGATTAATTATTAACTGTTTTACTCTAAACTGTGTTGTCTGCAGTGAAAAACTTTCCGACGAGCGGGTAAGGGCAAATTGTTGCTTGCAGTTGCGGCAGCCGCGCTGAGCAGTCGTTTATGCTTCGTGCGGCGGCCGGCACCGATTAGATCAGGTGTTTTGTTGAACTGTTATCAAGTTTTTTAGTTTAATTTACTGGATATTTTAACTACAAGTAGTAACAAGTGTCAAAGCATCGTTGCTGGGAGATTTCTCTCAGCGGCTATTTTTAAAATGGAAACTAATGACGAAATCCCAGTCGATACCGGCCAAGGGTCGGCTATCGCTTGTATAGGAACCGCAACAACGAGACAGTCATGATGCACCCACATTAAACAGTGTTAATTACAAATAAGCATCAACTGGGTACCATAGAAATGTGCTCTCAAGATTACTGTCCTCAGAATGATCAGATGGAGATGGAGCAGCTTTCATCAAGTTCAGCTGTCTTGTCGCAGTGTCGGACAAACAACACCCAGCGACAAAAGGCAAGACACCGATCACCATCACCCCAACACGCAGCAGCTCCTGACGCAAATGTTCCAAAGAAAGCAAAGGCAAGTGAAAAGCACAGTAGTAATGTTGAAGGGGACGTAGATATGGTAGATATTGATAATGTTGCACACACTGTGGAAGTTCCAGGAGTAGACAGTAACTTTGTAAATATAGGAGACAGGAATTGCAATGAGCAGCCTGCTTCCCAAAACTCTGTTAGTCGTAAAAACCTGGACAATTCAGTGACCACAACGGTACCTCCTACAGGAAATAACACGTTTCCTGCTAACAACAAATATGCTACTAAAGATAATACATATCAATCAACAGACATGGGTTCCTACATCGTCTTTGTAGAGGGAGAAAATGGTAATGTAGGAAAGCTACATCGGATGGCTCTTGGAAGAACGTTGTTTACAGAAAGTAATAGCTTAAGACATGAAATAGTTAATATCTCAGCTATTGGTAGAAACAGGTACAAAATTAAAACCAAAACAGGGCAGTCTGCAAACAGGTTGCGGTTGCTTGACGTTTTTCGGCTGAAGAATATGGAAGCTTACATTCCAAATTTCCTAACAAAGAAAAGGGGAGTTATCCATGATGTTGATATTGCATTATCCCACGAAGACATCCTTGCAGAAATAAAGTCGCAATTTTTAGTAACCGACGTCCGAAGGTTCGCAAAGAAAGTAAAACAAAATTGAGAGTTGAAACTAATTCCCACACCAAAATGTGTTGTAACATTTAAATCTCAACAACTTCCCCAGTATATATATTTTTGCGGTATGCGATGACCTGTTGAACCGTATGTCCAGTCAGTTTTGCAATGTCATAATTGCGTTAGATACTTCCATTTGAGTTTGCAATGTCGTAATAGTGCCCGCTGTGCCAAATGCACGGGAGGCCACGAGACCTCACAGTGCTCATATGCCAGAGAGCCCAGGTGTTTGCATTGCAACGGAAAACACCTCGCTACTGATCGCTGTTGCCGAATTTATCAGTAGCACATCGAAGCAAAGTGCAACGAAGCCTATGGTGCATCTTACGCAACTGCCGTCTAGTCACCGCGACCATCATTTGCACAGACTACTGCTGGTGTTTCTACGACACGAGAGCTCTCTCCTAGTGACTAGCCTAAAATATGCGAGAAACCAAAAGGTTTGAACATGACAGACAAAAGGTTACAACAGGGACCTAAGCATGCAGTTATGTCGGTTTCAGCTCCCAGGTCTTACAAAAATGAATCATTTACTCGCAGTCCATACAAGCAGGGTTATTCTGATATGTTATACGAATTTCAGGGTCTACAGAACTCAATACAAAACAATCCATACCCTCCCACTCCTCTGGCAACATCTTAAACTTCTCGAGAAACTACTATTAACAGCCTTTGTGCTTTCTTCTTCTTCTTCTTTCGATTTCGGCCATCTTTGGACCACGTTCAACAATTCGCTTGCCCGGCTTTTTGATCTTTTTTTCTCTCTTCCCAATATTTCCTCATCATTTTCGAGTGGTTCCTCCTCCGCTCTTCCGACCATTTCCTGTTATTATTCTTTAGTTTCGTTTCTTCTGGAAAACACTTAATTTCATTCACTATTTGTCTAAACTTTTCCCTGTCCCTGATTGACTCACGGGTGACATTAAAATAGGCCAAATCCTTTTTCACCATCTGTATCCATTTATTGTTGGTTTTTTCGTTCCTGTTACTGTGTTCAAACACTTTTCTTGTTAGTCTGTTTCCATCCATCCTCGACAGGTGACCATAAAACGTTAGTCTGCGTTTACGCATTGCCTCACTCACTTTCTCAATAGTTTTGTATATTTCCTTATTACTCTTTAGCTTGTACTCTTCTCCAATCTTTCTCGGTCCTAATATTTTTCTCAAAATTTTCCTTTCTTTCTTTTCCATGTTTTCTATTTCCCCCTTTTTGTTAAGAGTTAGGCACTCCGATGCATACAGGCATTCTGGTCTAATGACAGTTTTATAATGTCTTAATTTAGCTTGAATCGAAATGTTTTTTTTGTTATATATGTCTTTGGTTTTTTGAAAAGCAAATTCCATTTTCCTTGCTCTCGCCTGGTTTGCACTCTTGTCTAAACCATTCACTTGAATTATTTCACCTAAATACTTAAATTTTTCTACTCTCTTAATATTGCCGTATTTAGTAATAAGATTTTTCTTGTTATTTCTATGATTAGACATATACACGGTTTTTTCAAATGAAATCTGCAGTCCAGCTCTGGCCGAAACTTCTTGTAGTTTCTCCAGGTAGTTCTGAGCTATTTCTTCGTTTTCTGTAACTATTGCCAGATCGTCTGCAAAAGCTAAACAGTCCACTTCTATTTTTTCTTTTTTTGTTCCAATTCTGATGTCATTCTTGGTGCCTTTGAGTTCTTCTTTCCATATTCTCAATATCTTTTCCAGTACGCAGTTGAAGAGGATTGGGGATAAACCATCACCTTGTCTAACACCTGTTTTAATTTCGAACTTCCTTGAAATTTCACCCATAAATTTAACTTTGGCCTTACTGTTTGTTAGCGTCTGTTTGATAATTTGAATTGTTTTCTTATCGACCCCAAATTCTTCCAATACTTTCAGTAATGTTTCTCTATCTACCGAGTCGTATGCTTTTTTGAAATCTACAAATACTATTGCAAATCTCTGGCCTCTTGAGATTCTGTAACGAATTAGTGTTTTCAGGTTAAATATTTGTTCAACACAGGATCTACCTTGTCTAAAACCTGCTTGATATTCACCTATTTTTTTATCCAGAACTGGCTCCACGATTTGAAGTAATTTCCTTGACAAAATTTTGTATCCTACTGGTAGTAGCGAGATCCCTCTATAATTATTAACATTCATCTTATCCCCCTTTTTGTGTAGTGGGTGTATCAGGGCACACTGCCAGTCTTCAGGAATTCTTTCTTCGTCCCAGATCTTCTTAAACATATGTTCCAAAACTTGTGGGAGGTTGGTATCCATTATTTTTAGGATTTCTGGTACTATGGAGTCTTCACCTGGGGCTTTATTGTTTTTTAGACTGTGTATTATGTGTTTTATTTCTTCAGCGTCTGGAGGTTTTGACTCGGTATTAGTATTTCGGTGGTTTTCAAAACTCATTTTATCTTTGGGTGGTTCACAATTTAGTAGATTCTCGAAATATTTTGCTAATATTTCACAATTAGTCTTGTTTGTCAAACCTAGCTTGTTCTCTTCATCTTTGAAACATAAATTTGGGGATTGGTATTTGGTTAGCTGTTTTCTAAAAGTTTTGTAGAAATCTCTAGAATTATTTCTTTTAAAGTCTTCCTCAATCTGTTCTAGGTTATCCTGAAATTGTCTTCTTTTTTTATTACGGAAAAGCTTAGCTGTTTCTCTTCTCTGGATTTTAAAATTGTCAAGATCTTGAGGATCTTTTGTGGAGTTCCATTTCTGCCACAGTTTCTGTCTCTTCTCCAGGTTCTCATCACATTCATTGTCCCACCATGGATGTCTTCTTACTCTTTTCACGAGACAATTTTCTTTTGCTATTTCAACTATTTCGTTTTTGATCTCCTCCCATCCCGCTTCCTTATTTATTGTGGATATGCCATCGCTATCTTTGTGCAATGCTCTTTGAAACCGTTGTTTAATTTCTTCATTTTTTAAAGTTTCTGTGTTATATTTTGGAATTTTGTAAAAGGTTTTCTTCTCTTTTCGAAATGGGAGTGGTCTGAATTTAATCGTAGTCAAATAGTGGTCTGAATCAACATCAAGGCTTTTCAGCACTTTAGTGTTTTGAATTTCTTCTTGACAATGAAGTGAGATAGCCACATGGTCAATTTGGAATTCTCCGAGAAGTGGATTTGGTGATCTCCATGTTTTAGTTTTTCGGCTCAGCTTTTTGAAATGTGTTGTCATTATTTTCAAGTTGAAATGCCTACATACCTCTATAAGCCTTTCTCCATTTTTTGAAGTTCTTTTGTGACCTGGGAAGAGGCCTACTGTTCCATGGTATTTTTTCTCCCTTCCTATTTGTGCGTTAAAATCGCCTACTAACATTTTTATGTTCTTCTTTGAGCATCTATCCAGTTCCATTTCAAGTATCTCCCAAAATTCTTCAACTTTCTCCGGGTTATTTTTGTTGTCCTGGTTTATGGGTGCATGACAGTTGATTATAGAGTATCCTTTGTTTTTACATTTAATCTCAAGAATGGATAGTCTCTCAGAACTCGAGTAGAAGTTAGTAACTGAATCTAAAATTGAGTGATGTACCAGAAATGCTGTTCCCAGGTATGGCATTTGTTTCATTAAGATTTTACCTGGTTTTCCTTTAAATAAACGATAGTTTTCAAAATCTAAAGCAGTTTCATCTAAAAACCTTGTTTCTTGTAATGCACATATTAAAATTTCTTTCTGGTTCAGCTTTTCAATCAATAATTTCAATTTTCCTACTTTAATTAGAGAGTTTACATTTAGGGTTGCAAACATAGTTGCTTTCTTAAATTTCAGTGTTGAGGGCTGCATACATGTTGGTTGGGGTCCTCCAAAATCCTTTGACCCCTTTGCATTGTTACTACGAACAACGGAGGATTTGCCATTCGGTCTACCTCTTGGAGTAGTGTCTATCTTTGACGACGTTCCCATCATGCTTTGCAGTAATTGTTGGATAATAAATTGGGGGATCGGGTTGCCCCGAATCCGAAATTAAAACCAAGGTAGTAAGCCCTGGAGTTAGCTCTTCCGCTCTCTCTGCCGTTGGGAAATTGTTCCTCTTCCGCCATTGAGACCGTTGGCTGGGTTTCACCTAGTAACCCTAGGCAGGGGCCCTATGACAGGGTGCTACCATCTGGAGCCGGACGGACCCTGGTTTTTTTACGAGGTTGTTACTCCTCCCCCTCCACACTTCCCCATCCTCTTGTTTTTAGATGGGCCCGGGCTTGGGACCGGCTTGCGGCGGTGTCCTTTGTGCTTTAATAATGCAGATCTATCTTTCTCTTAAAAATGAAACAGACATGGTAACGGCACAGGCTGCTCTTATATGTAATGCTGTAGAAGACTTATGCGAATCTTACAATGGCTTTTAATATACTCCAGTGGACTGCAAGGTCAGCAATCTCCAACAGAGAATGTCTTTATCAGGAGCTTAGCAGCAACCACATACCGGTAGCTTGTATTTGCGAAACTTGGTTTCAGCCAACCCAAAGAATACAATTCAAAGGATACGCTATTCTCAGAAACGACAGAGACAATGGAAAAGGAGGAGGAGTAGCCATGTTGATTAGAGAGACAATTAAGTTTAAAAAATTGGACATCACTATTAGGACAACAGAATGACAGGTAGTTGCTGTTGTAATTTACAGTCCTAACGGCGCTTTCATCATCGTCACCATTTACAAACCACTTAAGTGTAAAATACAAGATCTTTCACTGGAACAGCTTGTAGCCCAGCTTCAAACGCCATTTCTCTTTCATGCAGACTTCAACACACACCACTCACTGTGGGGTTGCGTAATAGATGACGTGGATAGCAGAAAGTTAGTTACACGTTTTGAAAAGTTCAATTTGATTCTTCTAAATGATGGTTCTCCTACTATGATACATAACCCAAACAGACGACCGTCGGCCGTCGATTTGGCATTGTGCTCTGTTGACTTCAACCTCTGTAACGGAGTGGACTGTCAAACGAGACCCTCTTGGCTCAGATCATTTCCCTTTGGAAATCACAATAGACGTACCTATAAATACAGTGGAAATTATCTACCCAATCAGCAGGTGGAAAATAAAGGATGCTGACTGGCCAAAGTATACTGCAACAGTCCAGGCGAAGTTTCAATCTTTTAACAGTTTGTTAGCTCTGAAAGAGGCCTACCAACAACTAATTTCAATTACTGAAGATGCTGCAACAATTCTTATTCCAAGAAAAAAGGAAGTCACCGTTTTGAAGCAATGTCCCTCAGTCTGGTGGACACCAGAGTGCTCTGGAGCCATAGCACAGCGCAAACTTGCGTACAGTAACTGCTGTAAACAACAAAATGCAGAAAACTAGATTGCATATCAGAAAATAGCAGCGAAAGTTCGAAGGCGGTTAAAAGACAGTAAAAAGAATAACTGGTAAAATTTCTCTGCATCTTTAATAACGATGTTAGTATTGCTGATGTTTGAAAGAAATTAAGATTTTTCAAAAACAAAAACTCCACTATGCATCAGCCATTAAGTGACACATGGCTTGAAGACTTTGTGAATTTAATCTCACCAGCTTCCACAGCCGAGCAGCCATATTGCCTCCCGGAGCAACGGGATCACAATCATCGGCTTGGGGTGCCGTTTTCGTATGAAGTACTGACGAATGGTATTAAAAAGAGCGTGACTTCCACTCCCAGTACGGACGATATACACTATCAGATGATAGAAAATCTCCCAGACATAGCACTCAGAAAACTGTTACAGATATTTAAACAAATATGGATGAATGGCATGCTTATAGAAGATTGGACAACTCAAGTAGTGGTACCCATACTGAAACTGTGGTGTCACCGCCAGACACCACACTTGCTAGGTGGTAGCTTAAATCGGCCGCGGTCCATTTAGTACATGTCGGACCCGCGTGTCGCCACTGTGTGATCGCAGACCGAGCGCCACCACAAGGCAGGTCTCGAGATACGGACGAGCACTCGCCCCAGTTGTACGACGAGATTGCTAGCGACAATACGGACGAAGCCTTCCTCTCATTTGCCGAGAGACTGTTAGAATAGCCTTCTGCTAAGTCCATGGCTACGATCTAGCAAGGCGCCATTAGCCTTACATAGTTTGAGAGTTATAGTATAAATGTCTCCAGAAGAACGCTGTATTCATCAACGAATAAAGTTAAGTATAAAGCAGCTACGTACTTTTCTTGCTACCATTCAATAGTTATCCTGTTCCAGAATTCACGCCCGTCTGCGTTAGATAGCGTGCCTATCGGCCCCCTCAAAATAACACTGTGTCGGCACTTCTGTCGACACATCATTTGGCGACGAGGCTTAAAGGAAAAGTGTTCTTTCTGATTGCTTACATTTATTTGTGTCATGGCTTCGCCAGATGTACTGTCCGAATTTTATCGCTTGCAGAATCAGCAGACGCAGGCGTTATTGGATGCCCTTGGACAGCTCGTCCAGGGTCAAAGTGCCATTCAAACCGATGCGGCAGCCGCCGCTTCACCGGTACCGCAGCCACAACATGCAGTTGCACCGCCGTTTCGCAGTTTTAATGCGGCGCACGAGTCGTGGCCAGAATGGTCCCGACAGTTCGGCTTCCATCTAGCCGCCTACAGAATTCAAGGTAATGAGCGGCAGCCATTTTTGCTTTCTTGTGTCGGTGTGTCCACCTACCGTGTGATAGTGAAATTGTTTCCCCGACGAGATGTAGCAACTCTGTCCTACGAGGAAATTTTGTCTGCTTTAGATGCCTATTTCAAAGAAACAGTTAATGTGGTTGCAAAACGGTATACGTTTTTTCGTACAAAACGTACGGCCGGTCAAACTAATAGGGAGTGGGTAGCAACATTGCAAGGACTTACTAGGGACTGTGCCTTTGACTGTGACTGTGGCCTTTCTTATTCAGATACAATGGTACGTGATGCAATTGCACAGAACGTTTCTGATGTTCGCATACGGGAGCACATTTTGAAACTAGTTAATCCCTCCCTTCAACAAGTGATAGACATATTGGATAGACAAGACACACTTGACTGTGCTCAGGAATCTTTCGAAACTTCGCCAGCAGTGTGTAACATTAACCGGCCCGCCGGGCGAGCTGCGCGGCCCGGTCAACTGCCCTCGCGCACACAAACGCAGCTGCCGCCGCGCTCTAAACCAGGTGTGCCGCGCCAGCCCACAAATGCAGTGAAATCATGCCCGCGGTGTGCTACTAGACATTCGCGTGAACATTGCCCGTCACGCCAAGCTATTTGCTTTTTCTGTAATAGGAAAGGACATGCTCAAAGTGTTTGCCAGAAAAAGCTCCGATCAGACAATCACAATCATTCCAGGCCCTTTGCTTCGCGCAGGAATCGAACCAAGGACACTCAGGATCTTGGACCTTCGCCCATGGACATTCATGTAGTTAATTCCGATTCGTCCAGTGCCACTTTCTCTAACAGTGACTGTGTTCGTCCCACACAAACTGTGCGTCGACGTCGCCGGAAATCACGTCAATTAGCAAGTGATTCTGTACAAGTGTCTGTTCCAATTGCACAAAACAGTCGCTCTTGTCGTCAGCAGGACAATAAACTTTTTGTAGATTTGGACTTTAATGGCAAGGTCATACGTTTCCAGCTCGATACCGGAGCTGCAGTTTCATTGCTCAATCACGCCACGTACAAACAACTGGGCGCACCTCCATTGCGGGCCGCAAATGTTAAGTTACATAGTTATTCAGGACAGAATATACCTGTGTTAGGACAGTGCACTCTTTTTGCAACATATAAAGGACAAACAAAACTTGTGTCATTTTACGTTCTTCGTTCTTCTTCTGCAGTGAACTTGTTTGGTTTAGATTTATTTCAGTTGTTTAACATGTCTATTGTAAATCAGGTCCTATCAGTGAATCAAACTGTGCCTTCAGACAGTGTTTCTCGTCTGTGTGACGAATTTGCAGACATTTTTGCACTGGGCTTAGGTGGCGCTAAAAACTATGAAGCACATTTGGAACTGAAAGTAAACGCGCAACCGAAATTTTTCAGAGCGCGCAATGTTCCCCACGCATTGCATGATGAGGTCGCAAGAACATTAAACGATCTAGAATCACAGGGTGTAATTGAACGTGTGCAAGCTTCTCTCTGGGCCTCACCCTTAGTAATTTTGCCAAAACCTTCCGGAAAATTGAGACCTTGCGTGGACTTCAAGGCCACAGTGAATCCACAACTAGTGACTGCTACTTTTCCTTTGCCCCGCCCGGAAGATCTTTTTGCTAAACTGTGCCTGGGAAAATATTTTTCGAAGTTGGATCTAGCCGATGCGTACTTGCAAATACCGGTGGACGACGAATCCCAGCGCGTATTGGTGGTTAACACGCATCTTGGGTTGTACAGGTTCAAAAGACTGCCGTTCGGGTGTGCATCCGCCCCTGCATTGTTTCAGCAATATTTACAAACTATTTGTGCGTCGGTCCCTACTGCAGCAAACTATCTGGACGATATAGTGATCTCCAGACAGACAGAAGAAGATCATCTTGCGAACCTACGAACGTTATTTCAGGTCTTGCGACAAAATGGTCTTCGCTTGAGGAAGGACAAATGTGTGTTTTTTGCTCGTGACTTACCATACCTGGGCCATGTCATCAATGCCCAAGGCATACATCCGAGTCCAGAGCACCTCCGTGCCATACAAGATTTGCCTTCCCCTCAAAATGTGAAGCAGCTGCAGAGTGTGTTGGATAAAATTACGTACTATCATCGCTTTCTGCGCAATGCCTCTTCCATTTCAGCTCCGCTTCATCGCTTACGCCGTAAGGGTGTTCCGTTCGTCTGGACGACGGAATGCGAACGCGCCTTTCGCCAGTTGAAATCGGCGTTGCTTTCTAATCCTTGCCTCACGCCTTTCGATCCCCAGAAACCCCTTTTGTTGATGGTAGATGCATCGGATTTCGGGATCGGTGCTGCGCTTGCGCACAAAGTTGGCTCCCATGATCGCCCTATTGCCTTTGCGTCCAAATTGCTCTCGTCTGCGAAAAGAAATTATTCCCAGATAGAGAAAGAAGCTTTGGCTCTCGTGTTTGGTGTTACTGAGTTCCATGATTTCTTGTATGGTCGTCACTTTACCATCATCACAGACCACAAACCTTTGACATCGCTTTTTCATCCGAACAAGCCTGTACCTTCACGTACAGCGCAGAAATTCATTCGCTGGTCTATTTACCTCTCGCAGTACCGCTACGATATCTTGTATCGGTCCACTGCTAAGCACGGCAACGCTGATGCGTTGTCCCGTTTGCCTGTTGCTGAGGATAAAGCATTCGATTCTTCCGAACTTGCTTGCATGTTCATTGATTCGGAAACGGATGAAGTGGTCGAATCGTTTCCGATTGATTTTCGTCGTGTAGCTACCGCCACAGCTGCTGACCCTGCCCTTGCTACTGTTTTGCGTTTTGTTGCTACGCAATGGCCTTTGTCAAAGTCTCGGATCGAGGATCCGTTGGTTCGCCGATTTTTTGCTCACAAGGAGAGACTTTTTGTTCGACGTGGTGTTTTGTTGTTGCGTTCTGATAATTATCAGTCCAGAGTCGTGGTCCCAAGTTCGTTACAGTCCTCTGTTTTACGGCTTCTTCACCAAGGACATTGGGGTATAGTGCGAACGAAACAACTTGCTCGTCAGCACTGTACTTGGTTCGGAATCGATGCTGCGATTACGAATATGTGTTCTTCTTGCATGGCGTGTGCCGAACAACAATCCGCACCGCCGCGGAAAGTCTTTGCATGGCCAAAAGCCACTTCCCCTTGGCAACGCTTGCACATTGATTTTGCTGGTCCATTCTGGAATGCTCGATGGTTGGTTCTGGTCGACGGCTTCAGTAATTTTCCTTTTGTTGTCCGGATGTCTTCCACGACGCCCTCCGCCACCATCCAAGCGTTGTCTGCTATCTTTTGCATTGAAGTTCTTCCGCAGACTATTGTTTCCGACAATGGCCCACAATTCATGTCCGCAGAATTTCAGTCATTCTGCCAGGCCAATGGTATTCAACATCTGACATCCGCGCCGTTTTCGCCTCAGTCAAACGGTGCCGCTGAACGATTGGTCCGGACTTTCAAGTCACAGATGTTGAAATTGAAAGAGTCGCATTCTCGGGAGGACGCGTTGTTGCTCTTTTTGTCATCGTATCGCTCTCAGCCCCGGGATGGTCGCTCGCCGGCTGAGTTGCTCCATGGTCGTCCTCATCGAACCTTGATGTCTTTGCTGCATCCACCGCATCAGGTTCCTGTGCAGCGGCAGACTCCTGCTTTTGCTCCAGGCGACGTTGTATTTTGTCGCAACTATCGAGGTTCACGGCGTTGGCTCGCAGGGCGCATTCTTCGCTGCCTCGGCCGCGCGATGTATTTGGTTTTGGGGGCCTCTGGTGAGGTGCGTCGGCATCTCAATCAGCTGCGCCTCTGTCGTCGCACGGGTTCTGCCGCTCCCCGTCTGCTTTCAGCGACGGTGCCGTCCGGTCAGCACCCTGGGGACCCATCTACTGGCTCGCCTCATTCCCAGGTGTTACCGACGATGCCTTCCATTTTGCCCCATGGCGACGCGCCGCCGCAGCCGCCGCCGCCGCCGCAGCCGCCGGTACTCCAGCCGGCGCCGCCCACATTCGACGCTTCGCTGCAGCCGCCAAGCGCCTCCCAGGGTCACGCGCCGCCGATCGCTTCCCGTGACCAGCTGTCCTCCGCCATGGAACTCCCGCCCGCTCCGGACCACATGACGTCATCGCGCGTCGGATACCCCGACGCAATGGAGGTCGACCCTTCGGCCCCTCCTGTCTCTTTACGGGCGCATACACCGCATGTTGACGTGCACCCTGGACTAGGTTTTCAGGCGTTTCCTAGCTCCCCTCGGACCGAATGGCCGGGTGCGGGTGGCACAGCCTCGCCTGTTGTTAGGCTCCCCACCTCATCGCATACGTCAACATGGGGTCCTACCCACGGCGGGCGGAAGCCTTATAACATGACCGTTCGCCGATTTGCGGGGGAGGAATGTAGTGTCACCGCCAGACACCACACTTGCTAGGTGGTAGCTTAAATCGGCCGCGGTCCATTTAGTACATGTCGGACCCGCGTGTCGCCACTGTGTGATCGCAGACTGAGTGCCACCACAAGGCAGGTCTTGAGATACGGACGAGCACTCGCCCCAGTTGTACGACGAGATTGCTAGCGACAATACGGACGAAGCCTTCCTCTCATTTGCCGAGAGACTGTTAGAATAGCCTTCTGCTAAGTCCATGGCTACGACCTAGCAAGGCGCCATTAGCCTTACATAGTTTGAGAGTTATAGTATAAATGTCTCCAGAAGAACGCTGTATTCATCAACGAATAAAGTTAAGTATAAAGCAGCTACGTACTTTTCTTGCTACCATTCAATAGTTATCCTGTTCCAGAATTCACGCCCGTCTGCGTTAGATAGAGTGCCTATCGGCCCCCTCAAAATAACACTGTGTCGGCACTTCTGTCGACACATCAGAAACCACATAAGGATGAAGAGCAGGCCAAATCATATAGACCTATTTCTCTTTCTTCCTGAATTGGTAAAACTTTAGAATGCCTGGTAAAAAATCGCCTGGAATGGTGGTTGGAATCTAATCAGACCCTGCCATCAAGCCAGTATGGGTTTAGAAAAGGCAAGGGAACAATAGATAATTTAAATATCTCAACCTCAGAGATCTATGACGCAACAGCAAGAAAAGAGAATGTAACAGCTATATTCCTGGTTATAGTTGGAATGTATGATACTGTTCTTATACCTGTGTTGCTATGGAAGTTGGAAACCATTGGAATCCCGCCACAACTGATTTATGGGATCGGCACTTGACTCACTGAAAGACACATATGGGTTCAGTTCCAAAATAAATTAACTGGACCACGTTGTCTTACAACAGGTCTTCCACAAGGAGCTATCCTCAGCCCCCTACTCTTTGCACTATATACTAATGAACTGGCGATGATCATTCCTTTTCCAGTTAAAATCCTCCAGTATGCACATGATATTTTTTGTATGTGTCGACAAGAGTAATGGATCAGGCTGTGTGTGAGCTATCAAAGGCGATGGGCACAGTGGATCAAACATTACATAGCTGTGGTTACAGATTTCGGCAGAAAAATCGGTACTTGTTCCTTTCGCGAACCAAATTATGCCAGACTATTTGAATAGTGTAAGACTTTCTGGTTATAAAATATCACTGAGATCCCAGGCTAGGTTTCTGGGTGTCATTCCAGAATGAGTTTGATACCTCATATTCAAACCATCGTCAGTACGTGTGAAAAACCATTGAACCTTATCAGTTCAGTGACAAGAGTATGATGGGCGGCACACCCCAACACTCTGCTCACCCTCTATCAACGTTGATACGTTGCCACATGGACTATGGATGCATGGTCTATCACACTGGTGCTAATAAGTACCTAAAACTACTGAATAAGCTGCAGTACAGAAGCTTATGCATCTGCCTTGGAGCTATGTATTCTTCTCCCACCAACTCCCTTCTCCTGGAAACATCAGAAATTCCTCTACATATTCGCAGAACTATGATGTGTGATCGTTATTCTTACAGCGGATGGCAGATACTAAACATCCACTGATAATAAAGTGCGAAATGTTCTCTCAAATCGGGAATAACAGAAATGTCACGAAACAGTAGTTTTACATCCACAAGCGGTATGAAGACTGGAAATATCTCCAAAAGAAAGTATATCGAAGTGAGGTTCTTCCATTGTTACTATATGACTATCACAGCTCTTATCGCGATATTGTCTATCAAAAAGTCTTTCGAACTGTATTTAAACGGTGCTGAATCTGAAACCAAGTTTTTAACGATTGCTGGCAATTTATTGAAAATGTGTTCCTGAATATTGGACCCCTTTTTGGACCAAGATAAGTGTTTTTTGGTCTTTATATAGAGTGTTCTTATTCCTAGTATTGATACTATATATTGAGCTATTGTAGCAAATAGAAATATATTACTTGCAACAAGTTACATTAAGTAATAAATACACTCAGAAGCAGTGATTAGAATACCGAATTCCTTGAACAGGTTTCTGCATGATGTTCTTGAATTTACACCGCAAATGATTCTAATTACACGCTTTTTCACTCTAAAACATTGTACTCGGTTTGATGAGCTACCCCAGAATATGATCCCGTATGTCACAATATAATGAAAGTAAGCAAAGTGTGAAAGTTATTTATATTTATATCTCCTACATCTGACATCATTTTCACTGCAAATACAGACTTGCTTAGGCGCTTAAGCAATTCTGTGGAATGTCCTTCCCAATTGAATTTATTATTGAGTAGTAATCCCAGAAATTTAACACTGCCAACCTCTTTCATCTGCATGTCTTCATATGCTATACACATGATGGAAGGAAATCTCTTACAGATTTTGAACTGCCTATAGTAAGTCTTTTCATAGTTTAATGAGAGCTTTAAACCAGTTGTTAATGTCAGTGACAATTTGTTTAGCAGCTATTTCTAAATCTGTACTTGACATGCTATGTTTTCATCATCTGCAAACAAAATAAACTTGGCATCTGGCAATGTAACAAACGAGAGGTCATTAATGTACACAAGAAAAAGCAACAGACCCAAGATGGAACCTTGACGGACACCACATGTAGCTAATTTCTGATCAGATGAAGACTGACTGCTTGCTGCACTGGTATTTCTCAAAGACATCCTTGGTTTCCTGTTAGATAGATAAGACAAACCATTTTGCGGCATTGGCGGTGACACCACAATTATCTAATTTACTTTAGAGAATGCTATGGTTCATACAGTCAAAGGCTTTTGAAGGTCACAGAAATTGCCAGTAGCCTCCAATTTATTATCTAATGAATTAAGTAATTTCTCACTGTAAGTGTAAACAGCTTCCTATATCAAAACCCTTAAGAAACCCTGACTGTGACTTGGACAATATATTATTTGCTTAAGGAGATGCTTGAACACAACTTTTTCGAATACTTTTGAGAGAACTGGCAAAAGTGAAACTGGTCGACAGTTTGATGGTATCTCTTTATCTCCCTTCTTGTAAAGAGGCTTATTTTAGCCAGTCTGGAAATGTTACACTGATAAGAGATTGATTACACAAGAACTCAACCCGCATGAGCACTCTTTGATTAACTTCAATGACATATTGTCATACCCACTAGACTACTTAGATTTTAAGGGTTTTATGATGGATGCTATTTCTTTGAGAGACGTGAGTGTCATCCATTTTGCTGAACTTACTTTTAAAGACTGGTCTCCGATACTCCATTGCACTGTTCACTGAAGCTGATAACCCCAAGCTGCCATTAACAGAAACGAAGTACTTGTTTAAGAAGTTTGTTACACTACATGCACTTGTTATCGAAGTCTCATATGTTTTTAGAGCTAACTGTTCCTCTTCCTATATGGCCCCACCTTTCCCTTTCTTCACTATATCCCATACAGTTTTTATTTTGTTGCCTGATGTAATTATCTTTTTCTCATAATAAAGCTGCTTCGATTTCTGAATTACTTGCTTCAATATTTTTCAGTGTTCTTTGAAATGTATTACAATGCTAACATCAGAGCTGTTCCCAGATAGTAGATACTGCCTCCTTTTTTCCACATAATATCTTTATTCCTTGTGTAATCCAAATGATTTAACTTCTTAATGCCACTTTAAGGCCAGTTCACACTGGCTGTCGTCGCACAATCACGTTACAGCATCGTCACGTCAGGGTTTTTCAGTACAGTCCATAACTTTACGCCATGTCAAGAAAATTCAAGTCACATGATCACAGCTCATATGGCTGTCCCACAGCCGCCACTATACAGGCCTGGTTGCTCTCAACTGTTTTTCTGCTGGAATTGCGGGCTTTACACGATGATTCTCAACTGTTTTTTATGTGTGAAGTGTACATACACAATGCGGTAGCTTATATATGTGACTACTCGAGTCCACATTTGTATGAAAATGACATTTAATGAAGTCAAATGGTTTGCAGATTGCAAGAGAAGTTATCATATTAGAGGAGGAAGACTGAAGTACGAAAAAATGCAAACAAAGACTATGAGTTTGAAATACACCCAGTGGCCAAAACATCATGACTGCCTGCTTAACAGCTTGTTTGTCCGTCTTTGGAACGAAATACATCGCTGATTCTGAGTATCAGGGATCTGACAGTTCGTTGGTATGTTTGTGGAAGTATGTGGTATCAGATACCTATGCATGCGCGTAAACTATGAGCCACTGATTTGCATACACGGTGATGGCGTCTGATAGCGACGCAGATGGGTTCCAATGGGCCAATTTGGTCGCCAAGACATCAAAGTGAGTTTACTTTAGTGCTCCTCAAACCACTAGCACAGTTCTGGCTCAGTGACACAGACATCTATACTGGTGAATGATGACATCACCTTTGGGGAAGACATCAAGCACGAAGGGATGCAAGTGATTCACAGTTGTCAGCGTGTCCCATACAAACGGGAGAGATAATGCTACTCCCACAAGCCTGCGTCCGTGACGCACTGCATCTTTCAACCCATCAATCAACTCGTTGGTGGCGTTTGTGGAGAAGACCAGCGACCTAGTGTAGCAAAAATGTAATTCATGATAACTCCGACACACTTCCATTAATTGGCAGCCGAATACCTGTTGTCCCACGCTCACTGCAATCCTAATTTACGATGCTGTTGGATCAATGTGTAAACACATAGGGGTGGCCTGCTGCAGATCTCCATGTTCATCAATGTACAATGAATGTTTTGCTCTGAAACACTTGTGGATGGACCTGTACTATGTTCTTTTGGCAGAAATTCCACATATCACCATCTACCCTATTTGTACTTACAGTGCACACAAGCCTCCGAAACCCACATCCTCTGAAGAGTCTTGGACGTCCAGTCATTTAGCGCTTAATGTTATTTTCACTGCCTCCTACCTCTTTCGATAGACGATTACAACAGTAGCACGTGAACATTCGCCCAGCTCGTCATTTTCGAGATACTTATTCTCAGGCTATGCCCCCATTTGCAACCCATGTCTTCACTAGGGTGATCCCACATCCATGTGTGCTCCGCATACCTACTTTTGTTACCATGTAATGTGCCCACAATGCCACCATGTGACATCTAATGTGACAGTGGGCACTGGGCATAATGTTTTGGCACATCAGTGCATGTCATTACATGGTAAAGAACGAGAATTTCACACACCCTACAAGGAACTCAAAGAAGAGGAAACGGCATTTTATAAACATTTTAGGAAGCTGAAGCACCAATTTTTTTCATATGTTATGTGAAACTGCACCCAGAATTACTAAAAAAAACTCAGTGCTACAAGCTGTCATCACACCTTGTGAAAAATTTGTTTGTTTAAGTTCATTTGCCAGTCCTCTGCAAACTTTTGTATGTCATATCTCCCTCAATATCTTTCCCTTCGGGATTTACGCTTGTACTTCGCTTTTAATAGTGTAAGGGCCTTATTTTTACTGCGCTTAGCTAGTGAAACCACATAAATACTGACTACTGATGTTTGCAAAACTGTTTCACATGCCATACAGAGAGCTACTTAACATAAAATAAGCCTGCCACAAACACATTCCTAAACAAGCAACTCTAATGCATTGTTTTATGTATGCATCACAGAAAAGCGTTTTGGCACTGCTGCAGCGCCTGAACGTTTCAGTTCATTTCTTTATCAAACATTACAAATGCCTGACAAAATACAAATAAAGTCCACTTACTAATCAGTCTGGTTCTACCTGTAGTGTTTTGTTCACTTCAAGTTGCAGCCATACTACAATCCATTTCATTGTAAAATCTTATAAACGGTACCATTATACATGAAAGTCTTCTTTATAAATGTAATAGAGAGAGGGGAATTCAGTACACTTACGTCATACAATTCACACAGCTGTCTCACTCCTGCAATTAATCTTTAGTAATTCGTTATGAAATTAAAATAACGAAATGAAAAAATTATAACAAATAACAAAAATATCAAATAACAAACATGCCAAATAACAACTGATATCATCCACTAATAGCATGACTAAACGAAGTATGCATGACTTTGTGATGCATGGAAACGAGCTTAAGGGTCATGTGATCAACAATGGATAATGATGTCACTCATCAAAACAGTCTGTCTGGGAAACAGGTAGAACTGTGCTGTGATGTGACATGATGTGATTTGACAGCCAACAGGGATGCCACCATTGGCGTCAGAGAGAGCTGCTATCTTTGAAACTAACGTGCTGTATTTGATGGTTTTCATATTTATACTTGAGTATTACGAAAATATGTAGTTTCAGTGATATATCATGTTACAGATCTGTCCAAAACACATTGTTCTGAGCATGTCTACTATGCTATAGTGGTAGGGTGTGCCACTTTGGTGTGTAAAGGTTTTGCCATTGTGTTTATGTGCACATTATGTGCTAGAAGTATATGGTGTCTATTTTATGACATATGGATACAATTTGTTTGTGAATAAACAAGTATATTAACTAATAGTGAAAACTGATTTGTGGGTTCGCATTAACTCACTTTGTTCTAAAAATGACGAAATGTAATGATGTACTGCAGTATATTCAGATTCTGGTATGACAAACTTCAAAACTTGTCCAGCTGGTTTGAGGAAGGAAATAATAAGGATTTCATTGTCAGCATACCTTTTAATAAACGAAATCAACTACATTACAGTGTCTTTCAGTTCACTTCCTCAAAGGAGAGCTCCAGAAATTGGTAAAGAATAAATTTAATATTGCATCGTATTTAAGTGAAAAGTTGTAATATTAGCTTTTAAATGAGTTTTTACTCTTTATGGTATCATAAAAAACATCCAAATGTCACACACAAACTTTGAAATTATACTTATGAGTATCTGGCTTAGGCCTAAATATTGGAAAGATGTCATTACAAGATTATAAATACCGAAGCAAAACTTATAGTTTCACTTGGGCCAGGACTTTGTTTTAAATGTGAGTGAGGTGTCCACTGCTGAACAATGTCTCTTGTAAGAAGGAGGGTGAAATTAGTGTTTATTTTCCTGTTGTCAATGAGGTTATTAGAGATGGAGCTCAAGTTAGTGAAGGATGTGAAAGGAGTGTGACCATGCCCTTTCGAAGGAACCATTTGCCTCAAGTGATCTAAAGACATCATGAAAAACCCAAATCAGGATGGCCGAATGTGGGTCATCCTTCCAAATGCAAATCCAGTGTGCTAACCACTGTGCTATCCTGCTTGATATCTCATGCAAAAAGTTGGTACCTCATGACAGCACCACAGGTAAAGACATTCACTGACAAACACAGAAGCATATTGGAGATATCTGCATGGGTACAGCCCGAAGTGTTTGCTTACTCTCCTACAGACAGAAAGTTACTTATATCCTGGCACAATGCTACTTGTCCAAGTCCCTATGTAATCATACAGTCTCTATGCAATCAGTGACTACTTTTAATCATCACTTATGATGACAGTATCATCTCAGTGCAAATCCAGTTGTACACCAATTGTTTTCAAGGTAATTTGGAGGTTAAAGGGACTTTTTAAAATGGGAACCTTAATGTTTTATTTAAGATTTGAAAATAGTGGAAAATTTTATATGTAAAATGATACGTTATTCAAGGTCATACCAAGGTCTGAAAAATGTCAAGTAAGCAAATATGTTTTCTATTCTCGTAGGGATTGATTTGGAAAGGCGAAGAATACAGCAAAATACAAAGTTAAATACTAATTGGAAGGTACATCCCAAGGAATGACAGGTGAGGGGACTCACTCAGCAGCTTGGAAATAAATTATCTAACTTTTATTTATGTTTTTCGGTCTTGTAAATGTCAAAATAAAATTTATATGTTTTCTTGTATTTATTCTCACCAATAATTAAAACTTAAAGTTCATTCTTTCCAAAGCTGGCGTCACAAAAAGGAGGCCATGAAACAAAACCCAACCTTCAAGTGATCTTTGTTGATTACATTTATGATCATAGTTACTGCTAATGATATGTGACCCCTTATGCCCCTTCCAACTTGTATCAAATGTATTTTGCTGCATACTTCCTCTATTCTGAGTTAATCTCTACTAGAACTAAAAACAAATTTGCTTAATTCACCTTTTCTGAACCTTGACATGGCCTTGAATGATGTATCATTTTATATGCAAAATTTTCCTTTCTTTTCAAAACTGAGATCAAATGTTATGGTTCCCATTTTAAAAAAACACCTTGGAAATAACTTTCAAGGTTAAGACCATTGGCAGCAATATGTGACCCTTTTATCTAAATCATTTTGCTGTATCTCATTTCTATATGATACAAGAAATGGTTACATGTACATTAATATGTTTCATTTCCTTTAGTCCGTAGAGTCTGTACCTCAATAATCTTTGTTAAAATTTGGTGTTCACGGAAACAACTCAGGTAAATGGGGATTTCAGATTGAACTTTCATCTTACAGACAATCAGCTTATATACTCACTTCTCACAATTAAATATTTGAAATACTGAAATTTTACCCTTTTGTCCTTTTAAAGCATACGACATAGATCCACAGATTACAGGTGACAGGAAATGGGAGAGGCTGAGAGACATTAATAGTCAGGACAAGATGATCCACGTGTTGAGTTTCTTGTTGCACTGATACAGAATGTCATAAATTAATCATGTTGTCCTCATGTGGGCATCAGATGTTCTGCAAAGGCTCAATCTCATAAAACAAATGTACAGCAGAATCAGTAACATCTTTGTATAAAAATTACAGTCTTGCTGAGACAAAATTTTTAAAAACACAAATAAAAGAATTCCTGTCTAGAAAGACATAAAATACATGTACACACACACACACACACACACACACACACACACACACACACACACACAAATATATATATATATATATATATATATATATATATATATATATATATATATATATATATATATATATGGTGTTTCTGTAAGAGTGTGCAAAATTAACAGAACATAGAGCATGCTCCAGTGAACAATTTGAGGCACGGAAACTGGGGTCAGTGAAACCAGCTTAAGGAGATAACAGGAATCAAATCATATTGAAAGAAGATCACTGGTAATGTAGTAAAAGATCCACACAGTGGACACCAAATGAAAACGCTACTCCTTATGTTTCAGATCTAGACTGCCATAAAAATGCGAAGGAACTGTTAATCAGAACTCAGGGAGAAGTTGTAGCCTAATTCACAATCGATTTATTGATCTTAAACGTGACAAGACAACAAAATTATTAAAGAAACATGATACCAAAAAATTTTTATTTAACAAACGCCTTACTAACATGGGATCTATGGTGGACAAAGTGATCTGCTGGGGATCGACACACGACACTAACCAGAACACTACTCGCTCTATCTCACTTCATACACGTGAATTCGGGTTATGGCATCAAACTACGCCACCACCAAGCATCTATATTCTACCATATAAAAAAAAGGAAAAATATTGTTCGAAAGAACAGGATGCTGAGAAATATATATTATAGCCCTATGTCGCAGAAGCGAATACTTTACCATCCTACTGGTCAAGGCGGCTCACCACGATGCGTTTGGCGACTGAAGTCATGAACAGCGGCAATATATTGTTAAATCCGCGTTCCCGAAAAATGCAAGTACTCGGTCTCATGTTCAGTTAATCCATAACGCAGGTACTTCCCTATGAGCCTCTGAAACCCTGATTGATTCCAGAGTGCAGGTAGACTCGTTTTCTGGTCTGCCAAACCAATTTGGCTCTGTCCCGCGACTGTGCCTGTCGGAATATATCAAATGTTTGGACGGCAGACTCAAGACAAATAAGTACACGGATACATCAGTCGTTGTGACCGTGATGGTATAAGCAACTAGCAAAGGACACAAGTCTCACCGTTTAGGTAGAGACCTGCAGTTCTTTACTAGCGAAGCACCAGTACAAGAGACTTGTACGAGAGTGGCCCTTCTTCCTTTCTCACCACTTCCTATCAGCTCGGTTCCAAAAGCACATTACTCTTTTTTTACTTCCCCCACTTCACACAAGCCAATCACGATCTGGAGCCGGCATTCTCAGCTCGGAGAATGGTCTTTGCACTGCAAACCGATTTGGCCAACCAGAAACTTGGCAGAAAACGGAAAAGAAATTCAGCTACGCGGCCTCTTTCCCACACATTTGCCGTCTCTTTTGCTAACACAATACAGGGTGGAAGCAGCCCTCCATAAACAGCTTGTTATCTCCCCTGTTGTGTCCATTTCAAAGTTTGCAAAGAACGGCCATAAACACGCAGACAGCTTCGTCCATTGACAAAACATGTTTTGAAACAGAGTCTGGATGTCTGGACGTTAGTTTTCCTGTCCCATGGAGATTCGCAGAATGTTTACATTCCTTTTGGTGGCATGCTCCATAACAAGGGCCTACAATGTGCTGTCGGCGACTTTTTGGCGCTAGGCCATATACCTGGACGTCTGCCTGTCGTCCAGCGCCATCTTAATGTGTTTCTGCACAATGCGACCGCGGCACACAGACGTTTTCTCCAGAGAAAACGCGCTTCGTCGGCCCACCAACGCCGTGCTTTTACTGCAGTCATTTAAGTCGGCAACCTGTTCCTTTGAACGCAGGTAAAGCTTACTGTATTTTCTTCCCTAGAGCACGCAAACAAAACCATAAACTACTGCCCACCATTTCATCATAATGTATGAAGTCAAATCACAGTAGATCGTAATCCCTACACGAGATCAGAAGTGAGAGTGCCCTGCAATCTCTCAACATTACTGTGTACTTTTTTATTTGCATTAGTTATAGTTAACTGCGAATACAATCATTGACGCAATGAACGAACCATTTCTCCTATATATGACGAAATGCGCTGAAACTGATGACCATCATCCTCAATGCAAGCAGGACAATGGCAAATAAGATTCTGATGCAGCCTGACAAATATCCCTGGTATGCTTCAAATCACATCACAGATACCTACCATTCTGACAATTAATTCCATCTCTGTATCCACTGGGGTCGCATACAAAACTGACTTCAGTATCCCCATTGAAAGTAATCAAGGCTATTCAGGTCATGTGACTGTACAAGCAATGCAATAGGACCTCCTCTTCCAATCCAGCGACCAGAAAATACAATATTGAGATGGTTGCAGCCATCCACACTGAATTGAGGCAGTTGATGTTGTATCCGCATCCTCTCACGAACAGCCAGGGTATGTTCTCCAACAACTCAGGTTGCATGGACCTTAAGTACAGGGGGCCATTCAGACGGCCAGGTAGAATATATTTTACAATGAGATATCAACAGCAAAACGTACTTGATGGTGTGACTCTACTACAAGATGACAGCTTTCCTCATCACATGCTTGCTATTAGAAATACCATCATAATCAAATGAGTCCTCAACAGTAAACAGCACGATTTGGAGGAAATCTGTTCGATCAGTCCATTGTTGGAGCAACCACTGACACAATGTGACCTCAGAGCAAAGTCAGTCACAAGCATTGTGTGGACTCATTGTGGGTGATATAGGTTTAATTGTTGTTCATGTAATACTTGCAACTTGCTAGTATGTGCAGCGCCATTTCGCATGCAATACAACAAATATTTGTAGTGAGGTCCTCTGGAACACATTCCACACATCCTCTTCAAAATCAAGTGTGCGAGTGGTCCTCATGTTGCCAGGTCCCTCGTTTCTTCGTTCCATTGAATCAGTCTCCCACATTCGTCGATTGAGACAAATAATTACTCAGCTTGATGAATGATACTGTAAGGAAATCATTCCCTGTACAGCCTTTCAGCAGTGAGAGCATTGCAACTTACTTCCCCATACACAAGGTGCATGTCAGTGAGTTCAGTAAAACTGTACCATTACTGCGTTATCACATTGTACTGCAAGCCTCTGAATAGCACTGAGTAATGAATGGGTCTGTCATTGATTCATAGCGCCTTCTGACATGGGACATCATAAGTACAATGCAACAGAGCCACCTTATGGACAAGTGAAGTAACAAAACCTACATCACGATTTCCTAGTAATCAGTCTCCTCCTCCTTGTTTCCTTGTAGGAAATAAATAATGTTTCTTATCAATGAACATCACAAAGAGTGTTTAGTTAGTCATATACATTATGAATATTTACAGTAGGCACAGAATGGTTCATGATCAACTTAGATTTTCTCTCTATTTTGGTCATGTTTTTAAGTTTTTGTAACAACACCACTTATGTGACACTCTGTTTTGGCAATCAGGTTTGGAGATTGTCGCCAAGATCACTCCCAGATGTACGGTACACAGTCAGTCAGTGCTACTCACAGTAGCCAGCATGTCTGAACATTTGCATGTGCATCTGGAATGCAATGCCAATTTTTTCAAGAATATCCCTCTTTAACTCATTGGGCCACAGGAAATCAATTGCTCCTGGGACTAAATTACAGCAAATAAAATTTTTACGTTCCTCAAAGCATCAGTCATCGAAACAGTCCAGTTGCACACAGCAACACACGTCAATCATTGGATTTAACTCAGACATTAGTCTACCAGCAAATTCCTTATTTCATTGACAAACTTCTAACTGTTTGTTAAGGAACACGCAAAGATTTCACCATCGTTTCAACATTTGAGGTTTCATTTTAGAGTTTGTGTTGCTTATATTAAACAGTCACATTTCGAACTTATCCTGGGGATACCATCATTTGTAACGAAAAGAAGTATCCGTTAGCAGTATTTATCTTAAAGGATTAGTTTTTTCACATTCATCTTCACATTTTTCCTTGTGCTTTATGGCAATGCTAATATTCGATCTTTCTAATGGGTGAATGAATGGTTAGATGGATGTTAAACAGATTTCATGTTAAGAATCTTCAGCTATATGTGTTCAGCACAATTTAAACTATGGGCAACAGTTAATGTCTATCCCACCAAAGCAGAATCCTCTGCACATGGCAGACCAAAGGTGTGTGTACACGCTAAAATACATGCAAGATAAATTGAAAATAAAGGAAAGCTCATTCAAAGGAGCATTGTGTCTTAACACACATACAACTTACCATTAAAACTTTCGTCTATCATATTTGTCTGAAGTTAATGCTTCATTTCTCCATTTAGGCTCAAGAATTTCATCTTATGAACATAAATCAGTACCACTGCAGCTAATATGGAGTTCATATTAGTTCATTCACTTCAGTATTACAGTTAAATGAGCAATTATTTGCTCAATAGAATTTAAAGACTCCTATGTACACATACTCATAATAAGTAGTTAATATCTGATAGGTAACGATTACTCAAATAATGAAACTATGTCTTTAAGTTTCTTCAAAAGAGAAGCAAGCGTCTCTCTATAGACACTGTAGTGTTCCTTCTTCCTACCTGTCTAGTAACGAAACTTCATGGTATACTGTCGAAACTTCATGGTATACTGTACATGCAGTAAATTGAGTTTCAAAGTAATTTTTGTCCTTTTAGATGTTATCCACTGCACACAAATCCATTCGAATACTTAATTTGCGATGCATTGTTCAATATGTTAGGCTTTAGTTGACAGAATGTTAACACATTACAGAAAACCTATTTAAATGGTAACTACCATTCAGTACTATCACTACAAATTCTTTTCAGTTCAGAATACACAGTATAAAAACAGTGACTACACTTTCTGTCCACGTTTACGGGTATGGAATTGCATATATTATGTTTTTTACTCATAAATCGTTAGTGAACACCTAACTAAAAGAATAGAAAAATTACAAGTACATATGCATGTACTTCTTCAAGCTCTGGTGATGATGAAGTGTTTTAATTCTGAAACTCCCTGGCAAATTAAAACTGTGTGCCGGACCGAGACTCAAACTTGGGACCTTTGCCTTTCGCGGGCAAGTGTTCTACCAACTGAGCTACCCAAGCACGACTCATGCCCCGTCCTCACAGCTTTACTTCTGCCAGTACCTCGTCTCCTACCTTCCAAACTTTACAGGAGCTCTCCTGCGAACCTTGCAAAATTAGCACTCCTGAAAGAAAGGATATTGCGGAGACATGGCTTAGCCACAGCCTGGGGGATGTTTCTAGAGTGTGCGCTGATGTGAAACTCCCTGGCAGATTAAAACTATGTGCCATACCGAGACTCGAACTCGGGACCTTTGCCTTTGGCGGGCAAGTGCTCTACCCCTTAAGCTACCCAAGCACGACTCACGCCCCATCCTCACAGTACCTAGTCTCCTACCTATCAGCGCACACTCCGCTGTAGAGTGAAAATTCCATTCTAGATACAACCCCAAGGCTGTGGCTAAGCCATGTCTCCGCAATATCCTTTCTTCCAGGAGTGCTAGTTCTGCAAGGTTCGCAGGAGAGCTTCTGTGAAGTTTGGAAGGTAGGAGACGAGGTACTGACGGAATTAAAGCTGTGAGGACGGGGCGTGAGTCGTGCTTGGGTAGCTCAGTCGGTAGAGCACTTGCCCACGAAAGGTAAAGGTCCGAAGTTCGAATCTAGGTCTGGTACTCAGTTTTAATCTGCCAGGAAGTTTCATATCAATGCACACCCCACTGTAGAGTGAAAATTTCATTCCAGAATGCAGTCTGTTCTGCAATTCCAGGGAAAAGTAACTTACAGGTTAACAAAAAGCACAGATCCTGGCCGGCCGAAGTGGCCGTGCGGTTAAAGGCGCTGCAGTCTGGAACCGCAAGACCGCTACAGTCGCAGGTTCGAATCCTGCCTCGGGCATGGATGTTTGTGACGTCCTTAGGTTAGTTAGGTTTAACTAGTTCTAAGTTCTAGGGGACTAATGACCTCAGCAGTTGAGTCCCATAGTGCTCAGAGCCATTTGAACCATTTGAACCACAGATCCTGTTGATCTCAAAATACACTCCTGGAAATTGAAATAAGAACACCGTGAATTCATTGTCCCAGGAAGGGGAAACTTTATTGACACATTCCTGGGGTCAGATACATCACATGATCACACTGACAGACCCACAGGCACATAGACACAGGCAACAGAGCATGCACATCCACCTTTCGCAGCAATGCAGGCTGCTATTCTCCCATGGAGACGATCGTAGAGATGCTGGATGTAGTCCTGCGGAACGGCTTGCCATGCTATTTCCACCTGGTGCCTCAGTTGGACCAGCGTTCGTGCTGGACGTGCAGACCGCGTGAGACGACGCTTCATCCAGTCCCAAACATGCTCAATGGGGGACAGATCCGGAGATCTTGCTGGCCAGGGTAGTTGACTTACACCTTCTAGAGCACGTTGGGTGGCACGGGATACATGCGGACGTGCTTTGTCCTGTTGGAACAGCAAGTTCCCTTGCCGGTCTAGGAATGGTAGAACGATGGGTTCGATGACGGTTTGGATGTACCGTGCACTATTCAGTGTCCCCTCGACGATCACCAGTGGTGTACGGCCAGTGTAGGAGATCGCTCCCCACACCATGATGCCGGGTGTTGGCCTGTGTGCCTTGGTCGTATGCAGTCCTGATTGTGGCGCTCACCTGCACGGCGCCAAACACGCATACGACCATCATTGGCACCAAGGCAGAAGCGACTCTCATCGCTGAAGACGACACGTCTCCATTCGTCCCTCCATTCACGCCTGTCGCGACACCACTGGAGGCGGGCTGCACGATGTTGGGGCGTGAGCGGAAGACGGCCTAACGGTGTGCGGGACCGTAGCCCAGCTTCATGGAGACGGTTGCGAATGGTCCTCGCCGATACCCCAGGAGCAACAGTGTCCCTAATTTGCTGGGAAGTGGCGGTGCGGTCCCCTACGACACTGCGTAGGATCCTACGGTCTTGGCGTGAATCCATGCGTCGCTGCGGTCCGGTCCCAGGTCGACGGGCACGTGCACCTTCCGCCGACCACTGGCGACAACATCGATGTACTGTGGAGACCTCACGCCCCACGTGTTGAGCAATTCGGCGGTACGTCCACCCGGCCTCCCGCATGCCCACTATATGCCCTCACTCAAAGTCCGTCAACTGCACATACGGTTCACGTCCACGCTGTCGCGGCATGCTACCAGTGTTAAAGACTGCGATGGAGCTCCGTATGCCACGGCAAACTGGCTGACACTGACGGCGGCGGTGCACAAATGCTGCGCAGCTAGCGCCATTCGACGGCCAACACCGCGGTTCCTGGTGTGTCCGCTGTGCCGTGCGTGTGATCATTGCTTGTACAGCCCTCTCGTAGTGTCCGGAGCAAGTATGGTGGGTCTGACACACCGGTGTCAATGTGTTCTTTTCTCCATTTCCAGGAGTGTACTTTAATGTGTTTCCATAAACGTAATAGTTGATATTCTTGAGTGTTGTTATTATGGCTATAGTTTTTGAAGCTGAATATACAGCCTCACACTCTGAAAGGATTCTACTGGTGAAATCGGTCATGTTAGCTACGATTGTACTGTCCTTCTCAGGTATTTGAAGTAACAAGCACCAATTTCCGAAAAGGATGCAATTGCAATGTAAAAACCTAAACTCATGTTGTTGTGTCACATGATCTCAGAATTTAACGAAGCATTGTTTATTGCATCGAAATCTGACATGTATCTGTCCAAAACCATATGACATTCTTCTTCAACAAACTCAACAGAGATGGGCTATTAAGCAGCTGCGCATGAACAAAATAGCCAGAAAAAACGAACAGAGACCAAGAATTGCTTTTAATTGCCGTTTAGATTCCAAAGCTGGAAAATTTTTTACTGCACTTATTTTATCAGGAACAGATGTTATTCTTGAAGGAGACATGATATGACATAAAAATGTAAGTTCCTCATAATCAAAATTTCCTTACTGTAAGTTAACTCACTCTAGCCTACAAAAATTTACAAAATATTCTGTTCAGTAATTCAAAGTGTTTCGCTTATGTAGCAATAGCAGTCAGGATGTCATTAACATATGTTATTTTATCACAGAGGTCATGCCATAGAACTGACTGTAGCATCATAATAAACATATCAGAACATACGTTAAGTTCAAAAAGTAAAAACATGAGTGGTAACTTCTGCCAGAACGTACGTAAGCTGTGTATTTCATAGATTCAGTTGACAATACAACCTTTCAGTATGAACATCTCAGCTCAAGGCCAGGTAAATAGAGCACTCCATGAAATTTTTGCAATTGCCCTTCTAAATTTTCAGGTTGCATGGAAGCTAGCACAATTATTTTTTATTAGTACATGCAGCCAAAACTAAATTTACTTGGTCATAGTTTCATTAACTGCTAGTAATGGACTACAGTGTGGGGAATGAGACAGTTCAGTCACCTAGCTTTGTAGCATTCATCTTATTTTTCTGTCAACAGCCTCCCACTTTGTCCACAAAATGGAGTAGTATTTATGGCAAAACATGTCATTTACCATTACATCAATGTGGTACACATACGTTTTTGTTACACGACGTGTCTCCTCAAAACCTTAGAACTTCAAAAATATGTTTGTTAATTCTTATTTTGAGAAGTATGTTTGTTATTTCTAGTTACTGTTGTGCATTAAGATAAGAAGTTTCCAGTGCTTATCACATGTATAGATTTTGTTACTGACTCTTTCATAATAGTGATTTGATGAACTACCACCAGGTGTACTCGTTATTTTCGAAAATTTGTTTTGATTCCCTGGTAATACTTAGCTCTTAATGCTTACTGACTTGTTCTACTGGGGTTTATATCACGTCAACTTTAATATGCTTACCCACATAACTCCATTTCCTATGATAACATGTACTTGTGTCTGCCACTTGACAGGTTGCAGCTTAGCACCTAGCCTTCCAGCTATATGACAATTTTGTACCAGCTAAACTGGCACTTCGTCTATTTCTGTAATAGTGTTAAATAAATTCCGTGGCAAGACACTGACAAAGTCACATCTGTGTAATGCTACTGTAGTAGGATCTTTTTCAACTATGGTGTGTACTGAGGCTTGTACTAAGACTTCTGTATGACTGACACATTTGCTGATCCATAGTTAACTCATGTCAGATATCAATTCTGTTATTGTATTGTAATAACTTGACGTGACTGCCTTGATTACCGCTACCCTGTGAAACTACCGCCATCGACGAGCATAAGGAGATTTTAAGGAATTTGTTACAACTTAGCTTGGGCTCCCAGTTGTGGTTTATTAGTCGCATCCTGGATATTTACAGGCATGCTGTAATTCTACAATCTAGTGTCAGGTGGGCCATGGGGCATCTAATTATTTCTTATGTGAGCAATTATTATTTTCACTCAGTTCTGATGCTATTTTGCTATTTAGTGCCTATAAAATTTTATGAATGAATTTGTAAATAGCATTCTCTGTTAAGTATCTCTTCTGAAATATAAACTGTGATTCACTGAGAATATTATTGTTGTTCAGATGAGATACTATTCTCGAATTCATTATGTCTGCAAAATATTTAGAAAATGATGTCAGAATGACAGTAGTGAAATGTGTTGGTAATTATTGACACCTCACATATGATCTTTCTCATAGAGAAGTTTAATAATGGCATATTTCAGTATCTATGAAAAATGCTATGAGTTAACGATGCATTAAATGATTCAAGAAAGAAAATGCTAATTATTTGGGAACAAGTTCTTAGTACTCTACTGGAAATCCCATCAAATCGAGACAAGCTTTTGTTTTTGAGGGACTACATAATTTTCTAAGTTTCAAAGGGAGAAGTGTGTTAGACGTCCATATGATTCAATTTAATGAAAGCTGTTTGTACCACATATGCTACTGATTTAACTGTTCGTGCGTATATCTTCTGCCACATTTAGGAAACGATTATTAAACACAGCTGTAACCTCTGACTGATAATTTAGAGAACGTCATTTAAATTAATAGCGATGTTATCCTATTCTGTAGCTTATTGGCCTGTCTCTCGTTTTTTACATCCCATGCATCCTTAAATATTTTATCAGACTAATTTATTCGTGGGGTAATGTGCATGT